>NW_006204205.1:1192203-1199603 GCF_000334495.1 Tupaia belangeri chinensis | reverse complement strand
TTTTTTTTTTTTTTTTTTTTTTTTGCAATGGCTGTAACAGTGAACAGCCTTTTCTATGTGAAAGGCTTGGTGAGAAATGTAATCCATTTTCTGAGGCAAAGAACGCCTTTCCTCGGTGCACCAAGCAATGTTTATTTGATTGATAAGTCACCAACACCAAGGGAAGGTCCTGTCCTGTGACATGTGTGTGCTTGGCAATGATCTTGCCTTGCATTTTGCTTAATAATTTTCATTATTTTTAATTAAAGTTGAAGAAGTGCAGGCTCCAGCTGAAATTAAGGTAGGTTGTGTTGCCGGAATCTGGTAATTACTTTAATTGATCACAAGATAGTTTCCTTGATCACCAATTAGAGTAAATTGCCGATCATGTTTCAAGACGTGAAGAAATGCCCAAACTGATTTATGTAATAGTGTTTTCATTTCTAATCAGACGTAAATATCATTTCCTTCCATAGCAATTGTGTTTTATAAAAGAAGGGCTATAGGCCCACAAACATAAAGGTGATTCATAAACAATAGAGTTCTAATTCATTGAATTAGTAAAGGAAGTATTTAGAGGCTTAATGGAGATTGTACTGGGGAAATTACTTTGGAGTAGCTGGTGCTCATTTTCTTAGTGGGAGATATGTTCTCTTTTAGTGCATAATTAAAATAGTCTATAATCAAAATATAAAAGGCAGCTGATTTAAAGAACGTATATCAAAGAGAATTGCTCTGAGTAATGAAAGATTTGTATTGTAAATATGTGTTAGAAGTTAGTCTTAGAACTTTAATAAATCATACATGTTATTTGGATTGATGCTCTATTTTAAATTCAGGGTGCTGTTAAACATTTCACAGATTGATACAGCACTTTTGTTTTAGTTTTGTGCATCTGATAGTCTTTCATAGTTTCATGGAATACAATAAGACAAAAAGAACTTCAAGAAAATTAAAGTTCCCAAAGAATACTTGATTTGGGGTTCATGGAAAAATCTTTAATTGCTGATGGTTTGGAGATTTCCAAATGACAAACTTCATTGGCCCAATTTACTGTGATTGTAATGCTTACATTCCTTAAAATGGCAGAGTGACTTAAAAAGTCATACTTCATCATGCATTCATCGACTTGTTCATAAAATGTTTGTAATTTGCAATAGAGGAAAGACTGAAACTATTATCAGCCATTATATGTTATTTGTTGGCCATATGTTTGTTTGAAATGGCCGTGGCTCAACAGAACATGGCTCATAGACAAACTATGCTGTAAATTGGCACTAAAAACCCACCTAAACAGGTAGGCATATGTTAAGAAGTTAGTGTGAGCCAAAATATTTTAATATGAACCAGGTTACCTACATTGCAAGATCCTAGCTCCCTTACAGTGGGAACTTCATTTGCATGGCTTGCTCATTTTTTCCCCAAACTAATCGTAAAAAATAAATCAGTTATATACATGGTACAAATTCAGAAGGTACCAAAGAGTATAATCAGTCTGTTACTCTTTCTAATTCTCAGCCTCCCGATTCCCACACTCCATTCCCCAATTCCCATCATTAACTGCATTGTTCCCATTATTCTTGTGAATTATTCCAGAGATATTAATGCATATATAAGTGTATAATTTCTTTTGTTTTCTTTTCATACAGTTCATAGAATGTTATACATCTTTTTTTTTTTTTTTCCCTCTTAAATTTACTAATGTATCCTGGAGGTACTTTCATGCCAGAGGATAGATAGTTTCCTCTTTGGGCTGAATGGCTGCATAGTATTCCAGGTTGTAAGTATACCATAAACTGTTTAATCAGTTCTCCATTGAACATGTCACTGTTTGAAGTGTAGTGATGATAGACAGTGCTGCAGGGACCATTCTTGTTAGTTCTATATGAGAGTGTCTACAGGATAGATTCCTAGAAGTGGAATTGTTTGATCTAAAGATATGGGCATTTTTTCCTACAGGCATAGACATTATACATTTTGATAGATATTGTCAAATCGCTTTCCACAGTGATTAATCAAATTATATTCCACCAATGGTGAATGTGCTTTTTTTCATCAACAGAACATTATCAGACTTAAAAAACAAGCAAGAACAACAAAAACAACTTTGCCCATCTAATAGGTTTAATTTAGTTTTTGTTTGAGAGATTTTTGCTGTAGGATGCATGCGCTCACTGGAGAAACAGAGAGACAGAGAGATAGAAAGCAAGAAATCACCCCTTGGGTGGATGGCCATGCTGCAATCCCCTCTCCTCAGGATTCTGGGTATGTACGCACATATGCTTGGCATGAGTCTAAAGCCTTCGGGTCCAGGTCTCGACCCACATTTGCTCACGTAGATGTTCAAGACCTTAACCACTAAACCACCTGTTGGCCCCAGTTTAATTTAAATTTATATTATCATGAATGAGATTGAGCAGTATTTATATTTCAGAAAGATTTTAATTATTTTGTTGGTTTTCTATGTTATTTTACCATTTCAAAAAAAATGGGTGGTGGTTCTCTTATTTTTTATTAATTAATTAATTTATTTATTAAGAATTATTTGTTTATTTAATCCCATTTGTTATTATTTTTCAATTTGACCAAACAGAGAGAGAGAAAAAGTGAAAGCGAGAAAGTAAGCCATCTGGTCCAAGACTCGAACTGTGGTTGGCCATGTGGGAAACTAGTGCCCCTAACCACCATGCCACCTGCCAGTCCCACCTCTTCTTTTTTAATATGTGAATGTTCTTAATATGCTAAGGCAATATATACCGCAAATACAGTTTGTTGTCTTTGACTTTTAAAAAAGAATTATTTATTTAATTCTATTTGTTATTATTATTATCATTTTTAATTTGACCAGACAGAGACAGAGAAAGAAAGAGAAAGTGAGAAAGCAAGCTAGCAAGCTGCCAGGTCCAGGACTTGAACCACAGTCGGCCATGAGGGAATCCAATGCCTTTAACCACCATGCCACCTGCCGGCTCCATTGTCTTTGATTTTGTTTTGTGATTTCTATAGCTATAGAGAAAAAAATGTGATGAGATTTGTCTGTTGGATCATCAAGAGAGAGTCGTGTTGCGTTTTTGCATAGAAAAACAGAAAAATATGTCATGAGTTTTCTGACAACCCAATATTTTTTTAGTAGACATTTTAAGTTTTCTGCTTATAGAATTTATGCATTTCACATTTACTCCTAGAGTATTTTTGGTGCCATTTTTAATAGAGTCTTTTTTTCTTTTTCAATATATTTTCTAATTGGTTATTTGTATAAGAAGGCTATTAACTTTTTTTTTTTTAAATCTTATTCTTGATTCTAATGGAAATTCTTCTGATGCTTCCCTGTTAAGAATGATGCTGCTTGAGGACCAGCAGTTGGCATAATGGCTATGTCGCTGGACTCCCATGTAGTTGACTGTGGTTTGAGTCCCGGGCCCGGTGGCTTAAACTCACACAGGGAGTGTGTGTGTATGTGACCAAGATCTCGAGAGTAGAATGGAGGAGAAGAGATTGCAGTGTGGCCATCCCCTCTGGGGAGTGATTTCTCACTTTCTGTCTCTCTGTCTGTTGTTCTGGTGAGCACACATGCCCTATAGCAAAAACTTCTCCAAAAAAAAAAAAAAAAAAGAATGATGCTGCTTGGGCCAGCAAGGTGATGTGGTTCAGGTGCTGGGCTTCCACATGTATGACTGTAGTTCAAGTCCTGGGCTTGGTGTCTTGAAACTCAGCAACAGGTGCATGTGTGCGCATGCCCAAAATCCCGAGAGAATGGAGGAGAGGGGATTGCGGTACGGTCATTCCCTTTGGAGGGTGATTTCTTGCTTTCTGTCTCCCTCTGTCTCTCTTTCGTGAGCTTATGTGCCCTGTAGCAAATTAAATAATAATAGTAAATTACATTAAATAAAATAAAAAATATTAAAAAATCTCTATTTATAAATCACTTAGTCTCGGGTATTTCTGTTAGCAATGCAGTAATGGACTACTACAGGAACTTATGTATTTTTATTCTTGCAATTTTGTTAATCCAACATAATTTAAGGATTTAAAGATTGTGTTTATTCTGATTAGTCCTTTAGATGTGTCCCAGATGTAGTATTTGCATTGTTAATTTCTTTTTTTTAAGGAATTATTTAACTTTATTTATTTTAATTCGATCAGAGAGAAAAGAGAGAGAGAGAGAAAGCGAGAAAGCAAATCACCAGATTTGACGACTCAAACTGTCGTCAGCCATGTGGTAGTCCAGCTCCCTTAACTGCCATGCCACCTGCTGGCCCTTGCATTGTTAATTTCTATTCAGTTTCAGTTTTGATTTCTTCTTTGACCTGAGAGTTTTTAGAAAACATTTTTCTTTTTCTTTTTTTAAAGAATTATTTTATTTAACTTTATTTATTTTAATTTGACCAGAGAGGGACAGAATGAGAAAAGAGAGAGAGAAAATGAAAAAGTGAGAAAACAAGCCGCCAGGTCCAGGACTCAAACTGTTTGGCCATGTGGGAGTCCAGTGCCCTTAACCACCGTGCTACCTGCTGGCCCCTCTTTTTTCTTTTTAAAGAGTTACTTATTTTATTTTATTTGTTATTATTATTAATTTGCTATAGTACATGCATGCTCACCAGAGAACGACAGTGAGAGAGCACGAGAGAGAGAGAGAGAGAGAGAGAGAAAGTGATAAAGTAAGCTGCCAGATCTGGGACTCGAACTGTGACTGGCTATGTGAGAGTCCAGCACTTTAACCATCATGTCACCTGCTGGCCCCTAAGATAAGGATTTAAAAAATTTCCAGGTAGTTACTTTTGTTACTTTATGTCCAAGTCCCTAAAAAATTTAATCAGAGAATTTTGTCAACCCAGTGTTGTTGCTACTTTTTATAATTGATTGATTTAGGTTTTTTTTTTTTTTTTTTGTGTGTGTGTGTGTGTGTGTGTGTACGTGTGTTAGGTGGCTAATATTTGTTCAGTTTCTTTTTATAAAAAATAATTATTTAACTTTATTTATTTATTTAAATTTAACCAAAGAGGAACAGAGTGAAAGGGAGAGAGAGGCAGAGGGAGAGGGAAAGTGAGAAAGCAAGCTGCCAGGTTCAGAACTCGAACCACGGTTGGCTGTGTAGGAGTCCAGTGCCCTTAACCACCATTGCCACCTGCTGGCCCCTATTTGTTCAGTTTCTGTGGATGTTTGATAGGCACTTTAAAAGTTGTATTCTCAGTTTTGCTTTTGTTGTTGTTGTTTATTTTATGATAGAGCACATCCTCATGTAAGTATGAGAAAGAGATGAGCATCTTACACAGAATCTGGTCACACTGTGATCCCCTTCCTCCAGTCCTCCTGTCCTCTAGCCCTTGGGATCTTGGGCATTCACACGTGCCTGGCATATTTCAGGTTGACTGGACTAGGCATTCAAGCCATGATCACAATGTGGGATCCAGCTTCTACTGAGCAGCACATCATTGCTGTGTCATGGAGTTCACCTTATATTTTCAGTTTTTAGACTTTATATATGTCAATTAGATATACCTTTTAAATTATGTATTTAAATAGTTCATATCTTACTTTTGTTTGCTTAATCTGTTATCAGTTAAGAGATGTGAATTAGTCTCCAGTGATTATCACCTCTTTCCTATAGTTTATATTTCCTATAGTTACTGCCTCATTAACTCAGAAGCTGTATTGCTCATAGTACAGATATTCATAATTAATCTTCATTGTATATGCATGTTATAAATGTAAATTACCCTTCTTTGTAATTTTTAACATTTTTCCCTAACTCAGCTTGTCCACAATTATGATTTCTTAAATTTTTTTCTCACTTGCCTATGTACTTATTTATTTTTAAAAGTTTATTTCTCCCATAAGAGAGAGACAGACAGAGAGAGAGGCAGAGAACTAGGCATCCCCAACAAGTTCCTATGTACTTATTGGGTCATTGGGAAAGTCATGATGCATTTTTGCATAGAAAAACTTAGAAAAATATGTTGTGACTTTTCAATGACCTAATATTATCTGTAACACTCAATCTTTCAGCTTTCAAAAGCCTTATTTTTACTTTCGTCTACCTTCCCCATTTCTCATTCTTCTTCAAACCCCTTTAATAGTGTGTAACATTTACACACTATTCTGGAACTGTAATCCCTGTAATTGTTTTAAAATGGAATGAATTTATTGCTCACTACCACTATCTTTGGTATAGTTTCTCCATTTGTCTCTTGGTGACTTCATCATATAGTAGTTTCCTCAAGAAAAATAATTGGGAATTATTCTTTGAATAATTACATTTCTAAAATGTCTCTCTGGTCTAGTTGCTGTGGCACAGCAGTAATACAAGTGCCCTATAGAGCTGAAAATGATATGGCTGATTGTGGATTTGGATCCTGAGTCAGCTTGAAAATGCACCATGTGTGGGACCAGCAGTTAGCATAATGGCTATGTTGCTGGACTCTCATGTAGTCGACCGCAGTTTGCATCCTAAACCCGGTGGCTTAAAACTCACGCCGGGCGCGTGTGCGTGCGTGCATGCCCAAGATCCCGAGAAGAGAATGGAGGAGAAGGGATTGAGGCGTGGCGATCCCCCCGGGGTGTGATTTCTCGCTTTCTGTCTCTCTGTCTCTCTTTTTCTGGCAAGCGCATGCAGTCTATAGCAAAAACCTCTAAAAAAAAAAATGCACCATGTGCATGTACAGGCACCCAGGATCTTGAAAAGCTGAACTAGGGAAGTGACAAGACATTGTTGAGGGGACTTCTCTCATGCGAGCTCACATGCTCTATCATTCATGAATAAGTAAGAAAGTAAGTAGGTAAATAAATAAATAAGGAAGTAAAATATCTCTTGCATTTATTTTTTGAGCAACAGTTTAGCTGGGTATAAAATTATTTTTATTTCCATTTCCTGAAGTCTTTGTAGGCATTACTTCTCTCACTTATAATGTTGAATGTTGGTGTGTGGAAGTTTTAGGCAGATATATTTCATCCTTATAGGTATTGGACTTTATTTTTAAGAGAGAGATTTTTTGCTTTAGAGCATGTGTACTTGCTGGAGAGACAGAGAGACAAAAAGTGAGAAATCGCACCCCAGTGGGTATGGTCGTGCCACAATCCCTCTTCTTCTTCTCCATTCTCCTCTCAAGATTTTGGGCATGCACGCACATGCTCCCAGTGTGAGTGTTAAGCCACCAGGTCCAGAACTTGAACTGCAGTCGACTACTTGGCAGTTCAGTGACGTAACTGTTATGCCATCTGCTGGTCTTGATAAATTGACTTTTTTGACTAGTGCTAAAAGGATTCTTTAAAAATAATTATTTCATGGGACCAGCAGTTAGCATAATGGCTGTGTTGCTGGACTCCCACGTAGTTGACTGCGGTTCGAGTCCCGGACCCAGTGGCTTAAACTCACGCCAGGCGCGTGTGCATGCATGCCCAAGATCCCAAGAGGAGAATGGAGA
>NW_006204205.1:1176498-1185323 GCF_000334495.1 Tupaia belangeri chinensis | reverse complement strand
AGAAGGAATTGCGGTGTGGCCATCCCCCCTGGGGGGTGATTTCTCGCTTTCTGTCTCTCTCTCTCTCTATTTGGTGAGTGCACGTGCCCTATAGCAAAAACCTCTCCAAAAAAAAAATTTTCATTTAAAAATTTGCTATAGGGCACAGGCACTCACCAGAGAGAACAGAGAACAGAGACAGAGAGAGAGGTGAGAAAGAAAGTCACCAGGTCTGGGGACTGAACTGTGGTTCAGTTGGCCATGTGGGAGTCTAGTGCCTCAATCACACCACTTACTGGCCCCAGGTTGTGTGTGTGTGTGTTCTTTTTCTTTTTTTAGCAAAGTTTACTACCTTTGGTAGGATATGTAGATTTAGCTTGCATTCTTATACTCAATGGATTTGAGTCTTATTTCTGGAAAAGCTTCTTGAATTATAATTCTAATTTTTTACTGTTCTATCTTTTATGTTCTACTAATGACAACAGGTATTTATATGTTAGATTTCTTTAGTTTTACATATTATTTATTTATTTTTTGGGAGAGGTTTTTGCTATAGGGCACGTGCGCTTGCCAGAAAGACAGAGAGAGACAGAGAGACAGAAAGCGGGAAATCACCCCCCAGGGGGGACTGGCCACACTGCAATCTCTTTTCCTCCATTCTCCTCTCAGGATCTTGGGCACGTACACACACACCCCCGGCGTGAGTTTAAGCTACCAGGTCCAGGACTTGAACTGCAGTTGACTACATGGGAGTCCAGTGACATAGCCATTACACCAACTGCTGGTCTCAGTTTTACATATTATTTTTTAATTCTTCTAAATGTTTGTCGATTCTTTCCTTACTTGGTCCATTTTCTTAATCCTGACCTGTGAATCTTTTACTAGGTTGTTAGTGATGTGATGTCTGTTCTATTTTCAGCTATTTCTAGCTTTCTTTGATGGAATGCTTTTATTCTTTCAGTTAGCTCCTAGCCTTTAGATTTCAACTGGAATCCTGGTAAGCAAGTACTTAGAACTGTAAAAAGAAATCTTTGAAAGAAGAGACATATGCTTTTTTACCGTCTGCTAAGTTGGCTGTTTGATCATACTCCTTCTTCATCGTATTCTAGATAATCAGAATTTCCCTTTGAAGTTTTGCTTTTTTCCTCTCTTATCCACTCATCTAAATTCCTTGCAGTGTTTCTTTTACTTTAATTTGAATGTGTATTGTTATGGATGTTTTTAATTTGTGGACTTAAAAATAAATATTTTGGGGCTCATTTAGTTCTTTTACATGGAAGAAGGATTATGGAATTGTCTTTTTGCCCCCAGAGCAGATCGAATGTTTTCTTCCCTAAGAAACAATTAGGAGTAAATTCTGTATAAATGGTTTATCAAGCTTTATAATATTTTATTAAATGTAAGTATTATGTGACAGTTGAAAAGTGTGCAAAGCTGAGGGTAATGCAAATGTGGACAGTCTGTGGATGTGTCCTTTAAAAAAAAGTTGTGTGTAGATATGGTAGGAGCTCTTTGGTCATTATATCTCTTAGGCTGTAGGTGTTCCTTGTAAGACCTGTCTGTGTTGAAATAGATTTTGCTGCTGTGCTGATAGTGTGCTAGTGGGAAGAGGTTTCAGGAGCACTTTCGACTGTGTGCATGTCATCTACTTGAGCCATTTGGCTCATGGGAAATTGTGAAGGATTCTAGTCATCACTCTAGACTTTTTAGGATGACTTGGTTCAAAGAAATTGTGGCCATAGGGCTTAAGAACTTGGGCAGAGGGGCCGGCAGGTGCATCGTAGTTAAGGGCGATGGACTCTCATGTGACTGACCGTGGTTTGAGTCCTGGACCTGGCAGCTTGCTTTCTCACTTTCCCTCTCTCTCTCACGCACTCTGTCCCACTCTGGTCAAATTGAAATAAATAAATAAACAAATAAATAAAGTTCAATAAAATAATTAGAAAAAAATTTTAAAAAGAACTTGGGCAGTGACTGACTATGCTCACATAATTCCTTGCCATTAAGTTGATTTTCCCTGTCAGTGTGCATCTGAGTGTTACCCCACAGTACTTATAATCTGTTTGGTATATGTGTGTGAGTCTCTATTCATAACAAATGCTATTAGGGAAGGGCTGTTCTTCTGGGAGACATCAAACGGAATCTTAGATTAAAAGCTATGGGAGAGCTCTTTACCTCTCTGAGTTTTGTAAAGTTTATCTTATGCAGTTTGGCCAGAAGCTGTAGTGGTAATACGTGCCATTATTGATCTCTTATTCCCTTCAAATACTGCGCTAAGTACTATGATAGCTGTCAAAGCGAAAATGGAGTAGCTTATGCCAAACCCTAACAAAACGAAGTCTGGAAATCGTAAAGGAAAGGCGTGCATACATGCCTATGATAAAAGCAAGTGCAAGGAGTCTCTGAAAACCATGGCCTTGCACAGAGGCTGTTACCATACACAAGGAATACTTTTTTTTTTTTTTAAGAATTATTTTATTTAACTTTATTTATTTAGTTATTTTTAAATTTAACCAGAGAGGCAGGGTGGGGGGGAGGGAGGGAGAGAGAGAGAAAGTGAGAAAGCAAACTGCCAGGTCTGGGACTCAAACCGTGGTCGGCCATGGGGGAGTCCATCACCCTTAACCACCATACCACCCGCTGGGCCCTATACAAAGAATACTTCTGTG
Organism: Tupaia belangeri chinensis; assembly: GCF_000334495.1. Lineage (NCBI taxonomy): Eukaryota > Metazoa > Chordata > Mammalia > Scandentia > Tupaiidae > Tupaia > Tupaia belangeri. The sequence goes on along the minus strand of NW_006204205.1, from coordinate 1,182,675 downwards.
AGGATGTCTGCTCAGCAACTCACTGACTTCATTTTTAGCCTGATTCTACCTTTGATACTAATTCTGTAGCCAAGGATAATTATTTCAAAACAACTTCTATAACCTCCCTCATTTTATTGCTAAAAGTGCCCCCTTGCCCCAACTCTCCAGATGTGCCTGTGGTCCATCATAACATGCATATTCCAGATAGAAATCTTCTGTTCATTCCTGAGTAAACTCATTTCTTTTGAGAACCACCATCTCTGTTTTTTCAGGTTGATAGTACCTTTACGAACTTTATCTCATTTTTTAATTAGAATGTTTTTTTCCCCACCCATTATCTCCATTTTGCTGCTAAGTAACTCAGGCTCTTAGAACCCATTATCTCCATTTTGCTGCTAAGTAACTGAAGATCTTAGTCACATGACAAGTGGTAGAGACAGGATTTGACTCCCTGGCTCAAAAGACCATTCCCTTAATGACTGTATTACTGTATCAATGAGGGTGGTTAATCCTGTTCATCTAGAGTGGGTGGAGGAGCCGGTGGCGGTGGGGCTGGAGCCAGCTGGGGTTCATTGGCCTCACCTTTCCCCATTCACTGGTGGTGACCTGCAGCGGCTGGCGGGTCAGGCAGAGAGAGCTGCCACCATGAATGAATCTGAAGTCTGCTGAAATAAAATACTGAAGGCTTTAAAATGTTTTCTTGCATAAAACTCAGACTAAGTAGCTGCGTGTGAGGATAGGGAAGGCAGGAAGCTGTCTGTCTCTGGACATAGGATGGCCGTTTGCTCATCAGCCCCAACCGTGTGGGCAGCAGAGGAGCACGGCTCAAGGAACTCATCCCGACCAAGTGCCTGTGCTTTGTCCACGGGCTGCGGATCTTCCGGAAACCCTCGCACGAATGGCATGAGTTCAGTATCTGTAAAGGACATCTCAAAGACAGGACAGCAGTAATGGTAGGAGCCCACCTGCAACTTCCGCGCGTAGCACAGATGGCAGCACCCAGAACTCGGCATCAGACGCGTCTTCATCCCTGCAGCCAAGCCCTGCATCAAGCCAGTCACTCCTGTCTGAATCTGTAGGATCTTCCCAAGTGGACAGTTCGTCTGTGGGCAAAGCAGTACCTGAAGCAGAGGATCTGCAAGCTTCAGTATCAGATCCCGCAAGCAGCCACCTGAAGAGCAAAGCAAATCCCTTGAAAAGCCCAAGCAAGAAAAGAATCGCTGTGTCATGTGCTGGAAAGAAGTGGGACTGACTGGGCTTGAATACCGGTGTGGAAATGTTTCCTGTGGTGTACGCTGTTCCTCAGATGTGGAGCAACTTGTTCTTACAAAGCTGAGGTGGCTGAGAAAATCAGAAAAGAAAATCCAGTAGTTGTCGGTGAAAAGATCCAGAAGATTTGAACAACTGCTGGAATACAAAATCCTTTGACCACATGCAAACTACAGATTGATGAGACTTTGTTTCCTGGTCATTGGGAATGCGGAGCAATGTATCTCGCATAGATCTTTTAATCATGGATGTCATCAGAAGAAGAGATTTTTGTCTTTGTTTTAAAAATGACTCTTAATGTTTATTTCCATCGCAGTTTCTGTGGCTAAACGGACTTAAACTTTACGTGTATTATCCTCTTAAGATCATTTTAATTTTAGTTGAGTGCAGAGGGCTTTTATAACAAACATGGAGAAATTTTGGAGGTCTGGGATTTCCCCAGTGTTAAACATGCATACGCTGTTTTCTCATCGTGCATGTATATATAGCTTTCTCTGCAGCACGATTTCTGTTTTGATAATTCCCTTAGGGTACAACTAGTTTTCAGTAACTGAGTGTTTCTCTTTTTAAAATTTTTTAGGATTATTTATTTAATTTTACTTATTCATTCGCTTATTTTAATTTGACCAGAGAGAGACACAGGGGTGGGTGTAGGGGAGTGAGAAGGCAAACCACCAGGTCCAGGACTCGAACTGTGGTTGGCCATGTAGGAGTGTCCAGCGCCTTAACCAGCATGTCACCTGCTGGTCCCCTGAGTGTATCTGAATCAGTATGGCTGCTTCTATTTTTTTCATTAACAAAGGTTATACATAAGTGAGCTTTATGGTTTCTTTACACCCACTATTTATGTCTGAATCATTTGTTACAGGAGGGTGTGTGCTAATGAGATTCTAAGTTTGTGTGTCTAAAACAAAAAAAATTTTTTTTGAGAGGTTTTTGCTATAGGGCACGTGCGCTTGCCAGATAGAGAGACAGAAAGCGAGAAATCACTCCCCAGGGGGGATGGCCATGCCGCAATCCCTTCTCCTCCATTCTCCTCTCGGGATCTTGGGCACGCGTGCACATGCGCCCGGCGTGTTTTAAGCCACCGGGTCCGGGACGCGAACCGCGGTTGACTACGTGGGAGTCCAGTGACATAGCCATTATGCTAACGGCTGTTCCCAAAAACCAATTTTTTTTTTTTGAGGGAAGGAAGAAAAATTTATCTGCATTTCATTGCTGACTGCAAGTTGCTTTCAGATTATGTTCATTGGTCTGTGTGTATACAATATGAAGAATGACCTGAAGTTATTGTGCTGTATTTATGTTTATCCACCAGTCTTTGATTAAATAAAAAGGGAAATGAGAAAAAATATCTTGTTCATCTATGCTACTCAAATAAGGCATTATAGACAGAATAGACATTTTCATTATACATCATTTAATACGGGTCAACTCTGTGCTTGAATAATTAAAATAGTGTTTCATATCTGACTTGTCCCCTCCCTTCATACAACCCAGAGAATCGGATTATGAAATGAGAAGAACTGAGAGAATGACTGTTGTCTTTCCGTGGAAAATTCCATACATAGTTAAATGGATTTGCTGGGCCAGCAGGTAGTGTGGTGGATAAAGGTGCTGGATTCCCACATGGCTGACCATGGTTCGAGACCTGGATCTGGTGGCTTGCTTTCTCGCTTTCCCTTTCTCTTTCTCTCTGTCTCTGTCTGGTCAACTGCAAAAAAAAATAATAATAATAACAAATGGAATTAAATAAATAAATAAATATTTTTAAAAAATGGATTTTCCTTGAACTTCATTCTTTTTCCTAACAGGAAAAAGTTCCTCACCTTAAATGTCAAAATGGGGGGCCGGCAGGTGGCGTGGTGTTTAAGGGCGTTGGACTTCCACATGGCCAACTGCGGTTTGAGTCCCAGACCTGGTGGCTTGTTTTCTCACTTTTCTTTCTCCCTCACCCCCCCTCATTCTGTCTCTCTCTGGTCAAGTTAAAATAAATAAACAAATAAAGTTAAATAAAATAATTTTTAAAAAAAAAGTCAAAGTAGAAATCTTTTTCTTAAAGTAACTTTTTATTAACAGCAGTTATTACAGTAGAGGCTTTCGGATACGAATATAAAGTGTGTGTAAGTGGGGAGTAATTATATCCATGGTCCCAGCCACTTGTAACACTATATACAGTACTTCATAGTTGATACATTCTCTCCACTGTATTTTATGACCCGGATGTTCCTTCTTTTTCTTTCTCTTTTCTTTTAAGAGAGACTTTTGCTATAGGGCACGTGTGATTGCCAGAGAAACAGAGACAGAGAGACAGAAAGTGAGAAATCACTCCCTGGGGGATGGCCACGTCACAATCCCTTGTCCATTCTCCTCTCAGGATCTTGGGCACGCGTGCATCCTCCCCTGGTGTGAGATTTAAGCCGCCGGGTCTGCAGCCGGCTACGTGGGAGTCCAGCGACATAGCCCTGATGCCATCTGCTGGTCCCTGTTCCTTTCTATCTGCAGTTTTGTTCCTGTGGGTCAGTGTCCCTCTGTTCCCACCCCTCCATGCTTCCCAGGGTTCAGATGTTCTTCTACATTTCTCTATTTCTGTGAGGCTGTATTTTTCAAAATGAAAACCTTTATCCCAAGTAAAATTGATTCTGAGATAGGATCCATAACGAATGACACATAGTCTTTTAAAAAGTCATCTTTTGTGTATCTCACTGTTAACTAGGAAATTTGGTGAGCCAAAAAAACAGCCCAACTAGTATCGGATTGGTTTTCCTGGGTAGGGGTAGTGAAGTTAAATATTTATTTATGTGGGTGTAATAGCTACTGCCCCATTAATTCCACTGTAACTTTGTAATTAATGTGCCATTACCTTAGAGTCTTACCAAGTATTTCCGCCTTCTGGACACAATAGAGACAGATTTTCCTTTTGTTTGCAATTATCCTCATAAAAATTTGAAAGCAAGCAAGCCAGAACTTTTTTTTTTTTTCTTTTCAGGACAAGGTTGCCTTCAGTGCATGTTTTCACTCTCCCTATGGTATGAAGACAAGGCCGCAGGTAGACAGGCCTGTACCGGGGTGTCTGTCCCCCCGTTTGTCTCCTAGCTTGCCTTCTGCCCAGAGGCGGAGGCACTGTCACCTTTACATGGCAGTGCAGGCGGTAGCAAGACCTGATCAGACAGCCTTGAACAGTCGTTTATTTCCTCCTGCTGTGCCTGAGAGGTGGGACAAGGAGGTTTATTTCTGCCAGCGCTTTTGCTGGAGACACTCAGAAGACCTCTTCCTTCGTCTGGGGATGGTGCCTTCATTAGCTACTCCTGCACTAACAGCAGAAGGGACCAGGGCTGCAAGAAAGTGGCCCCTAAAGTTTAGGCTAGGTCGTGAGGCCCAGGGTCCTGGGTAAAGGGAAATTATTCCCATGCTATTTTGGAGAGTCTAGTCCTGAGGACAATTAAACAGCCCAGACAGGTCACTGGGTGAGACCAATTTCCTGGTTTGTTTATTGGAGCCTGATTGTTTTTCACCACGGAGCACAGGTCACAGTCCTGCTGCTTTGCTGCACCAGGCCTGCAGAGCGACCCTTCCTATCGCCTTTCACCAAGCTCCCCAAGCGTCCTCTTGTGTCTTTGTCTGGTTAGATTACTCTGGTGTCTCTCTCAGGCCCAGGGTGGAGGACAGTGTCAGTAATTACTCTTGACTTCATCTTCCACAGGCCTTTGGCTTTATGACTCGAGTTGCCCTCCAAGCGGAGAAGATGAATCATCACCCGGAGTGGTTCAACGTGTACAACAAGGTAACTCGTTGCCTTATTTGGGGATCACCTCAATCATGAGTTTAAGGAACTTCTCTCTTTTACCCTCGTCGTCTTACGTAGTTAAATGTCATTGTGCTTAAGAAAGTCTTCTCTTGGGACCAGCAGATGGCATAATGGTTACATCACTAGACTTCCACCTCGTTGATCTTGGTTCAAGTCCCGGACCCAGTGGCTGGCGCATGTGTGTGCATGCCCAAAATCTGAGAAGAGAATGGAGGAGAACTGACTGCCGCATGGCCATTCCGCCTGGGGGTGATTTCTGGCTGTCTGTCTTTCTGTCTCTCTGGCGAGTTCATGTAGCACTAACACTAGCACTATAGCTAAAACACTCTAAAAAAGAAAAAAAGGTCTTCGCTTAACCTTTTCTCTCAGAATCCCTTTGTATTACTGCAAATTAGTAACGAATTTTCAGGTGTACTCATAAAAACAGTGAATGAGCTGTGTATTTTCATGCTTTTTTTTAAAGAGATTTTTGCTATAGGGCCTATGTGCTTGTTGGAGAGAGAGAGAGAGAGAAAGTGAGAAATCACCCCCTGGGGGGATGGCCACACCTCAGTTCCTTCTCCTCCACGCTCTTCTCGGGAGTTTTGAGCACACATGCACACGCCCAGCGTCTTTGAAGCCTCTGGGTCCGGAACTCGACGAGGCTGCGTGGCCGTCCAGTGACGTAACCATGACACCATCTGCTGCTGTCTTCGTGCTTGTGTGTTACGAAAGTAAAAGACGGGCCGGAGGAGGCCCCCGAATTAGACTTGAATATCAGCCCTGTGAGTGCATTTAACAAATTTAGGGTAAATTATTGATACAAATTGTAAGGATAGGATATATATGGTCTTATGAATCTCATTGAAACAGAGAACTGTACTTTAATTAATAACTGTTTCTTAACTTCTCTATCTTCAGTGGGAACTGACCTTACTTAAGCAAGGGCAGACTACAAAGTTTTAGGAGGCAGAGTAAGAAGAGTCATCTCCCACCAAAAGTGCCCTTGCCTTTATGGTCACATCATTTGGAGTTTCTTTTCTCTCTCTTTTTTTAATAATTATTTTTTGGGGGACCAGTAGTTGGTATAATTGCTATGTCGCTGGACTCCCATGTAGTTGACAGTGGTTTGAGTCCCA
>NW_006204205.1:1159212-1175898 GCF_000334495.1 Tupaia belangeri chinensis | reverse complement strand
GATTTTAAGCCACCGGTTCCAGGACTCAAACCGTGGTCGACTACATGGGAGTTCAGTGACATAGCCATTACGCTAACTGCTGGTCCCAAAAACAAATTTTTTTTTTTTGAGGGAAGGAAGAAAAATTTATCTGCATTTCATTGCTGACTGCAAGTTGCTTTCAGATTATGTTCATTGGTCTGTGTGTATACAATATGAAGAATGACCTGAAGTTATTGTGCTGTATTTATGTTTATCCACCAGTCTTTGATTAAATAAAAAGGGAAATGAGAAAAAATATCTTGTTCATCTATGCTACTCAAATAAGGCATTATAGACAGAATAGACATTTTCATTATACATCATTTAATATGGGTCAACTCTGTGCTTGAATAATTAAAATAGATTTTCATATCTGACTTGTCCCCTCCCTTCATACAACCCAGAGAATCGGATTATGAAATGAGAAGAACTGAGAGAATGACTGTTGTCTTTCCGTGGAAAATTCCATACATAGTTAAATGGATTTGCTGGGCCAGCAGGTAGTGTGGTGGATAAAGGTGCTGGATTCCCACATGGCTGACCATGGTTCGAGACCTGGATCTGGTGGCTTGCTTTCTCGCTTTCCCTTTCTCTTTCTCTCTGTCTCTGTCTGGTCAAATGAAAAAAATAATAATAATAACAAATGGAATTAAATAAATAAATAATTATTTTTAAAAAATGGATTTTCCTTGAACTTCATTCTTTTTCCTAACAGGAAAAAGTTCCTCACCTTAAATGTCAAAATGGGGGGCCGGCAGGTGGCGTGGTGTTTAAGGGCGTTGGACTTCCACATGGCCAACTGCGGTTTGAGTCCCAGACCTGGTGGCTTGTTTTCTCACTTTTCTTTCTCCCTCACCCCCCCTCATTCTGTCTCTCTCTGGTCAAGTTAAAATAAATAAACAAATAAAGTTAAATAAAATAATTTTTAAAAAAAAAGTCAAAGTAGAAATCTTTTTCTTAAAGTAACTTTTTATTAACAGCAATTATTACAGTAGAGGCTTTCGGATACGAATATAAAGTGTGTGTAAGTGGGGAGTAATTATATCCATGGTCCCAGCCACTTGTAACACTATATACAGTACTTCATAGTTGATACATTCTCTCCACTGTATTTTATGACCCGGATGTTCCTTCTTTTTCTTTCTCTTTTCTTTTAAGAGAGACTTTTGCTATAGGGCACGTGTGATTGCCAGAGAAACAGAGACAGAGAGACAGAAAGTGAGAAATCACTCCCTGGGGGATGGCCACGTCACAATCCCTTGTCCATTCTCCTCTCAGGATCTTGGGCACGCGTGCATCCTCCCCTGGTGTGAGATTTAAGCCTCCAGGTCTGCAGCCGGCTATGTGGGAGTCCAGCGACATAGCCCTGATGCCATCTGCTGGTCCCTGTTCCTTTCTATCTGCAGTTTTGTTCCTGTGGGTCAGTGTCCCTCTGTTCCCACCCCTCCATGCTTCCCAGGGTTCAGATGTTCTTCTACATTTCTCTATTTCTGTGAGGCTGTATTTTTCAAAATGAAAACCTTTATCCCAAGTAAAATTGATTCTGAGATAGGATCCATAACGAATGACACATAGTCTTTTAAAAAGTCATCTTTTGTGTATCTCACTGTTAACTAGGAAATTTGGTGAGCCAAAAAAACAGCCCAACTAGTATCGGATTGGTTTTCCTGGGTAGGGGTAGTGAAGTTAAATATTTATTTATGTGGGTGTAATAGCTACTGCCCCATTAATTCCACTGTAACTTTGTAATTAATGTGCCATTACCTTAGAGTCTTACCAAGTATTTCCGCCTTCTGGACACAATAGAGACAGATTTTCCTTTTGTTTGCAATTATCCTCATAAAAATTTGAAAGCAAGCAAGCCAGAACTTTTTTTTTTTTTCTTTTCAGGACAAGGTTGCCTTCAGTGCATGTTTTCACTCTCCCTATGGTATGAAGACAAGGCCGCAGGTAGACAGGCCTGTACCGGGGTGTCTGTCCCCCCGTTTGTCTCCTAGCTTGCCTTCTGCCCAGAGGCGGAGGCACTGTCACCTTTACATGGCAGTGCAGGCGGTAGCAAGACCTGATCAGACAGCCTTGAACAGTCGTTTATTTCCTCCTGCTGTGCCTGAGAGGTGGGACAAGGAGGTTTATTTCTGCCAGCGCTTTTGCTGGAGACACTCAGAAGACCTCTTCCTTAGTCTGGGGATGGTGCCTTCATTAGCTACTCCTGCACTAACAGCAGAAGGGACCAGGGCTGCAAGAAAGTGGCCCCTAAAGTTTAGGCTAGGTCGTGAGGCCCAGGGTCCTGGGTAAAGGGAAATTATTCCCATGCTATTTTGGAGAGTCTAGTCCTGAGGACAATTAAACAGCCCAGACAGGTCACTGGGTGAGACCAATTTCCTGGTTTGTTTATTGGAGCCTGATTGTTTTTCACCACGGAGCACAGGTCACAGTCCTGCTGCTTTGCTGCACCAGGCCTGCAGAGCGACCCTTCCTATCGCCTTTCACCAAGCTCCCCCAGCGTCCTCATGTGTCTTTGTCTGGTTAGATTACTCTGGTGTCTCTCTCAGGCCCAGGGTGGAGGACAGTGTCAGTAATTACTCTTGACTTCATCTTCCACAGGCCTTTGGCTTTATGACTCGAGTTGCCCTCCAAGCGGAGAAGATGAATCATCACCCGGAGTGGTTCAACGTGTACAACAAGGTAACTCGTTGCCTTATTTGGGGATCACCTCAATCATGAGTTTAAGGAACTTCTCTCTTTTACCCTCGTCGTCTTACGTAGTTAAATGTCATTGTGCTTAAGAAAGTCTTCTCTTGGGACCAGCAGATGGCATAATGGTTACATCACTAGACTTCCACCTAGTTGATCTTGGTTCAAGTCCCGGACCCAGTGGCTGGCGCATGTGTGTGCATGCCCAAAATCTGAGAAGAGAATGGAGGAGAACTGACTGCCGCATGGCCATTCCGCCTGGGGGTGATTTCTGGCTGTCTGTCTTTCTGTCTCTCTGGCGAGTTCATGTAGCACTAACACTAGCACTATAGCTAAAACACTCTAAAAAAGAAAAAAAGGTCTTCGCTTAACCTTTTCTCTCAGAATCCCTTTGTATTACTGCAAATTAGTAACGAATTTTCAGGTGTACTCATAAAAACAGTGAATGAGCTGTGTATTTTCATGCTTTTTTTTAAAGAGATTTTTGCTATAGGGCCTATGTGCTTGTTGGAGAGAGAGAGAGAGAGAAAGTGAGAAATCACCCCCTGGGGGGATGGCCACACCTCAGTTCCTTCTCCTCCATGCTCTTCTCGGGAGTTTTGAGCACACATGCACACGCCCAGCGTCTTTGAAGCCTCTGGGTCCGGAACTCGACGAGGCTGCGTGGCCATCCAGTGACGTAACCATGACACCATCTGCTGCTGTCTTCGTGCTTGTGTGTTACGAAAGTAAAAGACGGGCCGGAGGAGGCCCCCGAATTAGACTTGAATATCAGCCCTGTGAGTGCATTTAACAAATTTAGGGTAAATTATTGATACAAATTGTAACGATAGGATATATATGGTCTTATGAATCTCATTGAAACAGAGAACTGTACTTTAATTAATAACTGTTTCTTAACTTCTCTATCTTCAGTGGGAACTGACCTTACTTAAGCAAGGGCAGACTACAAAGTTTTAGGAGGCAGAGTAAGAAGAGTCATCTCCCACCAAAAGTGCCCTTGCCTTTATGGTCACATCATTTGGAGTTTCTTTTCTCTCTCTTTTTTTAATAATTATTTTTTGGGGGACCAGTAGTTGGTATAATTGCTGTGTCGCTGGACTCCCATGTAGTTGACAGTGGTTTGAGTCCCAAACCCGGTGGCTTAAGCTCACCCCTGGCATTTGTGCATGTGTACCCAAGATCCTGAGAGAAGAATGAAGGAGAAGGGATTGCGGCATGGCCATCCCCCCTGGGGGATGATTTCTTGCTTTCTCTCTCTCTGTCTTTCTGGCAAGTGCACATGCCCTATAGCAAAAACCTCTCAAAAAAAAAAAAATTTATTGGGACCAGCAGGTGGCATGGCGGTTAAGGCGCTGGACCTTCCCATGTGGCCGACCATGGTTTGAGTCCCAGACCTGGTGGCTTGCTTTCTCACCCCCCCACCGTCTCTCTTTGTCAAATTAAAAATAAAAGATGAATAAATAAAATTAAGTAAATAATTCTTTTTAAAAAGAGAATTATTTAATTTTACTTATTCATCCATTTATTTTGATTTGACCAGAGAAAGAAAGACACACAGAGAGAAGGAAAGTGAGAAAGCAAACCACCATGTCTAGGATTTGAACCATGGTCAGCCATGTGGGAATGTCTAGCGCCTTAACCACCATGCCACCTGCTGGCCCTGGTGTTTCTTAACATCTAGGTATCTGTGAGGTTTTATTTTCTCTTTGAAAAAGAATTTCATTATATTCTTGTGAATTTTTAGAATAATTAAAAGTGCTCTGATATCAGGAGAAACTTTATAGTTACTTCTCAGCTTTTGCTTTTTTTCCCTTTAGTTTTACTATATAATACATGCACTCGCCAGAGAGACAGAGACAGAGAGAGAGAGGGAGAGAGACAGGAAAAGTGAGAAATCACCCCTCAGGGAGCTGGCCATCCCCTCTACTCTGTTCTCTTCTCAGGATTTTGGGCATGCACATACACATGTGCCTAGTATGTTTTTCAAGCTGCCAGGTCTGAGACTCGAACCACACAGTTGGTCATGTGGAATCCAGTAGCCCAACCACCATTACCACTGGCTGGGCTGCTTTTGCTTTTTAATTGATTTGGCAAAGAGATGCCATTTGTTGTTTACTGGTGCCGTGCCCATCCCCTCCATTTTGTAATTTGTAAGTGTGCCCCCCCATGGGTATTTTATTAATTAAATTTTTTTTACAGTTTATTCATTTATTTAATGAAAAGGCATAGTCTCAAGTCTTGAAGGCCCTACAACTTAAAGGAAGCACGAGAATTATATGCTAATTTTATGACACATGATAAGAAATGAGAATTTTATAGTCTTTTAAAAATCACTCCACTACAAAAAGAAAGTCAGTTGAAGAGTATCTTGGGCAATTAGAAATTGGTCCATTGAACAAACTCTGACAGAGCCTAGGACCCAGGAAGTAGAAGGTATCTACACTGGCATCAGAAGCTTATGAGTCACTAGAATACTAGGATTAGGGCCTAACAAAACAGACTCAAATTTTTTTCCCTTATTTTTCATTTTCAAAGTCGATTTTCACTTATTTTCTTGATAGATGTTATTTCTTTTTTCTTTTCTTTCTTTCTTTTTTTTTTTTTTTTAAAAAAAAAAAATGTTTTTTTCCCGATTTTATTTCTTTTTTCTTTTCTTTCTTTCCTTTTTTTTTTTTTTTTAAAAACAAAAAGATGTTTTTGCCCTAGGGCACATGTGCTTGGGGGGAGGTAGAGAAAGGGTAGGGACAGAAACAGTGAGAGGGAAAGTGAGAAATCACTCCCCAGGGTGGATGACTGTGCCACAATCCCTTATTTTCCATTCTGCTCCTGGGATTTTGGACACTCACGCACACGCACCTGGCATGAGTTTCAAGCCACCAGATCTGGGACTCGAACCATGGTTGGCCATGTAGGAGTCCAGCGACGTAACTGTTATGCCATCTGGTAGTCCCAATAGACTTTATTTCTTTTCAGACCTTAACTTATGAAATCAAATATTGTTCTCTCGTATTGTCCCATCCTTTTTTTTTTTTTTTAAAGAATTGTTTTATTGAACTTTATTTATTCATTTATTTTAATTTGACCAGAGAGGGATAGAGAGAGAGAGAGAGAAGAAAAGTGAGAAAGTAAGCTGCCAGGCCCGGGACTCGAACCACAGTTGGCCATGTGGGAATCCAGTGCCCTTAACTACCACACCACCTGCTAGCCCCCTCGCTCCACCCTTTTTAAAATAATTTATTTTGATTACTGATCCAACTCCTAATGGCTTCATCTACTAACAGTAGACTCTGTATCTGTGGCCTTGATATCTCTCTTGCTCTACTTTAAAGTTTATTGATGTATTATTTAAAGTTTATTTCTTCCATGAGTGAAAGGTAAAGAGAGAGAGAACCCCCTCAACAGGGTCTTGATGCCGCAGTTCACCGGAAGCTTCAGCTACCCCCGATCATGGGCATGCACGTGTTGTACACAGAGTGGTCTCCAGAAGCAAACCCAGCACCTTTCCATTGGGTTTCCTTGCCCCTCCGCCATTTCATAATTTGGAAGTGTGCTTCTTATTTATTTTAAAAAATTTTCAGAGAAATTTTTGCTATAGGGCAAGTGTGTTCATGAGAGAGAGAGAAAGTGAGAAATCGCCACCTGGGGGATGATCATGCCACAGTCCCTTCTCCATTCTCCTCTTGGGATTTTGGGCATGCACGCACATGTGCACAGCATGTTTTAAGCTGCTGAGTCTGGGACTTGAATCATGGTGGATTACGGGAATCCAGTGACATAATCATTACGCCATCTGCTGGTCCCTGGAAGTGTGTTTTTTAAACAGTACTGCTAAGATACTGCATTTGATAGGTTGGTTTTTACAAGTGGTCTGAAAATAGTTGGTATAATTAAAGTAATGGTAATTGAAATGGAACCTCAGTCTCTCTCTTTTTTCTTTAAGGAAGAATATTTGGATTCTGGCAGCTGAATTGGCTCCTCCTATCATAGAACCTTTTTCTCTCTGGGCAGATTCTGGGTTTGGGTGAATGCAGATTGTGTCTTCAGTGCTCAGCATTTTGGAAATGCTTGTTTATTCATAATGTATTTTCTAAGTCATTTAATCTCTGCAGTTCTCAAATATGAATGTTGAATAAAAGATTGATTTCTGAACCACTCAAGGAGAATATCCTGAATTACAGTCAGGATTTTAAAAACTACTTTCCTCTCTCTTAGGTCCAAGTAACTCTCACTTCACATGACCGTGGTGGGCTGACCAAAAGAGATGTGAAACTAGCCAAGTTCATTGAAAAAGCAGCTGCATCCATGTGATTTCTTCAAAAATGCATGTAAATCGTGTACACCTCTTAGTTGCAATGTATTTTGAAGGCAATTTACGTGAACACATTAAGTTGTAAATCTAGCTTGTCTTCATACTACATTTTGTCAAATCAATGCTTAAATATAAAATGATTTAAACTTGAGCCTGAGATATTTCTTTCATTATATCTAATCACATACACAACGTAAATTAACCCAGGTAATTAATTATGTTAATTATATGTCAAAAGGGGGCCAGCAGGTGGCATAGTGGTTGAGGTGCTGATTCCCATGTGGCCAACTGTGGTTTGAGTTCTGGACCCACTGGCTTGAAACTCCTGCTGAGCGCATGTGTGTGCACGCCCAAAATCCTGAGAGGAGAGTGGAGGGGAAGAGATTGTGGCATGGGTATTTCCCCAGGGGGTTATTTCTTGCTTTTTGTCTCTCTTGTAAACACAGGTGCCCTATTAAAAAAAAAAAATCTCTAAAAATATATATAAATTAAAAAGGAGAAATGGCATTCCTTTTTAAAACGTTTATTTATTTTGGGGTCCAGCAGATGGGGTAGTGATTATATCACTGGACTCTCACATGGTGGGGGTGAGGTGACTTCTCACTTTTCCTCTTATTGTCTCTGTCTCTCTCTTGGTCCTGTGAGTGCATGTGCCCTCAGGCATAAACCTCTCAAAAAAAAAAAAAAGGAAAAATGTTTATTTTTATTTACGATAAACATGAGAGGGAGAGTGATTGGGCACACCCCAGGTGGGACCTCGATAAACATGAGAGGGAGAGTGATTGGGCACCAGGTGGGACCTACAGTCCTTTTTCCTCCAGTTCTTTATCCCAGTACATGCGTTCACAAGCTTGGGGCGAAACTGACAGGCCAGGATTTGAATCTGGTTGACCATGAGGGATCTAAAATCTGTACAGTGCCTAATCCATGTGTCACAGGACCTGACCAGAAAGGGCATTTTTTTTTCTTCCCTTTTTGTTACAGAGTACATATACTCGCCAGAGAGAGGCAGAGAGAGAGAAAGTGAGGAAGCATCCCCCCAAGGGGAGATGGCCATAGTCCCTTCTCTATTCTCCTCTCAGGACTCTGGGCATGCATGCACATGTAGCCTAGCATAGTTTTCAAGGTACCATGCCCAGGACTTGAACCATGCAGTTAGCCATGTGGGATCAGCTGTTCTAACTATCATGTCAACTGGCTAGCCTCAGAAATGACTTAAGAGATTTTATTTATAGGGCACATGTGCTTGCTGGAGAGACAGACAGAAAGTGAGAACCCTCATCCCCCCCCAGGAGGGAGGTCCATACCGTAGCCCCTTCTCTTCCATTCTCCTCTTGGGATTTTGGGCACTCATGCACATACACCTGGTGTGATTTTCAAGCTGCCAGGTTGGGGACTCAAATTGCAGCTGGCCACGTGCAAGTCCCGTGCCTTAATCACTACACCACCTGCTTGCTACATGGAGATGACATTCTTTTTTTTTTTTTTTTAAAGAATGATTTTATTTAACTTTATTTACTTGTTTATTTTAATTTCACCAGAGAGGGACTAAGAGAGAGAGAGAAAGTGAGAAAGCAAGCTACCAGGTCTGAGACTCGAACTATGATCAGCCATGTGGGAATTCAGCATCCTTACCACCACGCCAGCTGCTGGCTCCTAGAAATGACATTCTTAAAGACTAGAAATTAGGGTAAGGGAATATCCATACATTTTATTCCATACATTTTATAACCTAGAAATTAAGCTGACATTCTTAAAGACTAGAAATTAGGGTAAGAGAATATCCATACATTTTATAACCTAGAAATTAAGTGGTTACAGTGGCTTCACAAATGCATCCTGTTGGAGAATAGTTGTAAGGTGGAAAAAAAGAATCATGAGCTCTGCATATAATGGTTTTTAACCTTACCAGTTCTAAGAGAGCTAAAGTGGATTTGAGTTTTAGCTGCTGTTGCTACATAGTTACTTAGATGATAAAAGTCACAAAAATTAGGAGAGCTATCTTGGTATATGTTATCTTTACTTTTCAGTTGGAATGTAAGAGGACATGCCTCGTCCGGGGCTTCCAGCAAGGAACGGCAGCACAAAGACTCACTGTCACAGTGACCGACTCACTAAGCCGCCATTGGACTTCCTGAGTTAGAGAGAAACTGAGAGACATTTTCTTTCATCATTTGCGTGTTGTGACCCCTGCATGAAGCTCTACAGCCAATTAAGCTAGAAGCTGCCTGGGTATTATCCAAGAATGAACTCTTCTTACTCCCTGTCTGACTGACGGGACCGAAAAGAAATATCAAGCACACAACCTGTCATTGCAGTAACAGTGTTCTTTGAAGGAATTCAGGAAGGTACTTAATGAGGTTATCATGCAGACTGAAAGACTAGATATATCCATCTAAAAGCATGTGGTAGTCCCTTGAAGCATTATGGAAGTGGGCTTTAACAGGAATCTTCTAATAACATACTTCACTTCAGAGGCCGGAGTATCACCCTGTGTTGCAACAAGCAAGCACCTCTTGAGCCCCGAGTCCACCCTTGCTGCAGACCTGAGGAACCCTATGGGACACAATGAGGAGGCAGAGCTCTCTGAAGCCAGTTCAGGCTGGTTCTGTTGGCTGGCAGAGGCAGGTGTGGTCAGTTTGCCCTGAGTGCATGCAGCGTGCAGAGAGGTGAGAAGAGAGAAGAGGCACCTACACTCTATGACTGCCACAGGATCGAAGGCCTTAACACTAGAACTTCTGTTACTTAGAGTTTTGTCAAAGGAAGAGACAGAGCTGTGGGTTTTCATACATTATTTCCAATATAGATTTAGAATATTTTACATTCTATTAACAATTTTTAGTTTCGTGTTTCATTATTTTATTCTATGTTATGTTATTGTACCAGAGAGCACATGTGCTCACAGAGAGACTGAGAGAGAAAGCACTCCCCATGGGGCACAGCCATGCCACAATCTGTTGTCCTCCATCTTTCTCTCCTTTCTGGATTTTGTGCCTGGCATGTGTTCTAAGCTGCTGGGTCTGTTACTCAAACCACATGGTTGACCGTGTGGGATCCAGCTACCCCAAACACTAGGCCGTGGACTGGCCCACTTTAATTTCTTTACATATTTTTTAAACATGAAAAAGTTTAAATATATGACTGCCCAACTGTAACAGTTACCAAGTTTTGTCTCCGTTGCTTTATATAAGCCATTGTTTCCTTTTTCTTTGCTTAAAGTATTTAAAAGCAAATTCCAGACAGCATGTCATTTCTCCCCTACATCGTCTAGTTAGCACCTTTAGGAAATATGGTAATCTTGTATAAACCACAATGCCATTATCACACCTAGCAAAAAAAGCCAAGATTCCTTGGTACCACCTGTTATCCAGGCAAAATCAAATTGCCCTGAAGGTCAAGAATGTCTTTGGTCAGTAAATTTGTTCTAATTGGAATCTGTATGAGGTCTACTTAGTACATCTGGTGGTTGTATTTTTTTTTGTTGTTGTTGTTAAAAAATTATTTTATTTAACTTTATCCATTTATTTATTTATTTATTTAAATTTGACCAGAGAGGGACAAAGTGAGACAAAGAGAGAAAGTGAGAAAGCAAGCTGCCAGGTCCCGGACTTGAACTGTGGTTGGCCATGTGGGAGTCGAGCCCCCCCAACTACCACGCACCTGCCAGCCCCTGGTTGTCATATCTTTTTCGTCTCAATCTAGAACCAGATCCCTTCCCTCTCCCTTTTCCTTATGTAATTGACTGGGTCAGTGGTCCTGTCGGGTATTCCACCTCTGGATTTGTGTGCTCCCTTGTAGTGCAAACAAGTTTCAGTGTACCTCAGTGGAACTCTTTTCCCGTATTTCTAATAGAAGTCTGAGAGACTAAATTTGACAGCTGTGTTAACATATTCCGCGTACTGCACAATCGAGAAAGCAGGACATGGCTCATCATTACTAAGGCGAAGACTTGGGAACACGTTTTCATGTTGGGCCACGTTGAGGGGTGTTGCATCTGTTGGAACTCACAGACTTTTTTTTTTAAATAATTATTTTATTTTTATTTATTTATTCATTTATTTATTTATTTATTTAAATTTGACCAGAGAGAGACAGAGGTTGAGAGTGAGAGAGAGAGGAAGTGAGAAAGCAAGCCACCAGATCCAGGACTTGAACCCTGGTCGGCCATGTGGGAGTGTCCAGCGCCTTAATCACCATGCCACCTGCTGGTTCCTGGAACTCACAGACTTTTTTTTTAAATAATTATTTTATTTTTATTTATTTATTCATTTATTTATTTATTTAAATTTGACCAGAGAGAGACAGAGGTTGAGAGTGAGAGAGAGAGGAAGTGAGAAAGCAAGCCACCAGATCCAGGACTTGAACCCTGGTCGGCCATGTGGGAGTGTCCAGCGCCTTAATCACCATGCCACCTGCTGGTTCCTGGAACTCACAGACTTTTTTTTTAAATAATTATTTTATTTTTATTTATTTATTCATTTATTTATTTATTTAAATTTGACCAGAGAGAGACAGAGGTTGAGAGTGAGAGAGAGAGGAAGTGAGAAAGCAAGCCACCAGATCCAGGACTTGAACCCTGGTCGGCCATGTGGGAGTGTCCAGCGCCTTAATCACCATGCCACCTGCTGGTTCCTGGAACTCACAGACTTTTTTTTTAAATAATTATTTTATTTTTATTTATTTATTCATTTATTTATTTATTTAAATTTGACCAGAGAGAGACAGAGGTTGAGAGTGAGAGAGAGAGGAAGTGAGAAAGCAAGCCACCAGATCCAGGACTTGAACCCTGGTCGGCCATGTGGGAGTGTCCAGCGCCTTAATCACCATGCCACCTGCTGGTTCCTGGAACTCACAGACTTTTTTTTTAAATAATTATTTTATTTTTATTTATTTATTCATTTATTTATTTATTTAAATTTGACCAGAGAGAGACAGAGGTTGAGAGTGAGAGAGAGAGGAAGTGAGAAAGCAAGCCACCAGATCCAGGACTTGAACCCTGGTCGGCCATGTGGGAGTGTCCAGCGCCTTAATCACCATGCCACCTGCTGGTTCCTGGAACTCACAGACTTTTTTTTTAAATAATTATTTTATTTTTATTTATTTATTCATTTATTTATTTATTTAAATTTGACCAGAGAGAGACAGAGGTTGAGAGTGAGAGAGAGAGGAAGTGAGAAAGCAAGCCACCAGATCCAGGACTTGAACCCTGGTCGGCCATGTGGGAGTGTCCAGCGCCTTAATCACCATGCCACCTGCTGGTTCCTGGAACTCACAGACTTTTTTTTTAAATAATTATTTTATTTTTATTTATTTATTCATTTATTTATTTATTTAAATTTGACCAGAGAGAGACAGAGGTTGAGAGTGAGAGAGAGAGGAAGTGAGAAAGCAAGCCACCAGATCCAGGACTTGAACCCTGGTCGGCCATGTGGGAGTGTCCAGCGCCTTAATCACCATGCCACCTGCTGGTTCCTGGAACTCACAGACTTTTTTTTTAAATAATTATTTTATTTTTATTTATTTATTCATTTATTTATTTATTTAAATTTGACCAGAGAGAGACAGAGGTTGAGAGTGAGAGAGAGAGGAAGTGAGAAAGCAAGCCACCAGATCCAGGACTTGAACCCTGGTCGGCCATGTGGGAGTGTCCAGCGCCTTAATCACCATGCCACCTGCTGGTTCCTGGAACTCACAGACTTTTTTTTTAAATAATTATTTTATTTTTATTTATTTATTCATTTATTTATTTATTTAAATTTGACCAGAGAGAGACAGAGGTTGAGAGTGAGAGAGAGAGGAAGTGAGAAAGCAAGCCACCAGATCCAGGACTTGAACCCTGGTCGGCCATGTGGGAGTGTCCAGCGCCTTAATCACCATGCCACCTGCTGGTTCCTGGAACTCACAGACTTTTTTTTTAAATAATTATTTTATTTTTATTTATTTATTCATTTATTTATTTATTTAAATTTGACCAGAGAGAGACAGAGGTTGAGAGTGAGAGAGAGAGGAAGTGAGAAAGCAAGCCACCAGATCCAGGACTTGAACCCTGGTCGGCCATGTGGGAGTGTCCAGCGCCTTAATCACCATGCCACCTGCTGGTTCCTGGAACTCACAGACTTTTTTTTTAAATAATTATTTTATTTTTATTTATTTATTCATTTATTTATTTATTTAAATTTGACCAGAGAGAGACAGAGGTTGAGAGTGAGAGAGAGAGGAAGTGAGAAAGCAAGCCACCAGATCCAGGACTTGAACCCTGGTCGGCCATGTGGGAGTGTCCAGCGCCTTAATCACCATGCCACCTGCTGGTTCCTGGAACTCACAGACTTTTTTTTTAAATAATTATTTTATTTTTATTTATTTATTCATTTATTTATTTATTTAAATTTGACCAGAGAGAGACAGAGGTTGAGAGTGAGAGAGAGAGGAAGTGAGAAAGCAAGCCACCAGATCCAGGACTTGAACCCTGGTCGGCCATGTGGGAGTGTCCAGCGCCTTAATCACCATGCCACCTGCTGGTTCCTGGAACTCACAGACTTTTTTTTTAAATAATTATTTTATTTTTATTTATTTATTCATTTATTTATTTATTTAAATTTGACCAGAGAGAGACAGAGGTTGAGAGTGAGAGAGAGAGGAAGTGAGAAAGCAAGCCACCAGATCCAGGACTTGAACCCTGGTCGGCCATGTGGGAGTGTCCAGCGCCTTAATCACCATGCCACCTGCTGGTTCCTGGAACTCACAGACTTTTTTTTTAAATAATTATTTTATTTTTATTTATTTATTCATTTATTTATTTATTTAAATTTGACCAGAGAGAGACAGAGGTTGAGAGTGAGAGAGAGAGGAAGTGAGAAAGCAAGCCACCAGATCCAGGACTTGAACCCTGGTCGGCCATGTGGGAGTGTCCAGCGCCTTAATCACCATGCCACCTGCTGGTTCCTGGAACTCACAGACTTTTTTTTTAAATAATTATTTTATTTTTATTTATTTATTCATTTATTTATTTATTTAAATTTGACCAGAGAGAGACAGAGGTTGAGAGTGAGAGAGAGAGGAAGTGAGAAAGCAAGCCACCAGATCCAGGACTTGAACCCTGGTCGGCCATGTGGGAGTGTCCAGCGCCTTAATCACCATGCCACCTGCTGGTTCCTGGAACTCACAGACTTTTTTTTTAAATAATTATTTTATTTTTATTTATTTATTCATTTATTTATTTATTTAAATTTGACCAGAGAGAGACAGAGGTTGAGAGTGAGAGAGAGAGGAAGTGAGAAAGCAAGCCACCAGATCCAGGACTTGAACCCTGGTCGGCCATGTGGGAGTGTCCAGCGCCTTAATCACCATGCCACCTGCTGGTTCCTGGAACTCACAGACTTTTTTTTTAAATAATTATTTTATTTTTATTTATTTATTCATTTATTTATTTATTTAAATTTGACCAGAGAGAGACAGAGGTTGAGAGTGAGAGAGAGAGGAAGTGAGAAAGCAAGCCACCAGATCCAGGACTTGAACCCTGGTCGGCCATGTGGGAGTGTCCAGCGCCTTAATCACCATGCCACCTGCTGGTCCCTGGAACTCACAGACTTTAATAGAATGGAAGACCATGTATCAGAAGTCTGTGGAAATACACATTGTGGTAGATTCCAACAGAATGAGTCCCCTGACTTGCTTCAAGTAACTGACATTTTAACTTAAAAGAAACATTATCACAGTTGGAGGCCCCCAAGTTCCTGTCTGTTCCAAATCTTTGCAGATGACACTGGTTACTCTGATGTGGTGAGCTTTGGTTCCCCTATTTTCTTTCTAAATGATCCCTGGAGTAGAAAGGAGACAAACATATGACCTGTGACCCCTTGCATGACTTCCACAGATAACGAGCCAGGTCATGTTTGACAGTGTCCTTTTCCACAATGAATTTAATGAAAATTCTGAAAATAATGAATTGATTTTTGTGTAATGGTAGGGTAAACAGAATAAGCAAGTTTCTTTCTGATTTTCCTGTAGACAGAAGGCAACAACGTATATATTACGTTTTTTTTAACTCAGTCCTGACCTCCATCAGTGTACTGAACTGATGGATCTCAGGTGTTGGTACCGAGCAGTCCAAGTACTTTCTAAACTGGCATTCAAGGTACAACAGCTGAACTCCGATTTCCTGCAATGCAGCGAGATCTGTGAAAGGGTCTGTCTGTAGTATGTGAGCTTTGTGTTTCAATACCAGTCCCTGCGACTAGTAATGACTGTCCAGAAGACGTCAGAATCACCAGGGCCGTGTCTGTTGATTGTGACTTTTTCTGACTGGATGTGGCTGAGGTGCCCAAGTCAGTCAGAGTGTGAGTTCCTGCTCACGAGGTGGCCCTTGGCTTCTCGTGTCAGGATGCCTGCCCTGCCCACCTATCCATGAGAAGGACTGGATGATTCCAGAAGACCCTGGATAAGCTTGTCACCTCTGATTTCCTGTTGCATTCCTCTTGCCTAGCTGGAGTTCCGTCCCCAGACTGAATGTCTTCCTTAGTGACTTCAGAAGCTGCATGGGCTGTGGAGGGCAGTGCCGATGTGATATCCCAGGAACAACCAGGCTTTCCTCTGTTGTCTTCAGTAGGCTGTCTCCTCACTTCCCCCTCCCACTCCAAGCATCCTGAAAGGAATCTCCACATTTTTAATCTCTTCTCTGTTACTCGCCCAAAGTGTGCTGTGGTGTTTAAGAGGGAAGGCATAGAAGTGTACTGCTGGGATTCCTGGAGGTGAATCCACCATGCCCAGCCTCTTGAGTGAGGCTAAGGATCCCTGATGCCGTTCATTTGTCCATTCCTACAGCACACACTTACCGGGGGCCTTTCATGTCCTCCAGGGGATTAGGCAGACTGATGTGTCGAGGCAGGTGGAAACAGAGATGGAGAACTGATTCAGTCTTTGAGCAGCTGCTCCAGGAGGCCACTGTGGGGATGCTGGGCTGGAGCCCCGGAGGCATTAGGGGCTTGGCATTACAACCAGAGGAGGCGTGAGAAGTCATAAGAGGAGCTGACCCTTGAAGGAGAGAATTTGAAGAAGTGCGGGCAAAAGTTTGAATCTTGGGAACAGTAATCATTCTTAAAGTAAGATTCTTAAAGCTTTGCTATTGAGCAGTTTAAATGGAGAAGTTGAGTAAATAAGACATTATTTCCTGAGTGAGCGCCACAGTGCAGTCGCAACGTGCTATTCAGGAGAAGCTGGATCCCACATGGCGACTCAGTTTGAACCCCCCTCCCGGTCAGCCCTGAAACCAGCCAGGCATGTGCCCGCGTGTCCAAGACCTGACAGCCTGGAGGACCAGAGGAGGTAGATTGTGATGTGCCAAACCATGTGGCGGGTACTTAACCTCTCTCACTTTCACACGTGTGCAGACACACTGTAAGAATAAAAGCATATATAAAAAAGTGTTACTTACTACTTCAGTATGTTAATTGTCTACAAGAATTTTTTCCTACCAGGAATGGTCATATATACTTGTTTTAGAATATAAGGCAAGGAGGGATGTGGACTCGAGCAGTTTGTGGCCTGTTGGGGGCCCAGGCTAGGCAGCAGGGGCTGGATGGCCGGTGGGTGGGAGAGCAAGAGAGGCTTTGTCTCTTCTGTGTCTGTAGCCGCACCCCATCAATGACATTGTCTCCTGGATT
>NW_006204205.1:1138716-1158758 GCF_000334495.1 Tupaia belangeri chinensis | reverse complement strand
TCCTGGAGGTGAATCCACCATGCCCAGCCTCTTGAGTGAGGCTAAGGATCCCTGATGCCGTTCATTTGTCCATTCCTACAGCACACACTTACTGGGGGCCTTTCATGTCCTCCAGGGGATTAGGCAGACTGATGTGTCGAGGCAGGTGGAAACAGAGATGGAGAACTGATTCAGTCTTTGAGCAGCTGCTCCAGGAGGCCACTGTGGGGATGCTGGGCTGGAGCCCCGGAGGCATTAGGGGCTTGGCATTACAACCAGAGGAGGCGTGAGAAGTCATAAGAGGAGCTGACCCTTGAAGGAGAGAATTCGAAGAAGTGCGGGCAAAAGTTTGAATCTTGGGAACAGTAATCATTCTTAAAGTAAGATTCTTAAAGCTTTGCTATTGAGCAGTTTAAATGGAGAAGTTGAGTAAATAAGACATTATTTCCTGAGTGAGCGCCACAGTGCAGTCGCAACGTGCTATTCAGGAGAAGCTGGATCCAACATGGCGACTCAGTTTGAAACCCCCTCCTGGTCAGCCCTGAAACCAGCCAGGCATGTGCCCGCGTGTCCAAGACCTGACAGCCTGGAGGACCAGAGGAGGTAGATTGTGATGTGCCAAACCATGTGGCGGGTACTTAACCTCTCTCACTTTCACACGTGTGCAGACACACTGTAAGAATAAATAAAAGCATTTATATCACACGTGTGCAGACACACTGTAAGAATAAAAGCATATATAAAAAAGTGTTACTTACTACTTCAGTATGTTAATTGTCTACAAGAATTTTTTCCTACCAGGAATGGTCATATATACTTGTTTTAGAATATAAGGCAAGGAGGGATGTGGACTCGAGCAGTTTGTGGCCTGTTGGGGGCCCAGGCTAGGCAGCAGGGGCTGGATGGCCGGTGGGTGGGAGAGCAAGAGAGGCTTTGTCTCTTCTGTGTCTGTAGCCGCACCCCATCAATGACATTGTCTCCTGGATTCCGCCTCCTGTCGAATCACTGCTGGTATCGGATTCTCATGGGAGTGCCAACCGCGTTGTGTGATTGTTTCATTGTACAACGCAATGTGGTAGTGGTGGAAATGGGGTGCACAGTGGATGTGGTGCACTTGGGTCATCCTGCGATCAACCCCTCACCCTGCAACTGTCCATGGAAGGATTTTTTTCCAGGAGTCTATTCTCTGGTGCTAGGAAGACAAGGAACCATTGATGAAAGGGGACTTCAAAAGTTTGTGAGAAAATGGGGCTAGCTCTGTGGTGCAGTAGTAGTGTGCTGCTCGAGAAAAGAGAGGTCCGATATGGTGCCCTTGGTTTGAATCCCTGACTTAGTTGGGCTGAAACATTCCAGGTTTGAGTGTGAGTGCCCAAGATATGATGGGCTGGAAGACTGGAGGAAGGGGATCAGGTCTTGACTAGACCCTGTGGGGGGAGACTCTCTGTCTTTCTCTCTCTCGCTATTACTCCCGCATGTGCACAAGCACGCAGTTCATTGAAAATAAAGTAAACAAAAAGTTTGCAGAAAAAAATTAAAATATGAGTTTATTTAAAATTCAAGATCTGGGAATAGTTTTTTGTACGTATTTTCCACAAACTTTTTGAAAATCCTTTCTCCTACCAGGATCAGTAGTGGTGGTGGGATGGTTACCTTCTTTTCTTATGGCCCAAGACTTAGGTTTTTAGGAAATTGTCCAGTTTAGCCACTAAACATTAAATGCAACCCTCCTTGAAAGTCAAAGAGTAGGAGGAAAGTGAGGTGACCATTGAACAGTGGACACATCCCTATTCCTCCTCTTTCTGCAACATTTCTCCCCGATGGGCTTATCCCTTGAGCGCTGTTCAGGTGGTTCAGATGTGCATGTTCCCCTAGCGGGCCAACGCAAGGCCTATGCTATGGTTTGAGTGTAACATGTCTACCTCCAACCCCTCACTCCACCCTAAAACCGCATGCCAGAATATGCCTGGAGTCCTCGTAAGAAGATGACCATGTGAAGACAGAGACAACAAAAAAGGAATTGAAGTTATGCCAGTCAAGGCATGCCGCAGATTACCAGCAAACCACCAGAAACCAGAAAGAGGCAAAGAAACCCTATAGGTTTTAGTGGGAACATGGCCCAGCCAACATCTTGTTTTTGGACTTCTAGCCTCCACAATGCTAAAAGAAGACAGGAGATCCTTCAGGTTTTTTTAAAAAAAGTATTTATATTGTTTCATTTGTTGTTGTTATTTTTAATTTGATCAGAGAGAGAGAGAGAGAGAAAGGAAAAGTGAGAAAGCAAATCCCCCAGGTCCAGGACTTGAACCGTGGTAGACCATGTAGGAGTCCAGTACCTTAACCACCATGCCACCTACCAGCATCTTTCAGCTTTTAAGAGAACAAAGAGAAGAAAGGATCTTGGTGACACCAATAGTGAGAAAGAACTAATTTCCCTTCCTTATAAACCAAAAGCAAAATTATATAAAGCAAAGAAAGTGATACCAGAGTCAGATACAGAGGACAGGACAGTCAAAGCCTTGGATTAATTTGTTTGACAACATGGTGGAAGATGGCTTACTTATACCTTCACTGAAATAACCTACTCTTACATCAGGATATTGAGATCACTGACAAAGTAGGTAAATAAAAGTTAAATATGTAGATTTCGAGGATTTTACCATTTGTTGAATATTCGTGTCAAAATAGGCATGCAAATAAAAGTTAAATATGCAGCTGTCTATAAAAAAACACACACGCACACAAAAAACAAAAAAGACCTCATGCTGTAATTCGATAGTAAATGGGACCTGGCTGGGAGGTGGGGCCCAGTGGAAAGTGCTTGGGACCTGGGGGTGGACCTCTAATAAATTATGTTGGCTTCTGGGAGGGAGCTAGTTCTCAGTAGGCACAGAGCAAGTTATAAAGCAAGCTGGTTACCTGGAGTCCTGTCCCTTCACATTTAGCTGCTGCTGCTCTCAGCCATGTTGTGATGTAGCATGAGACGCTGGCCCCATGATCTGCCCTCTTCAGCTGCCAGAATTGTGAGCCAAATGGACGTCTTTTCTTTGTAAATCACCCAACCTCAGGTATTTCTGTTACACCCACACAACAGACTAAGAAAACATATGTTACCATCTCTGCTCTTCCTGTTTCTTTTGCTTTAGCCCCAAGCCCATCATAATCTTCCTTATCCTCTGGTGTGTTTCCATTTCTGTGCCCTGAATGTGTTTTCTCACCTCTAGAACCCCAGAGAACTTACTTTTTCCTCTCATACGACCCTTGGCTTTTGCTTTTTTCTTTTAAGAGATTTTGGTCATAGGGCGCATGTGCTCACCGGAGAGACAGAGATAGGAAGTGAGAAATCACCTCCCCCACCCCCAGGGAGGATGGTTATGCAATAATCCCTCCTCCTCCAGTCTCCTCTCAGGATTTTGGGCATACACGCATACATGCCTGGTGTGGGTTTTAAGCCACCAGGTCTAAGACTTGAACAGCAGTTGACTATGTGGGAGTCCAGTGACATAACCATTATGCTACCTGCTGGTCCCCACCCTTGGCTTTTTCTAACACACTATTAATGTCTTCTATCATATGGGGGCATTTCCTGAAAAAGAGAGCTTGTGCCTGGAATATCTGTAACCTCCTAGCTCTACCCCAGAGCCCCAGGATTGCTGGGTAATCATGCAATTGTTGAACTGGGGCAATCACAGCCTCCTCAGGAAGATGCTCTGTGGATCAGCTGGGAAGTTCCCACCTTCAGGGGCCTGCAGGCTGTGACAGAACACCCAAGAGTGACCTCATAAAGGAAGGAGTCCCTTCATGGATCCCTCTCTACTGCCTCTCGGAATCCAGAGACAGAGGAAATCCCTAGGCAGAGATTTTCTGGTGAATGATAAAAGCAAGGGATAGAAATTGAAAATTTGGACAATGTCGCAAGGCTTTCACCATAACTCCTCGAAAACCGCTTCTCATTCGCTGTTTGAAAATGCATCAACGAAACTCTATGAAAAAATCAAGAAGTATAAGTAAATGTTCTCTACCTCCATTGCTTGTTAAGTGTGCAGATGGCAGTGTGAGGGCAGGGGATCGGTGGTCTCTCAGCCTCTTCACACAGACACTCATCTGCTTCCCAGACTGTGGTGTGTGACCTTGACAATCTGGCTTCTGGTGAGATCGGCTGACTGTTACTTGATGTGTAGACTGAATGACTAGTTTGCCCCAGTCATGTCTTTGTCTATCTGTTACTGTGTGCTAGATACTTTATAAAAATTTATTTTATTCATGATAAGAGTGTGCATGTATGGGACCAGCAGTTAGCGTAATGGCTATGTTGCTGGACTCCCATGTAGTCGACCGCGGTTCGAGTCCTGGACCCGGTGGCTTAAACTCATGCCGAGCACATGGGCGTGCATGCCCAAGATCCTGAGAGGAGAATGGAGGAGAAGGGATTGCGGCGTGGCCATCCCCCCTGGGGGGTGATTTCTCGTTTTCTATCTCTCTGTCTCTCTCTGTCTTTCTGGCGAGCGCACGCACTCTATAGCAAAAACCTCTCCAAAAAAAGAAGAAAAAAAAAAAAAGAGTGTGCATGTATGAAAGAGAGAGGAGCTCTGTCAACCATGTCTGGTCCCACCATGATCCCGTTCCCTCAGGTTTCTGGCTGAGGTGCACAAGACCCCATGGTGTTTTAGGTCAACTGCACCAAAGATCTGAACCCACAACCTGGCCATATTGCTCCTAGCATGACAGCATAGTTCGCCATTGACCGCGTCACAGAGACTGGGCCTGTGTTAGATCATTTGAAGGTTCTTTCTTTTATTGTAATAGTCCCCATCTTGAAACAGTTAATGAAAATTACATACTATGATTTTATAGGTTATTAAAGTATATATCTTCTGTAAAGAATGATTTATTTAATTCCATTTGTATTATTATTATTTTTTGATTTGACCAGAGAGGGAGAGAAAGGGAAAGTGAGAAAGCGAGCTGCCAGATCCAAGACTTGAAACACAGCTGGCCATGCAGGAGTCCAGGACCTTAACCTCCATGCCACCTGCTGGCCCACATTCTGTATTTTTTTACTCTCATGAGAATGTGTTCATTTGTTACATTTAACAGGAACATTCTTTGAAAAAATTACAAAGCACAGATAAATGTAATAAACAGGCAAAACCCAAACCAAAACCAAACCCTCTATTACCTCACTACCCATACGCAGAGACTATCAACATTTTGACAAATTTCCTGCTTTTTTTTTTACAAATATTTACACAGATGAAATCATTTTGAGCAGATCATTTCGTATGGCTTTTGTTTTATGTTTTGCTGTCTGGTGGATCACCAATATTTTTCTTAATCATGAAAAATTTAGAGACATATTTTATTTGTATTGAATGAGATGGATATGCCGTAAGTTAATTAACCTGTATTGAATGAGATGAATATGCTGTTCTGTCAGACTTTTCGAGTTCTCAGTATTATAAATAATTCTGGGATAGACATCTTTAGCGGATGTCACTGCATTTCTGGTGGTATTCTCTTGGAATAGATTGCTTGGGTCAAAGGCTATGAACCGTTCTGAAAAGTTTTCAGAAAACCTGACCACTTTACCTGCCTCTGGCAGTTTATGACAATGTCCTGTCACACCACACTCTTGCCACATTAACTATTACCATGTCTAATTAATTCTTTGCTAATTTTAGAAGCAAAAATAATGGTCTTTACTTTGCATTTCCAATGAACATTGTTCCTGAACATTTTGGGTAATAAGTTTATTGGCCATTTGTATTTCTTTCATAAGTTGACTCTGTGTACATTTTTGTCTTAGGATGTTCAGTTTTTTTTTTCGCTAAAGACAGTGTCTTACAATAATGTGATCCTCAGGTGGGACTACAGGTGCCACCATGCCTGAGACTTTCAGGCACAGTCTGGCAGGGTCTTCCAGGCCCGCCTTGAGCTTACGATCCTCCTGCCTCAGCCTATGCAAGTTGCTGGGACGATAGGCACGTGCCACCACGCCCAGCCTCTCAGTTGGACCAAGAATCAAACCCGAGCCTCCACTGTGGTCCCCACCTGCTGAGCAGTGTCGCCCTGCCAGAGCCAAGTGTTCAGTTTTTCATCTTTGGATTGTCATCATGTGTTACCGTTTTTTCCCCACTAGACTGATGACACTTAGTTTGCCTCGCATTGTTTACCCAGGGCCTCTGTCACCCGGCAGGTCGCGGTTTCTCAGTCAATACTTTGAATGAGTACATAAAGACGATGCTTTGTTTTGCTTGAGAAAGAGTGGTGACCATTCTTTTTCAGAGATGTGAGGAGAGGCTGAACGAGTGGTGACAGACCATGGGTGGCCCTCATACATCTTTCAGGGGTCATTCATTCCGCGTTTCCTTGCTACTTAAAATGTACACTCACAGGAGGGGGAAAGGGGACCCTTGTCCCTACAGAAAGGTGTGCATCGTATGGAGGGGCCAGGTCCATTGTATGATAACCGTTTCTCTTATTCAACTTTTGACAGGAGGAAAGATGCACAGTTTCAGGCATTTATGAGGAAAGTCATAATGAGTCGTTTCTTTCGCATAATTATGATTACTACCGTCACAATGAATGCCTTTGTTTCTATCTTGTGGACTAGTTATGACATAAGAAACCACATCTTCAAAATGATTGAGGTAAGCAGACAAAATGGGTTCTTTTCTTCTGTTTTACCCATTATATTTTAGAAAATGTTGTAGGACTTTTAAAAAATATATTTATTTCTTCTATAAGAGGGACATATAGAGAAAGAGAGATTCCTGATAGGGTTCTCAGAAGTAGCAATGGTGACAAAAACATTAAAAAAAAAGGATTGAAAAAAAAAGGATTGCTGGCCCTGAGGTCTGTTTGACTTATGGAAAGCAAGTGTCCTTGTCTCACCTAACTCTCTATGAAGAGGGCATCTCTCACAAGCATCTAAAGGCACATGGACATGTCCCTGCTGCCTGGAGCAGACAAGCAAGCAAGCAATTAATAATAGTTATAAATAGAGACCAGCAGTTAGCGTAATGGCTATGTCGCTGGACTCTCATGTAGTCGACTGCGGTTTGAGTCCCGGACCCGGTGGCTTAATCTCACGCCGGGCACGTGTGCATGCGTGCCCAAGATCCCGAGAGGAGAATGGAGAAGAAGGGATTGCAGCATGGCCATTCCCCCTGGGGGGTGATTTCTCGCTTTCTGTCTCTATGTCTCTCTCTGTCTGTCTGGCAAGCGCACGCGCCCTATAGCGAAAACCTCTCAAAAAAAAAAAAAATAATAATAATAGTTATAAATAATAGTTGAGGCAAACAATCGTCATGGTGAAAGCCTGGGTAGAAAAGTCTGAAAGGGCTTATTTGGGAAATTAGAGCATTGAGTAGCTCCCATGTATAGGGAGGGATTTAGAAAGCTATGCATGTCCGAGGCAGGGCAGAGGCTTAGAAAAGAACTGAGATGATCCCAAGCTTTTGCCTCTGGCCAATTTTTTGGTTCATTGCAAGCAGGAAACAAAGGATAAGAATTATTTAATTTTAAAAAATAAATAACTCTTTTTTTTTTTTTTTGAGAGGTTTTCGCTATAGGGCGCGTGCGCTTGCCAGACAGACAGAGAGAGACATAGAGACAGCAAGCGAGAAATCACCCCCCAGGGGGGATGGTCACGCTGCAATCCCTTCTTCTCCATTCTCCTCTCGGGATCTTGGGCACGCATGCACACGTGCCCGGCGTGAGTTTAAGCCACCGGGTCCGGGACGCGAACCGTGGTTGACTACGTGGGAGTCCAGCGACATAGCCATTACGCTAACTGCTGGTTCCCCAAAATAAATAACTCTTTTTAAAAAAATTCCCGAAAAGATAATAGAGGAGGAGGAATTGAGACATGGCCATCCTACCCTGTCGGGGTGGGGGGTGGGGTTTTGTCACTTGCTCTCTCTTGTCTTTCTTCAGAGGGTAAATGATTTGGCTAAGCATTGGATGAGCGCTTCAATCCAGAGCCAGTCTGTCACTTGCTCTCTCTGTCTTTCTCCAGAGGGCATGTGCCCTACAGCAAACTAAAAACAAAAACAGAAAAAACAAAGTTTAGAAAACTCACTGAATAAGCAACTATCCTTTCCTCAGAAAGCAACAGCGTCTTTAACCACCATGCCACCTGCCGACCTTCACAGAAAGCACCAAAACAAACCATGGACAGTCATACGAGAATCCAACACCTTTAACCACCATGCCACCTGCCGACCTTCACAGAAAGCACCAAAACAAACCATGGACAGTCATACGAGAATCCAACACCTTTAACCACCATGCCACCTGCCGACCTTCACAGAAAGCACCAAAACAAACCATGGACAGTCATACGAGAATCCAACACCTTTAACCACCATGCCACCTGCCGACCTTCACAGAAAGCACCAAAACAAACCATGGACAGTCATACGAGAATCCAACACCTTTAACCACCATGCCACCTGCCGACCTTCACAGAAAGCACCAAAACAAACCATGGACAGTCATACGAGAATCCAACACCTTTAACCACCATGCCACCTGCCGACCTTCACAGAAAGCACCAAAACAAACCATGGACAGTCATACGAGAATCCAACACCTTTAACCACCATGCCACCTGCCGACCTTCACAGAAAGCACCAAAACAAACCATGGACAGTCATACGAGAATCCAACACCTTTAACCACCATGCCACCTGCCGACCTTCACAGAAAGCACCAAAACAAACCATGGACAGTCATACGAGAATCCAACACCTTTAACCACCATGCCACCTGCCGACCTTCACAGAAAGCACCAAAACAAACCATGGACAGTCATACGAGAATCCAACACCTTTAACCACCATGCCACCTGCCGACCTTCACAGAAAGCACCAAAACAAACCATGGACAGTCATACGAGAATCCAACACCTTTAACCACCATGCCACCTGCCGACCTTCACAGAAAGCACCAAAACAAACCATGAAGAGGGAGAAGATTCTAATTTCCAGAGCTACCACATCATAATATTTAACATGTCCAATTTTCAAGAAAATATTAAACATGCAAAGAATTGGCTTATGCAGAGGGGAAAATGAACAGAAACTGCCCCTGTGGAAGCACAGACATTGGAATTCCTAGGCAAAGTATTTAAGTTGATTGTATTAAACATGCTAAAAGAAATAAAGGAAACTGGGACCAGCAGTTAGTGTAATGGCTATGTCGCCGAACTCCGATGTAGTCGACCACGGTTTGAGTCCCGGACCCGGTGGCTTAAACTCATGCCAGGTGCATGTGCGTGCATGCCCAAGATCCTAAGGAGAATGGAGGAGAAGGGATTGTGGCGTGGCCATCCCCCCTGGGGGGTGATTTCTTATTTTCTGTCTCTCTGTGTGTCTCTGTCTTTCTGGAGAGCACACGTGCCCTGTAGCAAAAATCTCTCCCCTCCCCCCCCCAAAAAAAAAAGAAATAAAGGAAACTAGGAGAACACTATCTCAATTAATAGAGACTATCAATAAAGAGATAAAAATTATAAAAAGGACCAAACATTAATTCTGGAGTTGAAAAGTACAATAACTAAAATGAAACATTAACTAGAGGAATTCAGTAGCATGTACAAGAAAGAATCAGTAAACCTAAAGAAAGGTCAGTTGTATTTATTCAGTATGAGAAGCAGAAAGAAAAATGAACAAAGCCTAAGAGACCTGGGGGACCCCACCAAGCATAGACATAATAGACGTTTCAGGAGGAGAGGACAGAGAAAAGAGGCAGGAATAATATTTGAAGAAATAATGGTCAAAAAGCATTCTCGCATTAGATGAAAGATACGAATATACACGTTCAAGAATCCTAACAAACTCCCAAAAGAAGAAAGTAAAAGAAATCCACTTTAAGGCACATTGGGTCTTCGGAAAAGTCATGATGTATTTTTTAATGACTCTGTATGCGAAAATGCGTCATGACTTTCCTGACAACCTGGTATCATTCAGGACCTCAAGCCGATAATCAAACCGTCAAAAGCTAAAAACAGAACCGTGGAAGCAGCAAAAGGTATACTTGTTACATTCAATGAGCATCAATAAGATTAATAGCTGAATTCATATCAGAAATTAGGGAGACCAGAAGGCAGTGAAATGATGTTAAAATATTTAAAGAAAAATACTGTCCACCAGGAATTCTGTCTCTGGCAAAATTGTTCTCAAAAATTAAGGAGAAATTAAATCATTACTGATGACAAAAGTGAGGGGGTTTGTTGCTAGTGTACGTGCCCTCAAAGAAATGCAAAAGGTAGTCTTTTAGGTGGAAGTGAAATAGGGTGGTAACTTTAAGCTGTATGATAAAAATATTTTTGGTCATTAACTGTGGTTTTTTTTTTTTTTTTTTTTTTTTTTAATGTAATTTAAAATACCTGCATACCAGCCAACTGATGGCATGGAGGTTAAGGTGCTGGATCCCACATGGTCAACTTTGTGGTCTGAGTCCTGAACCCAGAGGCTTGACAAAGAAGCTGGGCACGTGCGCGTGCTTGCCCTGAATCCCTAGAGGAGAAAGGAAAAGAGACTGATGTGGACATCCCCCTTGAGGGTGGTTTCTCACTTTCCCCTCTCTCCCTCTATCTCTGGTGAATGCACATACCCTATAGCAGAAAAATAAAAACCTGCACAGAATAATAATTAGTTTAATGGGTACATGGTGTATAAAAATGTAAGTCGTAACAATAAAAACAAAGGGAAGAGATGGAGCTATATAGAAGGAGAGTCGTTATATTGGAAGCTAAGGTTGTATTAGTTTAAAATAAATTGTTACAAGTTTAAGAGGTTAATTGTAATCCCAAGAGTAACCACTAAGTGAATAACCCAAAACTATACAGAAAATGAAATGAGAAAGGAATCAAAATGGTACACTAGGAGAAGATCCATTAAAGAGAGCACACAAAAGCAGTCATAGAGGAGTTGAGGAACAAAAATATATGATATATAGAAAACAAATAGGGGGCCAGCAGGTGATATGGTGGTTAAGGTGCTAAACTCCCACAGGGCTGACTGCAGTTCGAGTCCTGGACCTGGCGGGTTACTTTCTCACTTTTCCTTTCTCTCTGTCTTTCTCTGGTCAAATTAAAACTAATTAAATAACAAAATAATTCTTAAAAAATAGCAAAATGTCATATGTGTGTCCTTTATCCATCACTAATTGCTTTAAGTGTAGATGGATTAGGGACCAATGGATGGTGAAATGGTTACATTGCTGGACTCCCATGTAGTTGACTGTGGTTCCAGCCCTGGACCTGGTGGCTTTAAACCTCACACGAGGTGCATGTGTGTGCATGCCCAAAATCCTGAAAGGAGACAAGTAGAAGGGATTACAGCATGGCTATCCCCCTGGGGGTGACTTCTCACTTTATGTCTGTCTTTCCAGCAAGTGTGTGAGCCCTATAGCAAAAACCTCTCTAGAAAGGAAAGAAAAAAAAATATAGATGGATTAAAGACTACAGTTCAAAGACAGACACTGGCAGAATGGATTTTAAAAACCTACTATATGCTGGCCACAATGACTATTTTTATTTATTTGTGTTTTTAAGAAAGAGATTTTTGCTGTAGGGTGCATGCATTCTCCAGAGAGACAGAGACAGAAAGCCATGCCACAATCCCTTCTCCTCCAGTCTTCTCTTGGGATTGTGGGCATGCACATATATGTGCCCGATATGAGTTTCAAGCCACCAGATTTGGGACTCATACTGCAGTTGGCCAGGTGGGAGTCCAGCAATGTAACTATGCCATCTGCTGGTCCCAGGACTATTTGTTTTAAAATTTTGCTATAGGGCTCATGTGCTCACTGGAGAAACAGAGAGAGAGAATGGGAAAGTGAAAAAGCAACACCCCTTGGGGGGATGGCCATGTCCCAACCTCTTCTCCATTCTCCTCTTGGGACTTTGGGCACGAATTCTATCAATGATTTTTCAAAAAAGTTTTTTGCCAAATGATGTATACACATGACAGAGACAGCTAGAGAATGAGAGAGAAAGTGAGAAAACACCTCCCAAGGGGAATGGTCATCCTTTCTCATGCACTTGGACATGTGGGATCCAGCTGCCCTAACCACCACACCACCTGCTGGTCTATCTTTCAATGATTTAATGAAGGATTAACACCAACACTCAAACGCTATCAGAAAATAGAAGAGGAGGAAACACTTCTGAGCTCATCCCATGAACCCCCTTATACACACTTGCTGTATTTTTCAAGCTGCCCCATCTGGGACTTGAACTACACAGTTAGCCATATGGGATCCGTCTGCCTTAACCATTGACTAGCTAAGATTCTATGTATTTTTTTAGTTTGCAGAGCACATGTATACTCACTGAAGACACAGAGAGAGCGAGAGATTGAGAGAATGAAAGCACTCCCTGGTCACACTGGAACCCCTTCCTGTGCATTTCTCCATTCTGCTGGGATTTGGGCATGTAGGCACACATGTTGGGTATGTTTTTCAAGCTGTCAGGACTGGGATTCAAACTGCATGGTCAGTTATGTGAGATCTTACTCACCACCAGGCCATGAGTCCAGAAGACTTATTTTAGATCCAAATATACAAGAAGGTTGAAAGTGTAAAGGTGGGGATAGATATTCCATACAAACAGAAATCAAGAGAGCTGGAGTGGTTATACTAAAATCAGACAAAATGAACATTAAAGCAATAATTGTTACAAGAGACAAGGACATTATATAGTGGTAAAAAGGTCAATTCTTCAAGAAGTTAGGACAGTTTTTCTCTAGTACATATGGAGCATTCTCCAGGATACATATGAAGCTTAAACAGATCCAATAAATTTAAGAATACTGAAATCACACAAAGTATCTTCTCTGACAGTGACGGACTAAAACTAGAAACCAGTAATAGGGAAAACTGGGCATTTTTTCAATATGTGTAAATTAAATAGTCTTAACAACCAATGGGTCAAAGAAAAAATTACAAGGGAAATTAGAAAGTCAGATGAAATAAAAGGAGAACACAGTATCACAAAACTTACAGGATGTAGCGAAAGAAATTATCAGAGGGAAATTTATACTTATAAATGTTTACATTAGAAAAGAAGACAGGTCTCAAGTAATTAACCTAATTTCGCACCTTAAGGAAGTAGAGAAAGAAAAGACTAAGCCCAAAGCTAGCGGGAGGAAGAAAATAAAAGATTAAAGCGAGGTAAACTTAAAGTAGAGAAAAAAATAGAGAAAACCAACAACATCAAAACTTAATTTTAAAAAGTCATTTATTTTGTTTTTATTATCATTATTTGACCAGAGAGAGAGAAGGAAAATGAGAAAGCAAGCCACCAGGTCCAGGACTTGAACCACGGTCAGCCATATGGGAGTCCAACACCTTAAACACCACACCACCTGCCATCCCCCAAACATTTTTTTGAGATTAACAAAACTGACAAGCTTTTAGTGATTTTGACTAGAAAAAAATATGAGGAGACTCAAATCTCAAATTACTGTCAGAAACAAAAATTGAGACATTATTACTGACTTTATAGAAATACAAAGGATTATAGGAGAGTACTACAAATAATTGTATGCCAACAAATTAGGTAATCTAGATGAAATGGACAATAAACTACCAAAGTGACTAAATAAGAAACAGAAAACAGACCTGCTGGAACAGACCTGTAACAAGAGATTGAATCAATAATCAAAAACCTTCCAACAAAGAAGAGTACAGAACCATATGACCTCACTGGTGAATTCTAGCAATGATTTTTCAAGAAAAATTTTGCCAAAGCATGCATGTACATGACAGAGAGAGACAGATGTAGAGAACAAACAAGAAAGTGAGAAAGGACCTCCCGTGGGGAATGGTCACCCTTTCTCCTCCAGGTCTCCCACTTTTCAGGAGTTTGGACATGCATGTACACATGCCCAGCGTGTTTTTTCAAGGGCAGGGTCTGGAACTCAAATAATGCACTTGGCCACGTGGGATCCAGCTGCCCTAACCACCACACCACCTGCTGGCCTATCTTCCAATGATTTAATGAAGGATTAACACCAACACACTCAAACTCTATCAGAAAATACAAGAGGAGGAAACACTTCTGAGCTCATCCCATGAACCCAGACTGCTCTGACACTAAAGCCAGACAAAGACAGCCTAAGAAATCTACAGACAAAGATGTTACGAACATAGTTGCAAATGCCCTTCTTGAGATCTAACCTACAGGATCCAGCAGCATATTAAAAGGATTATGCACCATGACCAAGTGTGATTCATGCAAGCATCAGAAGAGTGATTCAAAATATAAAAATCAATGTAATACTCCAATAGAATGAAGGGAAAAAAAACCCCACATGATCATTTCAGTTGGTGCATCTCACTTGAAATCCAGCACCCTCTCATGATTAAAAACAACAACAAAACAAATTAGGAGAAGAAAGGAAGTTTCTTAACCTGGTAAGGACTTTTATGAGAAAACCTAACATACTCAGTTGTGAAGCCTGAAAGCTTTCCCTCTATGATCATAAGCAAGACAAAGAGTCTGCTTTCATTGCTATCCAGTATTGGAAGTTCTGGTCACAATAATTAGGCAAGAAAAAGAAATAAATGGCATCCAGCCTAGAAAGGAAGACATAAAAGTCTATATTCAGATGATTTGATTTTATATATAGAAAATTCTGCAGAACAAGCACACATACACTCACACACAAACACGAACACAATTAGACCTATTAAACAAGTTGCAAGATACAAAATCAATAATAAAATCACTTAGAGTTGGGCTAGCTGGTAGTGTGGTGTTTAAGGCAGCTGGATCCCACATGGCCAATTGCATGGTTTGAGTCAGACCTGGTTACTTGGAAAACATACCTGGCACATATATGTGCATGTCCAAAATCCAGAGAGGAGAATAGAAGAGAAGGGACTGTGGCATGGTGATCCCCCCAGAGTGAAAAATGCAAAGGAAATTTTAAAAATTCCATTTATGATAGTATCCAAAAGAAGAAAATACCTAGGAATAAATTTAACTAAGGAGGTAAAGATGTGAATAGTGAGAAGTAGTATAAAACATTGCTTAAAGAAATTGGGAACCAGCAGTTAGCATAATGGCTATGTTGCTGGACTCCCATGTAGTCGACCGTGGTTCGCGTCCCGGAACCGGTGGCTTAAAACTCACGCCAGGTGCGTGTGCGTGTGTGCCCAAGATCCCGAGAGGAGAATGGAGAAGGGATTGCGGCGTGACCATCCCCCCTGGGGGGTGATTTCTCGCTTTCTGTCTCCCTGTCTCTGTCTGTCTGGCGAGCTCACGTGCCCTATAGTGAAAAACCTCTCAAAAAAAAAAAAAAAGAAATTAAAAACCAGGACCATCAGTTGGCACAATGGCTATGTCGCTAGACTCTCATGTAGTCGACCATGGTTCGAGTCCTGGACCTGGTGGCTTAAACTCATGCTGGGCACATGTGTGTGCATGCCCAAGATCCCAAGAGGAGATGGAGGAGAAGGGATTGTGGTGTGGCCATTTCCCCTGGGGGATGATTTCTCACTTTCTGTCTGTCTTCTCTTTCTATCTTTCTGGTGAGCGTATGTACCCTATAGCAAAAACCTCTCAAAAAAAAAAATTAAAACTAAAATAAATAGAAAGACATCCTATGTTTATGGATAAGAAGAGTTCATATTGTTAAGATAGTAATATCCTCTGAAGCTGTCTACAGGTTCAGTGCAATCCCTGTGAAAGTTTCAGTAGCCCCCCCCCTTTTTTTTCTTTACAAAAATGTAAAAGGAGATCCTCAAATTCATATGTATGTGTAGGGGGTCTGAAATAGCCAAAACAATACTGGAAATGAAGAACAAAGTTGGACTTTTTACTTTGACTTCAAAACTTGAAACAGTGATACAGTAACAAAACAGTGTGGCATACTGGTGTAAGGACAGACATAAGGCTAGACTAATGGAATAGACTTGAGAATCTAGAGATAACTCCAAATTATCTATGGTCGGTGTTTGATTTTAAAGGCAGAGTCTTGCTACAACAAGTGATGCTTCTGCCCAGCTTCCTGAGTAGCTGAGACTACAGGTTTGTATCACAATGTCCAACTCTTTCAGACAGGGTCTCACTATGCTTCCTTTCCACGCTGGCCATGAATTCACGATCCTCCTGCCTCAGTCTGTTGAGTAGCTGGGACTACAGGAATGTGCCTCCACACCCTACTTTTAGAGTGGGCCGGGAATCTAACCCAGACTCTCATGTGGCCTCAGCCAGCTCAATAGTGGCGTCAACCAGTGCATACTACTGCAGCTCGGCTGAACCAATTAAATTTTTAAAAAAGAATTATTTATTTAATTTTATTTATCATTGTTATTATTTTTAAGTGTGCTACAGGGCATGTGCACTCACCAGAAAGAGACACACATACAGAGAGAGAGAGAGAGAGAGAGGGAGGGAGGTCTGGGACTCAAACTGCGGTCGGCCACGTGGGAGCACAGAGTCTCAACACACCGTGTCACCTGCTGGTTGCAGGTCAATTAATTTTTTGACCAGGGTACCAAGTTTATTCAATGAGGAAATAATAGTCTTTTCAATAAACGTGTTGAGACAATTTGATATCCACATGCAAGGGAGTGAAGCTGAACCTTCACTTCACACTATATATCAAAATGAACTCAAAGTGGATCAGCAATCTATAAGAGCTCAAATTCTTGGAAAAAAACATGGGGTAAATACTCATGACTTTGAGTTTGGTAATGGATTCTTTGATATTGCATTAAAAACAGGAAACAAAAGGAAAAATAGATAAATTGGACCTCATCAAGATTAAAAACATTTGAAAAAAAAGATGAAAAACATTTGTACATCTAAGGACACTATCAAGACCAAAGACATCCCATAGAATGACATAGAATATCTGCGAATCATATGTATGATAAATAATTAATATGTAAGAAAGAATTAATATGCAGAATATATGAAGAAGTTCTACAATTCAACAACAGCAATACTAATACCACAAGCAACCCGCTTTAAAAATGGGCGAAGGACTTGAATAGATATTACTCCAAAGAAGGTATTGTGAATGGAAATAAGCACATGAAAAGATATCCAACATTGCCAGTCATTAGGGAAGTGCAAATAAAAACCACAATGAGATACAATTTCACATTAAGATAGTTGTTAGAACATAAAACAGCAAAATAAAAAAAGGGAGATAAGTGTTGATGAGCGTGTAGATAAGCCGGAGCATTTGTGCATTGCCCGTAGGAATGTAAAATGGTGCAACCACTGTGGGAAACAATGTGACAGGTCCTCAACAAGTTAGAACATAGAATTACTCTGTGATCCAGCAGATCCACTTCTGGGTACATACCCAAGAGGATGGGAAGCAGGGACTCAAACAGATATTTGCACATCCATGTTCACAGCAGCATTATTTAGAAGAAGCAGAAGGGAGAAGCCACTCAAATGCCCCTCTACAGAGGAATGGACAGACACAATCTGGTACATGTATACCGCGAAGTACTGCTCACCTTGCAAAGGAATGGAATTCTGATACTTGTTACAGTATGGATGGATCTTGAAAATATCACAGGAAGCAAAACAAGCAAGACACAGAAGGACACATGTTGTATGGTTCCGCCCATCAAAGGTATCTAGAATAGGCAAATTTACAGACAGAAAATGGGAGAGAATTTGCCGGGGGCTGGGGGAAGAGGAAAACAAGATGTCGTTCATTAGGTGCAGCTTCTGTTTGGGCTGATGACATCATTTTGGAAGTGGTGGTGATGGTGGTACAATATTGTGAATATACTTAATGCTATTGAATGACATACCTTAAAACTGTTTAAAATGCTAAATTTTATGTTGTGTGTTTTGCCAGAATGAAAGAGCAAATTGGCCCAGCTGTAGTGTCATATGCTGCTAAGGTGCCGTCTCCACAGGCTGGGACCACATAGGAAGCAGTTTTGATTCTCTGTCTGACCTAAAGGCCAGGCATGGTGGTGGTGTGAACCTGGAACCCCAGGGCCTCAGGGCCGAGGCAGGAGGATCCCAAGCTTCTGGCTAACAACATAGCCAGACTGTCAGAGTTGGGCACTAGTGGTGTGTGCCTATAGTCTCAGCTGTGACCGAGGCAGGAGGATTGTGACATAGGGAGACAGACTTGTCTTTAAAAAAAAATAGAAAATAGGGACCAGCAGTTGGCGCAATGGCTATGTCGCTGGACTCCCATGTATGTAGTCGACTCCAGTTTGAGTCCCAGACCTGGTGGCTTAAACTCACGCCGTGTGCATGTGTGCCCAAGATCCCGAGAGGAGAATGAAAAAGAAGGGATTGCGGAGTGTCTGTCTTGCTTTCTGTCTCTGTCTCTCTCTGTTTTTTTTTTTTTGATTTCCCGCTTTCTGTCTCTGTCTCTCTCTTTTTGGCGAGTGCATGCGTCCTATACCAAAAACCTCTTAAAAAAAAAAAAAAAAAAAGAAAAGAACCTGAAACTAAAAACTAAAAAATAAAAACAAATAGACCAGAAGGTGGTACAGGGGTTAAGGTGGCTGGAACCCCATGGCCAACTTGACAATTTGAGTTCCAGAACCAGTGACTTGAGA
The DNA here is from genome assembly GCF_000334495.1 of Tupaia belangeri chinensis. Classification (NCBI taxonomy): domain Eukaryota; kingdom Metazoa; phylum Chordata; class Mammalia; order Scandentia; family Tupaiidae; genus Tupaia; species Tupaia belangeri. The sequence goes on along the minus strand of NW_006204205.1, from coordinate 1,140,221 downwards.
AATATCCTGGGCACACGTGTAGACATGCTCAAAGTCCTGAGAGGGGAAAGGAGAAGGAGGGATTGGAGAGGGACCATCCCCTTGGTGGTGGTGGTGGGGGGTAATTTCCCATTCTTTCTCTCTCTGGTGACTGCATGTGCCCTATAACAAACTATAAATAAATAAATACATTTATAAAAATAAAACGCCAAAATTCAAATGGAACAAAAAACAAAGGTAATATTGTTAATACTCACAGTTATAAAACCCTTCCCCTGAAAAATACCCTCTGAATTCTATACCTTATTTATTTATTTTTATTTTTATTTTTTGAGAGGTTTTTGCTACAGGGCACGTGCGCTCGCCAGAAAGACAGAGAGAGAGAGAGAGCGATAGAAAGCAAGAAATCACCCCCCAGGGGGGATGACCACACCACAATCCCTTCTCAGGATCTTGGGCATACATGCACACCTGCCCGGTGTGAGTTTAAGCCACTGGGTCCAGGACTCGAACCAAGGTTGACTACATGGGAGTCCAGTAGCATAGCCATTACGCTACTGCTGGTCCCTAATTCTAAACTTTAAAATGGTAAGTTTTATGGTTTATGAATTTTATCTCGGTGGAGAAAATTTACGAGCTAAACTGTTGGGAAAAGAGTAACAGAATAAAGCAAAAACAACAGAAGGATGGAACTGGTCAAGGTAAGAGCAGAAATTAAAGAGAGAAAATGAAGATTCAGTAGAAAGTGTCAACAAGCCAAAAGTTAGATCTTAGAAGATAATTATAAAATAAACTTTTTTAATGAGACAATTGAGATAAAGAGAAGTTCTGAATAATGTTAGGAATTAAAAGAACAGGTACTGGGGCTGGCAGGTGGCATGGTGGTTAAGAGTGCTGAACTCCTGCATGGCTGACCGAGGCTGAAGTCCTGGACCTGGCTTTCTCACTTTCCCCTTCTCTTTCTCTCTCTGTCCCTCTCTGGTCAAATTAAAATAAATAAATAAAGTTCAATAAAATAATTCTAAACAAACAAACAAAAGGATAGGTACAATCAGTATTAGAAATCTACTGATTTTAGGACCAGCAGATGGTGTAATGGTTACGTTGCTGGACTCCCACGTAGTCAACTGTGATTTGAGTCCCAGACCTGGCGGCTTAAAATCACACTGGGTGCATGTGCATGTGTGCCCAAGATCCTGAGAAGACAATGGAAGAGGAGAGATTGCAGAATGGCCATCCTCCCAGAGGGTGACTTCTCGCTTTCTGTTTCTCTTTCCGATGAGGGCATGCGCCCTACAGCAGAAACTTCTCCCCATTCTTTTTTAAGAATTATTTCATTTAACATTTATTTATTTATTTATCTACTAATTTTAATTTGACCAGAGAGAGACAGAGAGAGCAAGAAAGGGAAAGTGAGAAGGCAAGCCGCCAGGTCTGGGACTCAAACCATGGCCAGCCATGTTGGGAGTACAACGCCCTTAACTACCATGTCATCAGCCAGCCCTAGACACCTCTCTTAAAAAAAA
>NW_006204205.1:1121529-1138446 GCF_000334495.1 Tupaia belangeri chinensis | reverse complement strand
AGATGGGGGTCATGGGACCAGCAGTTGGCATAATGGCTGTGTCGCTGGACTCCCATGTAGTTGACTGCAGTTCGAGTCCTGGACCCGGTGGCTTAAACTCATGCCAGGTGTGTGTGCATGCGTGCCCAAGATCCTGAAAGGAGAATGGAGGAGAAGAGATTGTGGCATGACCACCCCCTGGGGGGGGTGATTTCTTGTTTTCTGTTTCTCTGTCTCTGTCTTTCTGGCGAGTGCATGCGCCCTATAGCAAAAACCTCTCAAAAAAGAAAATAAAAAAAAGATGGGGGAATCTAATCATTTTATGCCAGTAAAATGATTAAATTTGAAAACCTACCTGAAATAGATTTTTCTATGAAGAAACTATAAAGTTGACTCTCAATAAGAAAGCAAAAATCTGGGGGCCAGCATGTGGTGTGGTGGTTAGGGCACTGGATCCTACATGGTTGACTGTGTGGTTCAAGTCCCAGATCTGTTGATTTTTTTTTTTTTGAGGGGTTTTTGCTATACGGCCAGTGAGACAGAAAATGAGAAATCACCTGCCAAGGGGGATGGCCGCGACGCAATCCCTTCTCCTTCATTCTCTTCTCGGGATCTTGGGCATGCACACACACGCACCCAGCGTGAGTTTTAAGCCACCGGGTCTGGGACTCGAACTGCAGTTGACTACATGGGAGTTCAGTGACATAGCCATTACGCTAACTGCTGGTCCCTCCAGACCCGTTGATTTACATGTGCATGTCCAAAATCCCAAGAGGAGAATGAAGGAGAAGGGATTGCAGTGTGGCCATCTCCCTGGGGGTGTGTGTGTTGGGGGGTGACTTCTCATTCCCCCCTTCTCTCTTTCTGTCTCTCTAGTGAGCACACATGCCATATAGCTAAGAAAAGGAAGGAAAAATAAAAATCTGAAACTTTCTACATTCATGTATGTCCTTTAGTGGCTATAAATCACTGACTTCATAATTTAAAATTTCCACTTCCCAAAGCAAACTAACCTGGATTAGATGATTTTGCCTGTGTGGGAGATATAATTCCAAACATATAAAACCCAGTGGCTAATGAGACTACCTGGCCTGCCCAGTTCATCTTGTGAAGCTAGTGTAGCCTTCATGCGAGAAATAGACAGTACGAAAGAGGAATATTACATCCCAATGTCACAAACCAATTCCTCAAGAATACTGAGGAGGGACCAGCAGTTAGCGTAATGGCTATGTCGCTGGACTCCCACGTAGTTGAGTACGGTTCAAGTTCTGGACTTGGTGGCTTAAACTCACGCCGGGTGCGTGTGTGCGTGCGTGCCCAAGATCCTGAGAGGAGAATGGAGGAGAAGGGATTGCGGCATGGCCAACCCCCCTGGGGGGGTGACTTCTTGCTTTCTATCGCTCTTCCCCGCTCTCTCTGTCTGGCGAGCGCACGCGCCCTATAGCAAAAACCTCTAAAAAAAAAAAAAAAGAATACTGAAGAACAAGTGTACATAAACCACGAAGAAAAAGTTTGGTAATATTTTTAAAACAAAAATTTTATTCAATTCATTCAAACAATATTGTCAAAATAAATTTCAGTTGCAATACTATGATTTTGCAAAAGGTTGTAAACATTTTGCTTACTAGTCAGATCTTTTAGGCCAAGTGTTCTTTTGATGACAAATAAACTAACAAATGCACACCATTGTGAACTATTTCAGACAGTATAAAAAAAGATTTTGATTGGTTTTTCTCTTGTAAATAAAAGTTTATAATTTATTCTTTTTCTTTATTTCTCTGTTCCACACCCACCATCTACCACCTACTTTCTACCAAGTACTTTCTCCCAACTGTCACCGGCATCCACGCATCTCCACCATCACATCTTCAGATCTCCCAACCTTTACCATAAAGTGCAGACACTCGGTTGAGCGGGAATACATAATATGTGTCTTTTAAAGTCTGGCTTACTTTACTCAACATGAAATCTTCTATATTCATTCGTTTTTTACTTGAGCAATAGGATCTCATTGTTTTTTTTATAGCTTCATAATATTCCAGAGCATATACATGCACCACAGTTTTTCAACCCATTCATTGGTTTTTGGACACTTAGGTTAGTTCAGTGTTTTATCAATTATAAATAATGCTAAAGTAAACATGGATGTGCAGATGTCTTTCTGATTTAGTGTTTTCTTATTCTTTGGGTAGGTACCAAGACGTGGGATTGCTAGGTCATATGGAAGTCATATTTGTAGGTTTTTGAGAACTCTCCATGTTTTTCCCAGAGAGGTTGGAAAAACCTTACATTCTCACCAACAGTGTAAGATAATTCCCTTTTTCCACAGCCTCACCAACATTATTGTCCTGTTTTTTTTTTTTTGATCCTAGCCATTCTAAGGGGTTAAATAATACTTCACTGTTTTAATTTGCATTTCCCTTATGACAAGAGACTTTGAACATTTTTTCATATGACTTTCAGCCATTCACAAGACTTCCCTGGAGAGTTGTCTGTTCAATTCATTTGCCCATTTTTAAATTGGGTTATTTCTTCTTTTATGGGTGAGCCATTTGAGTTTCCTGTATATTCTAGATATCAATCCCTTATCTGAAGGATAATTTGCAAATATTTTCTCCCATTCTGAGGGTTGTCTTTTCTCTTTAGTTATAATTTCTTTTGCTGTGAGAAAACTTTTTAACTTGATGTAATCTCATTTATTTTAGGGACTAACACCTGTGCTGTAAAAGTTTTATTTAAGAAATTTTTGCCTACTCCAATGTCTTCCAAGATCTCCCCTACATTTTTTATCAGTAGTTTTGTGGTTAGAAGCCTTATATGCAAGTCTTTGATTCAGTTTGAGTGAATCTAGCTAATGGTGAGAGATAAGGGTCCAGTTTTATTTTTCTGCAGTAGATAGCCAGTTCTCCCAGCACCATTTGCCAAAGAGACTTTCTTTTCTCCAGTGCATTGTCTTTTACTCTTTATCAAAGATCAGTTGACTGTATAATTGGGGGTTTATTTCTGGATTCTCTATTCTGTTTCATTGGTCTATATAAAAATCTGTTTTTGTGCCAGTACCATACTGTTTTAATTATCACTACTTTGGAGGATGTTTTAAAGTCAGGTAGTGAGATGCCTGATAGTTAATATTTTGATACAGTACTGACTTTGGCAATACGAGATCTTTTTCGGTTCCAGACAAAGCTTATAATTGTGTTTTTCTATTTGCGTGAAGAATGTCTTGGGTAATTGGATTGAAATTGGATTAAACATGTAGATTAATTTGGGCAGGACTGACATCTTGATTGTATTAGTTCTTTTGATCCAAGAGCCTGGGATATCTTTTCTTTTTTAAAAATATCATATTCAATTTTTTTTTCTGTTTTTCATAGTTTTTCTTTAGAGGTCTTTTACTTCTTTGGTTAGATTCATTTCTAGGTATCTTATTTGTATAGTAGCTATTGTGAATGGGATTGCTTCCTTTGATTCTGTCTCAGTCTGTACATTATTGTTGTATAAAAAAGCTATAGGTTTTTGTAGATTGACTTTGTATCCTCCAACTTTACTGAATTCATATATCACTTCTGGAAATTTATTCATATATTCCTTAGGATTTCTGTATATACGCATATCATCTGCAAATAGGGGCAGTTTAGCTTCTTTTCCTATCTGAATGCCATTTATTTTACTTGCTTGTCTAATTGTATTGGCTTTGACTTCCAGCACTATGTTAAAGAGGAGTGGAGAGAGTAGGTAACCTTGTCTTGTTCTATTTTTTAATAAGAAAATGTTTAACTTTTCCCTATTCAGCATGATGCTTACAGTAGGTCTGTCATACATGGCTTCTTATTATGTTGAGGAATGTCCCCTCTACCCCAATTTTGCTGTGAGTCTTGATTATGAAGGGATGTTGTATTTTATCAAATGCTTTTTTTCTGTACCCATAGATATGATCATATGATTTTTTTCTATTAATGTATATTTTAAAATAATTATTTTATTTAACTTTATTTGTTTTAATTTGACCAGAGAGGGACAGAGTGAGAGTGAGAGAGAAAGAGGGAAAGTGAGAGTGAGAGAGAAGGAAAGTGAGAAAGCAAGCTGCCAGGCCCAGGACTTGAACCGTGGTCAGCCATGTGGGAGTCCAGCGCCTTTAACCACCATGTCACCTGCTGGTCCCAGTGTGGTGTATTATATTTATTGTTTTATATATGTTGGACCATCCTTGAATCCCCAGGATAAAGCCTACCTGGTCTTAGTAAATTTGATTTCATAAAAATTGTTAACTTTGGGATCAGCAGTTGGTGTAATGGCTACGTCACTGGACTCCCATGTAGTTGACTGCAGTTTGAGTCCCAGACCTGGTGGCTTAAACTCATGCTGGGTACATGTGCGTGTGTGCCCAAGATCCTGAGAGGAGAATGGAGGAGAAGGGATTGTGGTGTGGCCATCCCCCCAGGGGGGGATTTCTCACTTTCTATCTCTCTGTCTCTCTCTGTCTTTCTGGCAAGTGTATGCACCCTGTAGCAAAACAAAACAAAACAAAACAAAAACTATCCAAAAAACCCGTTAACTTGTAGTCATTAAAAATACCACTAAAAAGGTGGAAAGTCAGCGTGAGAAGTAAATGTGGACAAATATATATGTAACACATGTAACAGGCAAAGGATTAGACCTCAACATTTGTAAAAGATGTCTTCTGACTCAAGGAAAGAAACACAATCCAGGGAACCCACAGGTCGCAGAGTGGCTAAGGCACTGGGCTCCCAGATAGCTGACTGTGGTTCAAGTTCCAGACCCTGTGGCATGAAAATCATGCTGGGAGTGTGTGTGTGCGTGTGTGTGTGCCCCAAATCCCAGGAGTAGAAAGAAGGGATTGTGATGTGGCTATCACCCCAGGGGAGTGATTTCTCACTTTCCCTCTCATCGTCTCACTCTGTCTCTTGCAGAGAGTGCACGCACCCTGTGGCAAAAAAAGAAAAAAAAAAAAGAAATGAAAAGAAAAATGATCCAGTAGGAAATTTAATAAAATATCAGAAATAGGCAACTCAGAATTGAAATGTATATAAAGTTGCCCTACCTCACTAATAGTAAGAAAATTAAAATAAAAAAATAGGATGGCATTTCATATTCATCATTCTGACAAAAATTAAGAAGTCTTGATAGGAGCTGGCAAGGTGGTGTGTGGTTAAGGGTGCTGGACTCTCACATGGCCCAATGCGGTTTGAGTCCTGGATCTGGTGGCTTGCTTTCTCATTTTCCGCCTCTTTTTTTTTTCTCTCTCTCTGTCCCTCTCTGGTCAAATTAAAATAAATAAAGTTAAATAAAAGAATTCTTTGAAAAAAAAAAAGTCTCGACAGTAGGATATATTTGCAAGGAGGTGGAATGATGGGAACATCGCTGATATTAAACTGGTTCAATAACTTCAGAAAACAATTTCTCAGTAGGTAACCAAGCTGATAACATTCCAGTAATTCCACTCCTAAGTGTATAATGGAGAGAGATTTTACACATGTATAATAAGCCATGCAAGAATTGTTCAATGTTTACAATAATTAAAAAATAATAAGAGATTATAAACAAGGTAAATATCACTCAGTATGTATCTGGATAAATTATATTTTCATAAGTGGAGTTGCTAAAGTGTGCTGAATCTTAACTACATTTATACATATCAGCAGATGAATCTCACAAACATAATTTCAAATGAGAAAAACAAACTGTCAAAGAATACACTAGTGCATGTGCTATTTATATAAAGTCTAAAAAAATGCAAAGCAACACTGGGTATTTTTAAGGATGCCATGTGTTGAAAGTATAAAAGACATGATCATGACAAACTTCAAATTTATGGTAAGGTTACTCTGTGGGAAGAGATTTGATTAGTGACGATCCACAGGAGACTCTACCTATGATATTTTATTTCTTCTTTTTTTAGAGAGTCTTTTTTTTTTTTCTATAGGGTGAGTGTGCATGGTAGAGAGACAGAGAGAGACAGAAAGTGAGAAATTACCCCCTGGGCGAGAGCCACACCATGATCCCTTCTCCTCTATTCTCCTCTTGGGATTTTGGGCACATGCATATGCACCTGACGTGAGTTTTAAGCCACTGGGTGGGCCATGTGGTAGTCCAGCAATATAACCATTATGCCATCTGCTGGTCCTAATATTTTATTTCTTAATGTCTTAATATGTCTTCTGCTGCTATAACAGAATACTGTAGACTGGCTAATTTATAATGAACAGAAATTAATTTTGCTCATGATTCTGGTGGCTGAGAAGCCTCAAATTAAGGAGGACCTTCTTGCTGTGTCATAACAGAGTGGGAGGCATCAAATAATAAAGAGAACATGTGTAGGTAGAAAAAGAGGGCGATAACTTCTATGATAAGGGTACTAATTCCTCCATGACCTCGTCATCTCTTAAAGGTCCTATGTATTTAAAATTTTTTTTTAATTTATTTAATTTTATTTATTATTGTTACTGTTTTTAAATTTGCTATAGTGCACATGTACTCACTAGAGAGAGACGCAGTGGGGAGTGACGGATGAGACAGCAAGCCTCCAGGTCTGGGACTTGAACCATGGTTGGCCATGTGGGAGTCCAGCACCTTAACCACTATGCCACCTGCTGGCCCTATACCTTAATACCATCACAATGACAATTAAATTTCAACATGAGTTTTAAAGGGAATATTCAAACCATAGCATTTAAGCAAGATGGTAAGTACCTGATTGTTCATTATAGTAATGCTGGTAAACCCATCTTAAACCAAAAATATTGTGTCTAAACTGCAGCCCCATGGCCTGGTGCTTAAGGGAGCCTGATCCCACAGGGCTGACTGAATGATTCAAATTCTAGTCCCGGTAACTTGAAAAACATGCCAGGTGCATGCACATGCATGCCCCAAATATATTTTTTAATTATTTAATTTTGTTTATTAATTATTATTTTTTAATTTGACCAGAGAGAGAGAGAGGGAGAGAAAGAGATAGAGGAAAAGTGAGAAGGAAAGCCTCCAGATCCAGGACTTGAACTGTGTTTGATCATGTGGGAGTCCAATGTCTTAACCACCACGCCACCTGCTGGCTCCAATGGGGTTACTGTTTCCTCTAAGTGTGTGTTGCTTTCATACCATGGTAAAGTGAAAAATGCGAAGTCAAAGTCAAACCATAGTAAGTGGAGGAGCATCTGTATATTATTCTCTTACCTTTTTGTATTTCTTAAATGTTACATAGTAGTTCATTTTTAGGTCTTTGCCATAAGGCACACGCACTGTATAGGAGAGCGATAGAGAAAGTGAGAAATCACCCCTGGGGGGATGCCCACTCCACAGTCCCTTCTCTATTTTCTCAAGATTTTCAGAGGATCACAGATGCCAGGTGTGATTTTCAAGCTTCTGGGTACAGGACTCAAACCCTGGTTGGCCATGTGGGAATCTAAAGCCTTAACCACAGCACCACCTGCCAGCCCCCATAGGAGTTTAAAAAAAATACGGGAACCAGCAGTTAGCGTAATGGCTATGTCGCTGGATTCCCACGTAGTCGACCGCAGTTTGTGTCCCGGACCCGGTGGCTTAAAACTCACGCCGGGCGCGTTTGTGTGCGTGCCCAAGATCCCGAGAGGAGAATGGAGGAGAAGGGATTGCGGCGTGACCATCCCCCCTGGAGGGTGATTTCTCGCTGTCTCTCTGTCTCTCTCTCTCTGTCTGGCGAGCGCACGCGCCCTACAGTGAAAATCTCTCAAAAAAAAAAAAAATAAATAAAAGTATAGGTCGCTTGTTGCCATGTGGAGATCACAAATATCAGTAGCCAATAAAAACACCAGCTGCTCTAACGTGATCTAAATGGTTGTGGCTTGAGATACCATTCCCAGTGACAGCATCTGACATGTATTTAAAAGGTACTATTTCTCAAAAACCTTTCAATTTCCTTCCAGAAACCTCTTCTGTCTTCCCTTCAACCCACCCCAAGCCCTCTCAAAGACCTCACCGTTGGCCCAATTGCTCTGTGTGAAACACTCGGCGTCTTCCTCGCCTTCTCTCTTTCCTGTGCATCCCCACCCATCAGCAAGCCCCATCTTCACCACTTACACAGCACATCTGGAGCTTGTCCCGTTCTTTCCAACACTGCCCCATCCTCTGACTCCATACCATCTAACCTCGCCTTTGGCCTGGATGACTGCTACAAATTACTATCATCTGTGCCTCCCTAACTAGCCTCCCAGTTGGTTTTCTTGCCAGCTTCCCCACAGACTCTTTCAAAACTCCTGAGCAGCCAAGCTTTCTTCAACATGTAAATCACTTCAGCCCGTTCCTTCACTCAAAAGCCTGAGATTAAAATTCAAAGTCTTGAAGTGAAGGTACTTAATGAGACTAGGACAGTGTGGAATGGGGTAAGTGAAGAGAAGAGGATAGAGAAAGATAGCAAGTGAACAATAGAGAGACAGGACGTTAGTGAGAAACAGATAGGGCTTATTTACTGTTGATGATGACATGTATAGAATTCTCTACAGGATTGGTCTGAGAAGTGTTTCATGACAAGCAAAGTATTTTTAAAAAGCAAAACGAGAAACAGCAATTGACTGTTTTATAAAAATAATTAGAATAATAAAGATAATGATTGGGGAAAACAGAAAAGATATGGAATGTTGAAGTGGGGAGATTAATGTCTCTGTACTGACTGACGTGCATGGCATTCCCTTTTGAAGAAACAATGTAACACACAGTAAAGTTATATGTAATCCAATGTAATATGAAGAAGATATGATGATAAAAAATAAAAAAAAAAATTCCTATGAAAAAGTCAATTTTTTAAAGCATAAATATTTTTAAAAAATGTATAAATAAATAGCATTTTACTTAAATAAAAAAAAAAAATTCAAAGTCTTCACCAGGCCTGCACGGCCCCACCTGATGCCCCACCTGCATCTCCTGCTTACCTCTCCTTTCTGTTCAAGCCGCCCTGACTCTGCTGTTCCTTGAACACTCTCCCGTTCTCTTTAGGGCTCTTGGACTCCCCACTTTCTGGAAGCATTGTCCCAGTTTTTGTTCTGCCTGACTTCCTGGCTTTGTTGAGACCTCCGCTGACTACCTTTTCTAAATAGCTGCCAGGGTGGCCCTTCCTCCACCTAGCCAGTCTCTCTCTCTCTTCTTTTTTTAAGAGAGTTTTTTTGTTATAGAGTGTGTGCACTCACCAGAGAGACAAAAAGCAAGAAATCACCCCCCAGGGGGATGACCATGGTGCAATCCCTTCTCCGTTCTCCTCTTGGGAGTTTGGGCACGCATGCACTTGTGCCCAACGTGAGTTTCAAGCCACCAGGTCCAGGACGCAAACAGCAGTCGACTATGTGGGAGTCCAGTGACATAACCATTACGCCATCTGCTGGGCCCTGGCCAGTGTTTCTATTACCTTCTTCTAGTTTATTTTCCTCTCCACCTGACATTGTCTTCCACAGGCATTTGTTAAAGCATTTCTCTTTTGTCTCCCCTACCAGATTGTAAGCTTCCTGGGGCTGGACCTTTTCTTATTCACTGGCACATTTCCCAGTGCCTAAAAGGATGCTTGCTTGACACCTGGTAGAGCTGTCAAAGCATTAGCGTTGAATGAATGAATTGATTTGGATGGTGGTCAAGATGACAAGTCGACTTAAATGATAAGAAAACATTTATGGCTCAGAAAGTACCCCTTGGTAAAGACAAAGCCATAGGAGTTGTAGATGTATGAGAAGAATCTGAAGAAGTTTGGTTTATGAAGTTTAAGAGTGATAACAAGAGCAGAATATTCTTCAAAATCAGATTTACTTTGGCACAACAGGTAGTATACTGGACTGTGAATCAGGAAGCCACGTGATGACCATGGTTCAAGTTCCTGGTCTGCTGGGCCTGCAAAACGCTGGGTGAGCGTGTGCTTGCCTGCACTTCCTGTACATGCATGTGCTCTGTCATGGAGAAAAAAAGAAAAAATATTGCTCTAACTATGAGTGATTAGGTAGTAGATTAAATGCAAGTAGATATTTGAGTATTTTATGTTTTTGTTTTTTTGTTTTTGGAGAGGTTTTGCTATAGGGCAGGTGCACTTGCCGGAAAGGCAGAGAGAGACAGAGAGACAGAAAGCGAGAAATCATCTCCCAGGGGGGATGGCCACGCCGCAGTCCCTTCTCCTCCATTCTCCTCTCGGGATCTTGGGCACACACACACACACACACGCCCGGAGGGAGTTTAAACCACTGGGTCCGGGACTTGAACCACAGTCAACTACATGGGAGTCCAGCGACGTAGCCGTTATGCTATCTGCTGGCCCCTTATGTATGTTCTTAAAAGTTTGTGTATTTAGGTTGGCCAGCAAACTCTTGGGAGCGTCTCTTGAGAACCCTCCTGTTCAGTTTGCCTGACATGTTGATTTGCTATATTCTGGGGCCTGACAGTCATTTTGTCTGTCAGTCAGACATTCCCAAACTCCAGGGTCAAATGTAGCCCCAGACTTAGGATCAGGCATGCCGAGTGTCTGCTCCCTGCCTGGGTTTCTCTCTCATGGGAGCGATTTAGGGTTTGGTGATGGGAGGTTGTACCTCATGCTGACTGGGTGGCCCAGGCGAGGAGAGGGGCAGGACTGCAGGGTGCCGTGGCTTGGTCGGCCTGCCCAGCCTCTGCCACCCCCGCAGATGTTGGAGATCATCTTCGTGTCCATCTACATCACTGAGTTCATCATGAAGGTCTACGTGGACCCCATCGACTACTGGAAGGACGGCTACAACCTGATGGATGTGTTCATTCTTGTCATCATCTTCTTGCCCTATGTTGTCCGTAAAGCCAAGGGCATACACTACGCCCACCTCAATATCGTTGATGGCATCCAGTCCCTACGCACCCTCAAGTTCATCTCCTATATCCGAGGTATCCAGGTGAGTGGCCCCTGGTGCCATGGTGCTGGGAGGGCAGGCACTAGGACCCTAGAGGAAATATCTTCTAGGTATTGACTCCTGTATTACTACATTTAATCTTTTTTTTTTTTTTGGAGAGTTTTTTTTGCTATAGGGTGCATGTGCTCGCCAGATAGATAGAAAGCCAAAGAGACAGAAAGTGAGAAATCACCCCCCAGGGAGGATGGCCATGTTGCAATCCCTTCTCCTCTATTCTCTTTTCAGGATCTTGGGCATGTACGCATAGGTGCCTGGCGTGAGTTTAAGCCTCTGAGTCCAGGACTCGAACTGTGGTTGACTACATGAGAGTCCAGTGACATAGTCGTTATGCCAACTACTGGTCCCAACCTTATTTAATCTCTAAAAAAAATTTTTTAATAGTTTTTACCATAGGGAACCAGCAGTTAGCGTAATGGCTATGTCGCTGGACTCCCACATAGTCGACCGCGGTTCGCGTCCTGGACCCAGTGGCTTAGAACTCACGCTGGGTGCGTGTGCGTGCGTGCCCAAGATCCTGAGAGGAGAATGGAGGAGAAGGGATTGCGGTGTGACCATCCCCCCTGGGGGTGATTTCTCACTTTCTATCTCTATGTCTCTCTCTGTCTGTCTGGCGAGTGCACGCGCCCTATAGTGAAAACTTCTCAAAAAAAAAAAAAAGTTTTTACCATAGAGTGTATGTGCTCACTGAAAACAGAGAGAAAGAGAGACAGTGAGAGGGAAAGTGAGAAATCACCCCCCCAGGGGTTAAGGCCATGCCACAATCCCTTCTCCATTCTCCTCCTGGGATTTTGGGTGTGCATGTTCCTGTGCCCAGCGTGATTTTCAGGCCACTGGGTCTGGGACTCAAACCACAGTTGTCCAGCATTTTAATCACCATGCCACCTGCTAGCTCCTCTTATGTACTCTTAAAACAATTGTATAGAAATAGAATAGAAAGGAGAAGTCGATGGCTGAGAAATTGAGGCCCTAGGTCACTTAGCAATTAAATGCCAGAGCAGAGGTCTGAAAGGTGTGTCTGACTCTAGAAGCTATCTGAACTTCTCCTGTCTCCCATGCTGCAAAGTGACAGATTTCTATAGTTTTCTTTTTCTTTTTAAGAGAGATTTTTGCTATGGGGTGCATATACTCACTAGAGAGACAGAAAGTGAGAAATCACCCCCCAGCGGGGATGGCCACACTACAGTCTCTTCTGCTCCATTCTCCTCTCGGGATTTTGAGCATGCACGCACATGCGCCTTATGTGAGTTTTAAGCCACCGGGTCTGGGACTTGAACCACGGTCAACTAAATGGGAGTCCAGCGACGTAACTATTACACCATCTGCTGGTCCCATGATGACTTTCTTAAGGTACAGATCCTTTGAACTACATGCCCAGAAGTCTCCAGTTTTGGGGTGGCCTTTTCCCCAGCTGCTTTCCTCAAACAGCTAAAAGTTTGTTGCTTCTTTTACTGGGAATAGTCTCATTACTCTGTTCAGGCAGCTCTGGAAGTGGCTGCTTCCACCAAGAAGTCTTCCTGTGTTTTGGAAAGTCATGGTGTGACCAAGTTTTCCTTGACTCAGAAGGTTTCAGAGCAAACCTGAGGGCAGACCCCTTGCCCTCAACCATGCCCTCAGGCATTGGTCTTGGACATGGGATATGTCCCCTGGCTGTGCACCCAGGATCCCTGCTGCTCCGGGAGGGGCTAGTCTGAGCCTGTTTGACCAGTTAGGCTGCGTGAGGCTGTTCTGCAGAGAGACTGCCCTAGTGCAGGCCTGGGTGGCTGTCTGATTAGGGCCTGGGCCCTGGGCCCTGTGGTCAGGGAGCCCTCATCCTGGGTGGAGAAGAGAAGGGGACTGTGGAACACTGCCCCTGCCACACACCCAGATTCATTCATTCATGCTCCCATGTAGCACGATTGTGTGCGTGTGCGTGCGCGTGTGCGTTTGTGTGCCCGCCTCCCCAAATACAGTCTGGCTCTCCCTCTCCTTGTCGTGGTCAGGCTTCTGGGAAAAGATGCCAGTCTTTCAGTGCCCCTCCCTTGTCTATCATTTTTGCCCTGGCTTCTTTGTCTCAACTGCAGAGTAACTAGCCTCTCCAAGGTTGACAACCTCCTGTCACAAACCCAGTGGCCATTTTCCCGGTATCCTTGTCACTGCTTTCTCTTGGTTTTCCTCCTGTCAAGTTTCTCGGGCACGTGTCTCTTTGCAGGCCTGGAAGTGTCGTTTCCCCAGGACGGTGTCTGAGCTGTTCTCTTTTCCCTCTCCATGTCTTCTGGACGATCTGCCTGTGCTCTCTCTTTGACCCTCCCACCCCCCTGCCTCCTGGACATCGCACGACCTCCCCAAATTTGATGTGACTGCGCTGGAAGTCAGCACTCGTCCCCCACCCTACCCTCAAACCTCCAGAGGCTGGCTCCTCCAGTATTTCACCTGAGAAGCTGTCCCCACCCCCGTTTGTTTGCCAAGTCATAAATCTCAGTGTCAGCATTGTCTTCTGTCTCTTGGCGCTCTGCTTGGCCTCCTCAGTAGTTATTTACGCATCCAGGTCTTCTTATCCCTGCACCTCAGCCTCTACCTGGACTCCCGCAATGGCTTCCCACACTGCTGAGAGCCTCAGGTCATGGCCCAGCAGTTGGGGAGCCTCTAAAGACACTCATTGACACCGTTTCAAACCTGAGAGTGGCTCCCCTTGCATGTAGGCCAGAGACAGACCATGCCATGTGTTCTGGAAGGAGAGAAGGGGAGGTCTGAGGTGCTGGGTATTGGGGTCGGTGTTGGGGAGGGACAAGAGTAAAGCAGTGGACAGGGTAGAAGATATGAAGTTCCCATGGTGGGGGGAGTGACAGCGGTCAGGCAG
Organism: Tupaia belangeri chinensis; assembly: GCF_000334495.1. Classification (NCBI taxonomy): domain Eukaryota; kingdom Metazoa; phylum Chordata; class Mammalia; order Scandentia; family Tupaiidae; genus Tupaia; species Tupaia belangeri. The sequence goes on along the minus strand of NW_006204205.1, from coordinate 1,124,730 downwards.
CTCGGTGAGAGCGAGGGAGTGATCAGAGCGTAGGAACTGTAGCTCATTTTTCTAGATACAGGGCACCAAGGAAGTAGGGGCCTGGGATAGGTACAAGGGTGACTAGCGATGAGGAAGTCCAGGGGCAAAGACTAGCGATGAGGAAGTCCAGGGGCAAAGAGGCCTAGTGATTCAGGTCACCATAAGATGCTGAAGGCTCCCAGCATGCTGGCAGGGTGGGTGGAGAAGGAGGCAGAGATTTCAAGGCATGAGGGGAGTGGGAAACGGGAAGTGTCGTCCACTCAGAAGCAGGAGATGTCCACAGAGGCCGGGGCTCTGAGGATAAGGGAGAGGGTGGTCCTCTAAGTCTGAGGGCAGCCACCCCGGAGAGGCCTCTGGGAAATGATGTTCTTAGGTAAGAGAGCCTTTGGAAATTCAAAATCAAGCATCTCCTGGGAGCCAGGCTGTAAGCCTGGAAACCCAGGACTTCTTTAGGAATGGGCCGCTGGTCTAGGGGAGTCTAGGGGGATCTAGGAGCCATGCCTTGGGATGGGTTTCACCTTCCCGGACTGCATACTAACAGGGCATGGCTGGGTGGCGCTTGAAGAACGTGGCCAAGACCAGCTGCTGGGTGGTCCTGCATGGGACGTCCCCAGGTCGGTGACCTTTCCCCCACAGCTGCCCTCAAGGTTGCCTGGCCTTGACCTTAGGTGGCATCAGCCCCCACGGCTGGCTTGTTGGTGGGAGCCGAGCTGGACCTCTCCCACCCTTCCGCTCGTGCCTCAGGTTCTACTGCTGGGCGCTCTCCATGTCCTGCCCTGGCAGAGCTGCTCAGCAGGCCGTGTGCGAGTGCAGCTTTTTCTACTTCAGTCTCCTAGCCCTTGGGAAGGAAGCTTGTCTCTGTCCAACAGGGAGGCTGCGTCTCAGCTCTTTTGGATTTTATCTTAAAAATTAGGTTTTTTTCCCACAAGGAGAGGAGAGAGATGGCTGGCCTGGGCTTGCCTTTCTACAGCTGCCGGGCCGGCCCACGCGCATGGCAATCTCCTGTTCTTGGTCTGTCTCTGCTCTCCGAAGAGCCCAGACTGTCCGGATGCACTGTCCTGCGTCCCCGCTCTGAGGGCCTCCTTTCCTAGTGCTCAGCCAGAGAAGGTCTCTGTGCTCAGGGTTGCGGGTGGTGAAGGTGGTGGCAGAGTGCTTGGGAGCTGGCCCCAGCTCTTGTCCTAGAGTGTCACATGACCGAGACCTTGGTGCCTCTCTGAGCCCCTGGTCTCTTATCTTGAAATGGAAAGAGCGCTAATACCTCACCACCTTGGCATCACATCTGTGAGAGTGTTGAGGTAGGTGAACACGTACTGGACACCTACTCCACACAGGACTCCAGGGTTGGAGCGTGAATGAGGAGGAGCCATGCACTGGGCTCCCCAGAGATGGACAAAGCAGCGGGCAGATGAGACAAATGCCCGTTTCATGGGGGAGAAGACTGAGGTCACAGGACGAGGACCTGCCTGTGAAGGTGGGGCCCAGAGGAATGGGGAGCCGCATTCCTCTCAACCCTCCGCATTCTCCTGGTTGGTTCCCCTCCTCTCCTCCTCTTCCAGGATCATTCGGGGCTGGCCCCCAGTGGAGAAGCAGAATTATGACACCCTGAGGCCAGGACACAGGGCCAGGCTGGGGTTCAAATGGAGCGGTTAGTGGTGCTGGCGAGGAGGCTGCCCCAGACCTGAGTCAACACGCAATCTGCCTGGAGCCGACTGAGGGTCGATGCCAGACGCTGGGAAATGCTGTTGGATTGACCCAGCCCTCGATCTGGGCACAGTTCTGATCGACTTCATCCACTCATTCAACCAGCCAGCCCACGCGCCCACCCTTACTGAGCATCTACCCTGTTCCAAGCACAGCTGCAGATGCTGGGGAGAGCAGTGAACTGGCAGACTGGACCGGTCCTCTGAGCCCACCCAGCCTAGCACGCCCGCCTAACTGTGGTGTCCCTGCCTTGCAGACATTCATCACAGCTGTGGGGCAGACAGTCTACACCGTGGCCTCTGTGCTCATCCTGCTCTTCGTCCTGATGTACATCTTCGCCGTCTTGGGCTTCTGCCTATTTGGAGCTTCAGACAGGGGGGACCTGGAAAACTGGGGGAACCTGGCTGTGGCTTTCTTCACCCTTTTCAGCTTGGCCACGGTATGTGTTTGGGAATACTGGTGAGGGCAGGGGCCTTGAGCACTGGACATTCTGGGCCTCACCTGGGGCCCTCCTTGAGTTCAGGTACTTGCTGGGCCTGGGAACTGGAGGCTGGGCTTGGAGGACTAGTCAGTGACCAGTGCCTAGAACAGGGATCTCTCTCTGTCCCCAATCTTATGACTCCCTAGAGCATTCTCCCGTGTCCCACAAGGTTATAGAACATTTCAGAGTTCTTGAATGATAGTCCATTGGATTAAGTTTCATTTATAAATGAAGCCAATGTCATATACCCTTTTTGGTAACAGACACTCAAATCCACGTAGAATAAGCAAGCCTGTATCCAGAAGTCTAGACTCCATAGAGGAAGGTCTTTTCAATAGCGGGCCTGGAAGACAGGCAGCGTCTTTTGGGGTGGAGGGGAGACCTTGAGAAAAGAGACCCGAGGGCATGTTGGCCAGCAGTACCCCTACCCAGGAGTGGCCTGCATTCCCCGGCCACCACAGATAGATAGGCCAGTGGATTAAAGAAGTGTGGAAGAGATGATGTGAACGGGTGGGAAGCCCCCTTTGAAGTGGGCTCCCTCGCATAGGTGAGGAGGAGGCAGAGTCTGCTGGGCCTTGGCACTCAGTGTACCCTGCCCTGCCTGAGTAGGTCGATGGCTGGACAGACCTGCAGAAGCAGTTGGAAAATCGGAATTTTGCTCTGAGCTGGGCATTCACCATCATCTTCATCTTGCTCGCATCCTTCATCTTCCTCAACATGTTCGTGGGTGTGATGATCATGCACACCGAGGTGAGGCGGTGCCTGTAAGGGTCGGGATCAGATTAGGTGTGGCAGATGGAGCTGTGGGCCAGGTCTTCTGGGAGGACCCTGAGCTGGGTCTCCCTCCTGCAGTGGGAGAGAGAAGTCAGATGGGCCCTTCCCTAAGGCAGCCCAGCTCTTCTCCCGGAGACATGCATCTGCCTTGTCTTACAGTGGCCAGCAGCACAGTGGGGCTCGACCAGCCACTGCAGCTACAGTTGGCACCATGAGCGGGGGGG
>NW_006204205.1:1116275-1121267 GCF_000334495.1 Tupaia belangeri chinensis | reverse complement strand
AAGCCTAGGGGAAGACATTCTGGGGAGGAGGGATGCACTGAGAGCCTGTGCCTGACCCCCATCCTGCGCCTCTCCAGGACTCCATCAAAAAGTTTGAGCGAGACATGATGTTGCAGAGGCACATGACACTCATGGAAGAGAAGCAGGTGATCCTGAAGCGGCAGCAGGAGGACGTCAGCAGGTTGATGCAGACACAGGTAGGTAATCCCACAGGCAGCCAGTAGACAGAGTGGTGGACGGGGACTGAAGGTATGGCCAGGAAGAGGGGCCTCCCTGCTTCTGTGTGGAGCGTAGAGGTCTCAGGCATCCTGGCTTTAGATAAAGCAGGTATTTCCCTCTCTATGAGGGGTCTTCAGAAAGTTTAGGGAAGGGGCCAGCCGATGGTGTCACGATTACATCATTGGACTTCCACATGGTCGACCACAGTTCAAGTCCTGGACATGGTGGCTTGAAACTCACTCAGGGCGCATGTGGATGCATGCCTAAGATCCTGGGAGGAGAAAGGAGGAGAGGGGATTGTGGTGTGGCCATCCCCTCCAGAGGGTGATTTCTCTCTTTCACTCTCACTGTCTCTGTCTCCCTCCCTCTCTGGCAAGCACATGCACCCTAAGGCAAAAACCTCTTTTAAAAAGTTTATGGAAAATGAATATTATGACAAAACTATACATGGACTAACATTTTTTTTGCATCAAGATAAATTTGTCCTGGGGGCTGGATGGAGGTACAGCAGGAAAATGGGATGCTCTGTGAGGTTTCACCATGTGGGAAGGTTCTGAGCTTGGATCAGAAGCCCTCCCTGAACACATGAGACATGTGTGTGCCCATGATCCAGGCTGGCTGAAGCTGGGGGCGGATTGTGGCATCAAGACCTTGTTGGGAGTGCTCTCTGCTTGTTTCTTTGTCTTGCTCACTCGTAGAAGAAATAAAGAAATAGACTTTTAAAGACTTGTAGTGTAATTCCATTTTTGCATGAGGTTTTTGAAGTGCCTGTGTGTTTTCCAGAACCAGGCTTTACTCTGCACTGTGATGGTTTCTGGATGTCTTGGAGTATTGAATGCCATGACTATAATGTCTCTTTTTTGGGGGTTGAAATGCTACTGCTGGGCTGTTAGGGACCACAAGCTTCTTACTGTGGGCTTTTAAGGGGCCAAGCAGCCATGACCCAGTCCACTCAGTGGAGGAGGGGGTTCCCTGCCATTTCTAAGCCCAGATCAAGAATGAGCACAATGGGCTGGAAATGCGGGGTCAGGCATGCTACATCTGTGAGGCTCAGGGGGCGAGGCCTCTCTTTGTCAACCTAGTGCTTGGAGCATCCCAGGCTGAGCCTTGGGTGCTCTGCTGGGTCCTCGTCATTTGGTTGTGCTATCCCCTTTGGCCTGTCCTTGGAGTGACAACGTCTGCCTATCTTGACTATGCCCAAGGTCTGCCCAGGGTCAGAGGAGGACACCCTGAGCCATCTCAGACTCTCCCTGTCCTCATGCCAGCATTGGTGGCTTGCCAGTGTCTCTCGTCCAGGCAGACAGGCTCGAGGGGTCAGGGTGAATTTGGGACTAAGCTCAAGACTCATCCTAGGGCCAGGGTCAGACCCTTGCCTGGGGCCCATTGTGGAGGGTCCTGGGTCTCGGTGCAGCTCTGCCATCACCTCCTCCTCATCATCGCTCTCTCATTATGCTTCCTTCTCTCTCTCTCTCTCTTTTTTAGGTTTTGCATATTTATTCAGAAGGTGATTTGTCTACAGAATAAAGCCCTGTAAGCATGAAGAAATACAATGTTTTGAAGTCTTTTTCTCAGCCATTTTGTTTATTATAGTTTGTATAATCCTGAAGAGATTCTCTTATCTGGTATTTCCCATGATGTTTGATGTGATCAGTAATAAAGGTTGCAATGAAGTAGTAGCTACGATCATAACCCTCTCGTAATCTGAAAGCAACAGGGATTTTCTTTTCTTTTTTTGGAGAGGTTTTTGCTATAGGGCGCGTGTGCTCGCCAGAAAGACAGAGAGAGACAGAGAGACAGGAAGCGAGAAATCACCCCCCCCCAGGGGGATGGCCATGCCGCAATCCCTTCTCTTCCATTCTCCTCTTGGGATCTTGGGCATGCACACACACGCACCTGGCATGAGTTTAAGCTACCGGGTCCGGGACTCAAACTGCGGTCTGCTATGTGGGAGTTCAGCGACATAGCCATTATGCTAACTGCTGGTCCCAGGGATTTTCTTTTCAGTACAGGCAGCTGTAAAGTGACCAGGCAGTAACTGTCCATCTGAAAGAAACTGGTCATCTTTTCCTTGGTCAATTAATATGTCCAGCCAAGAACCCAGGTAGGACTTCACAAGATGGGAAGCCTCATAGACCTTCCATTTACTTTGATCTATGCCCAAGTATCCACTGAAAGCTTTTTTGCCCCAAGAACAGAGCACTGGGTTGCAAATTGGAGCAAATGCTGACACGTAAGAGTTCCGTAAGAATACGTTCTATAGTTAGTTTTCTAAGGTCTTCAGTGGCACCCACATAAAACCCAGCACTGGTGCCGAAGTCCCGGCTGTTCTCTTCTCCTTTAATATTACAGCCAGAAGGGCTGGTATCAGAGCAGTGATAAGACCATGTTCTGAGGCTGCTGGATGATAACCAGATTTCGATATAAAATTTAGTTCTGTGCAAGTGGAACCAAACAGCCAGCATAGCGCAGGGCACTTTCCAGCTTCTGCCTTCGGTGGTAAGTAAATAGCAGGTTTCGTTTTTGCACTTCAGTTCAACACTGTCATGTTCAAAACCTTTCTAGAATCTTCCACAGCACTTGTCGATGGAAATCTGTTCCAAAGCCATTCTTCTCCTCAGATAGCCACAGCAGTTAGAGCAGACCACTCGTTCTGCTTCCTTCTCTAGAAAAACGTTGACTACAAGGATTTCAGCGAGCTGGTGGAGAACTTCAAGAAGACCCTGCGGCACACAGACCCCATGGTCTTGGACGACTTTGGCACTAGCCTACCCTTCATCGATGTCTACCTGTCCACTCTGGACAACCAGGACACCACGGTGTACAAGTCAGTCCCAGCTCCGGCCCATCCTGAATCCCGGGCCTTCTCTAGATCAAGGCTGTGCCGACGTCCCAGCAGCGGGTGGGGGATGACAGGACCTGCAGGGTGGGTGGGTGGACCAAGGTCTTTCCTGGGTGACAAGATTTCATGTATGCCCAGGGGCTGGCTGCTGTGTGGACAGGCCTGTGGCTGGGAGGTGCCTCCTTCCCCAGCCCCTCCCAGCATCCTTTAACCTGTGTTTAGGTGCCAGTTCCTTCGACTCGCCAGGCCCCTCCGTACCAACCCCCTTTCAGAGGGCAGAGAGAAGAGCACAGTGGGAGGTCAGGAGCTAAGGCTCCTGGCCTGCTCTGCCACTGCCTTCCTATGTGACCTTGGGGAGTCTCTGCCCTTCTCACATGGGTCACGCGAGGGGCTGCCGGGCTGCCGAGACGCAGAGCAGTGCACGTAGAGCTCTGAGCTCAGCCAGGTGCAGGGCTGTGCTCACGTCATGAACTGGGATTATGACTGGGCCCATTACTGAGCAGGGGATGTAAAAACCCCATGGAGAAGCCCTGGGCAGTAGGGAGCCATGGTGGACTCTTGAGCAAGGATTAGCCTACCTTCTCAAGGGAAGCACTTTAGAAGGCTTCAGGGCCTAGAGAAACTAAAAAGGAGGGGTCAGAGAATGGCCACTTTTGGCCAGGAGTGGCCACACGCGGTCTGGTACTCAGCATGGCCCCCTCTCTCAGAGCCCAGGGGTGATCTCCGGGGAGCTACAGGCAGAGTGGACTCAGCTTCCAGCCCAGCCTGATGTGGCTCTGAGGTCCTGGCTCTTTCCTGCCAGGCATGGTGACTGTGCCGGGATAGTGTAGTGGGTGGGGCCAGGGAGATATGGGGGCCCTGACCTCAGCAGCCCTGCCCTTCTGCTCCACTTTCAGGCTTCAGGAGCTGTACTATGAGATCGTGCACGTGCTGGGCCTGATGCTCGAGGACATGCCCGAGGCTGAGCCCTTGGAACAGGACGATGAGCAGTAGTCGGCGCGGGCCGCCTGACACTAGGGCCTCCTTGACGGTGGCACGTCCCCATTAAACAGGCTTTCTCAGCAGGCCTCGAGATGCTGTGATCGTGGGGTTCCCCCAGCTTTTGGGGTGGATGAATAGGTGCCTCTGAATTCCCCATACCCCCTACCTACTCAACAGGGCCCTGCAGACCTAGTGAGTGGGGAGACAGAGGTTCCAGACTGTCCCTGGGCAGGCCACATCCAGAGCCCCACTGGCTATAGTCTCCCTGGACCCAGCGGCTAGGACCCAGCAAGGGCCTCTGGGGAAGCTGTCTGACAATCCAGACCAAGAAGGGCCTCCAGGCACTCCAGACACATGGGTAGCCCAGTAAGCTGGAGTGGCCCTGCTGGCTGGGGACCTCAGGCTGATCTGGGTGGGCATCCCATGCCTGACAAGGATATACTCTGTCTGTAGATGCCCCTTCTTCGGAAGTCTGTTTTGATGTCCCGCGGGCTCTCCCCAAGGGGTGCTGCGTGACTGCCACATGACTGTGGCCCTGGAGCTCAGTTGAGGGCGGCCTACTGCCAGTGTCCGGGCACCTTGATCCAGGGCCCAGAGGAGTGGCAGCATCAGGGACTTTGGGCTGCTTCCCTTCTATGGTCAGCTCAGACTCTTCACTTCAAAGGTGGCATTTTCTGTGTCATCCCTGGCCAAATGACCCCAGTCCTGGCACTACACTGGGTCAGCCATGATGGAAGACAGGGCAGCTAGCACCCCTTTCTCCAGACTGGGCAATCCAGAGGCCCAGCAGCACTCACTCTGCTCCCACTACTGGGGAGTGCAGTGTGCTCACAGCCTGGCACCCTGGCAGTGCCACCTCAGATGGGGGAGGTGGGCTCTAGGAGAGTTGGAGTGGGGACTGGCACTAGCAGGTGGTACAGAAAGGCCCCAGACCTGCAGTGGGGAGTCAGGTC
>NW_006204205.1:1095803-1115942 GCF_000334495.1 Tupaia belangeri chinensis | reverse complement strand
AGCAGGAAATGCAGCAGGTGGAGTTGAGAGAAACTGGGAAAAAGAGTCCCTTGGGTGGGACCATGGCTGCAAACCTGGCGACAGCATCCCTGAGGTCATAGGCCGTGGGCAGGTGGAAGCCTTCCTGGTGGTTTTCGCCACACATCTGGCCATCACACATCTGTGCTGGTGACAGGGCTTCTGTGATGACAAACCCATAGTCTGGCCCTGGCCTTCTTGGGGCTCGGGGAGACAGTTATCCAGCCAGTTCCTCTGAGGAAGTGACAATCGCTATTTGAGTGCAGAAAGCACCTGTCGTCTAAGATCCTCAAACCGTTTCCATTTGCAAGTGTCCAGAGCCATATTAAGAATGGTAGCAGCAATGCCAAAGAAGGATTACAGTTGGAGGTAAGAGCCATGACCATGCCATGGGGGAGCCCTCTGAGGGCAGGGGGTGCAGGCCAGCTGCTTCCTGGGAATGAAGACAACTTGTCGCCAGAGCCCAGGGAGGCAGGACCGAGCTAGGGAGGTTAGCTCTGCCCCTGTGGCAGGGGAGGCCCTCAGGGTCTTACAGATCTGGCGATGACTCCAGGCTGGGAGCCCCGGGGCGCTCTGGTGAGTGTAGCCTGGGGCAGCAGGCCACAGGCAGTGGCTCCAAGTCAGACTGGGTCCAAGCAGCCCCCAACATACCACCAGCTGCTCATGCTGGACGTGCCTGCGTAACTCAGGGGAAGGTGAAACATCCACCCGCCATCCTCAGGAATCCTGGCAATCGCCCTCTCTATGCATCTGAGAGTGAATGCAAGATTTAAACATTTGCCTCGGGAGGACAAGGTAGAAATGCCATGGTTTTGGAGTCAGGAGAGCTGGGTTCCTTAACTAGGTGACTTTGGGTGAAGTGTCTTGTAAAGCCTCAGCTATTTTCCCTGAGAAATGGCATGATGGCACTAACCTGCTACGAGATGCAATAAACACATGTAAGAGTGAGAAAAGATGTGGCGAACTAATGATGTGCTTCCCGGACTCAGCCCTTCCTCCACTGGGTGCCAGTCGTGGTGGGCTGGGCCAGCAACCGGGTGGCAAGGGAGAAAGTGTGGAGTGGAGAGCAGGAAGCAGAGGTCACCCCTGCAGAGGGGTTGTGGACGGGGCTCCAGGTGGCTGGTTTAGAATGGGCAGATGGCATGTTAGACCTGGAAGGCCTGGTCCCAGGCCTCTCAAAGCATCCCTGGGCATGGGCCACCGGGTGTGGTGTGGAAGGTCATGCTGCCTTTAAGGGCCCAAGAAGAAGGCGTGCAGAGAGCAGAGACCTGGGAGGGGTGACGAGCACAGGGCTGGCCCCGCACTGCTGGCAGAACAGGCTGGTGGATGTTTGGCGCAAAGTCCCAAAGCAGCATTTCTGTTTGGCTCTGTTCGCCTGCAAAGCAAACACTGGCAGATTGGAATTCCCACTTGGGCTCTCACCAACTCAAACAGGCTTGGCCCAGACCTTCAGTTGATTTGTGTGGGGCAGAAGGGGCTCTGCTTGCCTGGCCCTGGCTTGGAAAGCAGGAACCTCCTTCCCACCCCCAGGCCTGGGGTCCAGCAGGGCTGTCCCTGGATGGCTCCTTCCACCTCAGCCTGCCAGCCTGTTGATTTGGGGGCTGCAGTGGGATGCAGGGGACCTGGGTCTGAGTCATCTTCTGGTCATGCCCAGGCCCTCCCTCAGTGCCCATGGGGAGGATCTAGATTCTGAGGCTGGAGGTAATTGCAAGATGGCCGGATTTCTTTTCCTTCCTCCCTTCCTTCCTCCCTCCCTCCCTTCCTTCCTTCCTTCCTTCCTCCCTCCCTCCCTCCCTCCCTCCTTCCCTTTCTTCCTTTCTTTTTCCTTCCCTCCCTCCCTTCCTTCCTTTTTCCTCCCTCCCTCCTTCCTTCCCTCTCTTTCCTTCTCTTTTCTTTCCTTCCTCTATCCCTCCCTCCCTTCCTTTCTCTCTCTCTCTCTTTTTTACAAAAGATGTTTTACCAAAGGGTACATATACTCACCAGAGAGAGAGGAGAATAAGAAACCACCCCTCAGGGGGGTGGCCATGCCACAACTCCTTCTCCTTTCAGGATTTTGGGCACACGTGTATACACGCTGGACATGTTTTTCAAGCCTTTGGGTCTGGGATTGGAACTGCGGAGTCAGTCACGTGGAATCCAGTGCCTTAGCCACCACGCCACCTGCTGGTCCCTGGATTTCTTGTTTATACTGCTTAGTGATGTCTCCAGCAGGAAGCAGTCTCTATATTGTGGGTATCCAGGCAGTGACTGAGAACAGAAGCTCTCCTGTTACTCCAGCGGCCCTAGGATCTGGCCCTGCCATGCTGGAAACCATGCATCTTGATGGTATCTTCAGGCGCAGGTGAAACAGGATTCCTTCTGAAGCAAACGGGCCTTCAGTGGGTCAGGTTTTGCTTTCTGTGGCACCTCTGCCTGTTTCAGGCTCTGTCCTGGGCCCCAAATGGGCCTACTCCTTCGTCCTGCAGGCTCTCAAGAGAGAAGATGGCTCTAAATTCCTAACTAGGCTACTCAGAAAGGAGAGGTGGTGCCTGATTCTAGTCATAGGAGTTGGAAGATGGGGAAAGAAGATAAATGTGATGGGGCAAGACCGATCAACACACGAGCCTCTCCACTCTCCCCCACCTGTGCCGTGACTTCCTGAGTTCCATCTCAGACGTGTCTAGGCTCTAGGAGAGTGGCAGAGAGCTGGGACTGGAAGGCTGCGGGGAAAAGGGAGGAGTCTTGCTTTCTTGGCCAGCTCCTGGATTCTCCTCCTTGGTGGAAAATCAGAGAACACTAAGAGACCAACAAGGCTTGGTGACTGTGCAAGGAGCTGGGATGAGAAGGAAGCAAAGGCTGTGGCCTGGGAGTCTGGGACTTTTGGACAGCGGTTCTGACACAACTGGCGTGCGAGACCTCGAGAAGGGAGAATAGGGCGTTGTTCTAGCCCGTTCTATTGCTAGTAACTGAAAACACCCAAAGTGGGTCACTTAAGAGGGTAGAGGTTTATTCAGCTGACGGTTTGGACAGCCAGGGTCCAGGGGCCACTTCCTGTAACGTCTTGCAGAAGCCTGAGGCATCACATCACAGGGGCCTGAGCAGAAGGTCTGTGTCCACATGTGTGTCTATTCCAGCCTCATCCCCTCTCCTTATAGACCCACCACACGTCGATCATAGGGCCTCACTCCCATCGCTTTAGTCACTCCCAAGGCTCCACTTTCAATGCCATGAAGGGATTTTTCTCTTACTACCTTCACAACCAACTCTCAACACGAGAATTTTGCAGGGACACAAAATCACAGTAGGCATTTCAAATATGCTTATGGGTTAAGAATTCCGGGCCAATTCCATAGCCTACTAGTTCAGGGAGCTGGATCCTACGTGGCCAACTGTGATTTGAGTCTTGACCCTGGTGGCTTAAAAACTGGCTTGGGCATGTGTGCACGCGTGCCCCAAATCCCAACAGGGTGAGAGGGAGGGGAAGGGATTGTGGCATGACCATGCCGCGCTGGGGAGTGCTTTCTCCCCCTCCCTCTCTGGTGAGCACATGCACCCTCTGGCAATTAAAATAAAAAGAATCAGATCCCCATCCTTGTTCTCTCTGAGATGCAAATAATGATTGTAATGATTTTGAAATTATTTTTAAAAATTCTTTGGAAGACAGGTCTTGCTCTGCCTTGATCCTTCTGCCTCAGCTTCCTCAGCAGCTGGGACTGCAGATGCACACCATGTCTAGCTTTCAGGGGTCTGGGACGGAAACCTGGGCCTCCCATGTGGCCTCAGCCTGCAGAGCGGCATCTCGCCTGTGTACGCTATTGCTCCTGGGCCTGGAATTACTTCTGGCCGCTGTCCGGTACCTTTTAAAGATGGAACCCCGTGAATAGATCGGACCGCGTGGAGTATGGATGCTCTCTGGCTTATACAGCAACCTTGCAGGCTAAAACTGGGAGTGTAAAGAGCGTTACAAACCATGGGCTGCACCCCCAGCTGGGGCTAGCGGTCACTCAGAGGGTAGTGGCTCCAAAAGTGCCTGGGTTTTTGAAGAATGAAACTGAAGCCTCAGTAGGGAAGTGTGAAGAGGCCAGAGAGCCTGAGTCTGTTCTGAAACTCTTGGGATATTGTGTAAACCGGGATGGGACAAAGGTGTTCCCCCAGCAGAAGGGCCCCACCGCTCCACAGTTCAGCAGCCTGAGAGGATGACCGCCCTTTGACTCCTTCCGTCCCTGGTGCCTGGGATCCAGACCTGAGGTATAAGGACCTTCTCAAACTTCATGGGGCTGGCAGGTGGTGTGGCAGTTAAAGCACTGGCCTCCCTCATGGCCAACCACAGTTTGAACCCTGGACCTGGAGGCTTGCTTTCTCACTTTCCCTCTCTCTCTCTCTGGTTAAATTAAAAAATAATAATAAATAGGGGCCAGCAGGTGGTATGGTGGTTAAGATGGCTGGACTCCCCCGTAGCTGACTGCAGTTTGAGTCCTGGACCTGGCAGTTTGCTTTCTCACTTTCCTTCTCGCTCTGTCTCTCTCTCTCTCTCTCTGGTCAACTTCAATAAAATAAAAAGAATGACAATGAATAAAATAAAATATTTCTTTAAAAATAATAAATAAATAAAACAATGCTTTAAAAAAGAAAGGAAAAACTTGACACTGGCCCAGAGAAGGCGGAATCCAGCAGAGGCCAGGCCAGGCCTCTCAGGCACAGCTCCTGTTCGTTACTGATCACAGAGATGTCACCACTTCTTTGGCCAGCATTTCTATTTCTATGACATTTTCACATGCAGAATTTAAATCTCATGATGATACTTAGGTATTCTCATTATTGCCATTAAACAGGTGGCAGCACTGAAGTTCCAAGAGGTGGAGTAACCTGCTCAAGGTTGCACAACGAGGGGAAGGACCAGGGCTCACAACCAGGTGAGCCTGGCTCCTCAGTCGCTCTGCTGGGGCCGTGCGGCCATCTGCTGAGGGGCTGCTCTCCCTATGCCGTAGGCCAGCCAGCACCCGGACTCACTTGGCCAAGGTCATCGTTGAAAGGTGGTCAGTACTGGACGCCGGCCACACACAAGCCCCTCCGCTCTACTGCCTCAGAGCAACCTCGCTTTTTCTCATGAACTTTCTTAACTTAAAAACCAATCCATGATTTCCTTCTGAACAGGGCTTGACTCGGAGGAGGGAAAGCGGTTGTTCAGATGGGGCTCACTTGGCCAGTTCCCTGGTACCTTCTCACTACCCGGTCGGGTCTCTGATGTCTGCTGGTCCTGGAAACTCGGGGAGCCCCAGAGGTGGAGAGGATGGCAGGAAGCAGCCAGTGTGTGCAGAAAGGGTGGTGACTTCGGTGCCTAATCAGGAAGTTACGGCCCGGGCATAGAGGGCTTTGGCTGAGGCGGCGCCTCCCCTGGGCCTCAGCACAGCTGCCCATGTGGAAGCTTGGCCGCAGGCACAAGGTGCGAGCAGGCGTGAGCAGGTTGGGTCGGTACATGCCAGCCTTGCTGGTGCCGTGCGGGGCCATCCCCATGCTCGGAAGTTGGCCTCTTGGGTGGCAACTTGCAGTCAGTCCTTTCTGGCCCTCTGCCTGTTCCTGCACCTGCTGATAATCATCCTCAGAGGGGAGAGCTGGGCAGTTGGAAGGGCGCCTCAGGATGCTCTTGGCTGCAGGAGCTAGGTTTTTTTTGTTTTGTTTTGTTTTTGTTTTTTTTTTAGGGATTTTTGCTATAGGGTGCGTGTGCTCACCAGAGAGGCAGAAAGAGACAGAGATACAGAAAGTGCGACATCACCCCCTGGGGGGACAGCCCAATCCCTTCTCGTCTATTCTCCTGGAGTCTCAGGCATGCATGCACATGTGCCTAGCATGAGTTTCAAGCTGCCAGGTTCAGGACTCGAACTGTGATTAACTATGTTGAGCCCAGTGACGTAACCATTATGCCCTCCGCTGGTCCCCAGGAGGTGGTTTTTTGCCTGACCCTTGAGAGAGCAAGAGGAAAGGGAGATGAAACATCGTCTGCTGGGAGAAGCCAGGTGCAAAACTGTACATCCCTCCACCATCTGCGTTAGAAAGAAAAAAAGAAGTTAAGTAAAACCACACACACAGTGGCGGTGAGAGGCTTTTTCTCTTTCAAGGTGGCAACGAAATCTAGGGTTGGCCTGGATGTGGAGAGTGCGCACCCTTGTCCACTTTTAGCAATGCCGTAGATGCGGCCTTCTCAGGAGGTAATGTGGATAAGATTTTACCTGTGTCTTCCCAGGGGCCGATAGTTTTACTTCTTGAAATGATGAATGCACGGAGAGGCATGGAGAAGGATGTTTGGTGTGGCTTGTTATAGAAACAGAAAAGGAATTATCTTAATGTAGTCAAGAAACTGAATAAATTATTGTGAAGCCATACCTGTGGCCATTAAAAGTAATGACTTGTTGGGCGGGCCCCGTGGCCTAGCAGTTAAGGGAACTGGATCCCACATGGCCGACTGTGGTTTGAATCCTGGCCCTGTTGGCTTGAAGAATGCTTCAAATGGTGTGCCCCTAATCCTGCCAGGAGGGGGAAATGGAGAAGGGATTGTGGCATGAGCATGCCCTGTTGTGTTTTCTCCCTCTCTCTAGAAGCACCCTCTGGCCATTAGAAAACATACATATATTATAAAGTTATGGTTTGTTGGTAAGAAGAGGTGTGGTTGCTATTGAGTGAAAGAAGTGAGCAGCATGTGCTGTACCATCCTTCATGTAGTAGTAAACGCTGCAGGGCCTGTGTAGAGACGGTGTGCCTGCTGAAGAATGTATGAGGATAGTCATAAAGACAGCGACGGTTGGGGCAGGCAGATGGCATGGTGGTTAAGGCAGCTGGACTCCCACGTAGGTGATTGCGGTTCAAGTCCCGGACATGGTGGCTTGCTTTCTCACTTTTCCTCTCTCTGGTCAACTTAAAAAAAAAAATAATAATAATCACAATGAATAAAATTAAATTAAAAAAGATATCAACAATGGTTTGACTTCTGTCACACTTCTGAACTTTTTGAATTTACAAAACGATATGTATTTAATGGTCAGGAGAAACGACAGTCTTCACCTCGGAACAGCGGTGAGCAGCGTGCGTGCTCACGGCCTGCGCACCTGTGCCTGTGGGAGACACTCCAGGCAGAAGGCACGGCGTGCATGGAGGAAGAGGGACGGGGAGTGCTGAGAAACGGGGGTCGCTGCAGCTTGCAGTGTGGGGTGCTGGGCTGGGGACTGGAGTTGGGGAAGCAGACTGGACCCCGTACTGAGACCCTCGAGGGCTAAGCTGGGCAGTTTGGGTATTAGTGGATAGAAGGACTGCAAGGTGGCCCGGCCAGATTAGACCCCCTCCACCTCTCTTGAGCGTGGCTGTGTTCCCCTCATCCAGTGTTGAGGCTTCCCTGTTCCGTCTCCCCTTCCTCTCCCCCTTTCTTACAGGGATCCCCCTTGCTTCACACTGTCTCACCTGTCCTTTTTCATGCTCCTTAAATCCTGCCTGTCTTTGCACTAGGTCCCTTTGGACAGGAAGCCCTCCTAGATTGCTCCCATTAACCTTAATTTCTCCTTTTTTTTGGAGAGATTTTTTTTTTTTTTTTTTGCTATAGGTCACATGTGCTCACCAGAAAGACAGAGACAGAGAGACAGAAAGCGAGAAATCACTCCCCCCAAGGGGGGATGGCCACACTGCAATCCCTTCTCTTGCTTTCTCCTCTCAGGATCTTGGGCACGCACGCACACGTGCCCGGTGTGAGTTTAAGCCACTGGGTCTGGGACACGAACTGCGGTCGACTATGTGGGAGTCCAATGACATAGCCATTATGCTAACTGCTGGTCCCAACCTAATTTCTCCTTTTTAACACTTTTCCCCTTGACCTTTCATAACCTTAAATTAGACTTAATGCCTCTACCCATAGATATTTCTTCTCTCAGCACAGTTGGGGAGGGCTGGGCTGAGAAGTATGCCCTAACACCTGGATGCCATGACCAGACCGTCTGAGACATGGCCGCTTTAGAATCCTGCTGGAGGGAGGAGGAAAGTGGGCAGTAGAGACACAGTGGTTCTTTTGAGCCTATTACGTCACAGGACAATGTCAAACACCCTGTATGCCTTTTCACACTTATCCCCATCTTATAGATGTGGAAACTGAGGCTCAGAGAGCTTGTGTGGCAGCGAGTAAGTGGTGGCGCTGTGAGTCGAACCCATGCTCTGCCTAATTCCGAAGCTTCTTGTGCTCCTAGCATCTTCCATCTTGTCCTTGGCCCTCTGCCCTGGAGGTTTCTGGGCTGGGCCGGGTTAGGCAGGGCCTTCCTGTGCCTTGCTGCCTGGGGCTCAGGGGAAATGCAGGGGGCTAGTGTTCGCTCAAGCCCCACATGACTTTAGAGGGAAAGTGATTTTATCTCACCCAAGTGGTAGCCCCTGAGCCAGGGGAGGGTCTGGGGCAGTGTGGCACCCCTGCTGAGGCCTCAGGAGTCCTATTACCCTAAGGGAACAAAGTGAGGTACTTCCTCGCAGGCTTGCCTGGCAGGAGCACCATCAGGGAGTCTGGAGGACAGGGAGGATGGCCTTGTTGACCAAAACAGAGTCCTCACTCAGGAATTCTCCAGCAATAGGAGGCCAGGGGGATGAGCGAGAGTACCTCTGTGCCTTCTGAAGCAATGGCCCCCCTGAAGGTCCTGTATACATGGGTCACATCCAGGCTCTCTCCAAGCCCTAACAGCACCCCCCGAGAAGCAGGCAGGTGGATCCAGCACTCATTTGACAGAAGGTGAAATCTAGGCTCTGCAAAAAGAAGGCTTGGCCCTGGGAAAGCACACAGCCCAAGAGGCTCCCAGAGGGGGCCCTGCCCTCTTTCAGGCCCTCTACCACCTGAGCCTCTGCTCTGTGGGGCTGGGTGACTGTGGTGGGTAGGCCAGTGCAGCCCATGTGGGCTCTGAACTGTGGCAGAGTGGGGGCTAGGTGGAGCTGACGCCAAGTGCAGGAGAAGCTGTGTTTGCCGTGTGTGGTGTGTTCCTCGACTCGCTCATGCCAGCCCCGGTGACACGACAGGAGCGCCAGCTTGGGGAGGCAGAGAGGCGTCTTTGGCCGGTCGAGTCTGGGAGCAGGGGTCTTTTGTGTAAACATATCCTTTATTAAATAGGGTTTATCTGGAGGGAGAGAGGTGTGCGTGTGCACATGCCCGTGGGAGCCTGGGTGTGCCTAGAAGGTTGGAGTGTGGGTGGGGATGAGCATCCACTCCAGCGCGTCTTGGAAAGTTCCCAGAGAGGCCACAGGCGGGGACAGTTTGGGCAAACTCTTGTAGGGCCAGCCGCAGCCTGGCAGGCAGCAAAGTGGCCAGCTGCTTTGTGGCTGCGGTGTCTTGGAGAGTTTGCTAAGCACTCTCCGTGAAGTCACGGGGACGTTAAACCCTCGGTTCAATTAAATGGGTTAATAAGCTTTGTCTGATTTTGATGAATAATAATAATATAATGTGATAATAGTAATCATGGCGCTATTAGCTGTGATTATCACACGTGCCGCACCGTCCCAGGCACGGAGGGGGGCGCGGCACACACTCCCGCGTGCTCAGGCTGCTTTTTCCACTCATAAAACCCCATTCTTCAAAGCCTTCCCAGCCCAACCCCCTATATCCATTTCCAGGACAAATTACCAACACTTAAAAAAATTGGTCCATTTTGCGTGAAAGCCAAGTTCAAATTGCTGTTACTTTTCCTTTATGTTTGAAACTTAAAAAAGGGTAGGGGTAGGGAGTTGAGGGGGACACGGGAGAGAGAGAGAGGAGGAGAGGATGAAGAGGGAAGGAGGGAAAATGAGGTATGAATGAGGAAGAAAAAAGGCAGGCCTCTTGTTTCGGTAAAAATGTATTTCTGGAACGATGTTTCAGTTTACTCAGGCAGAAAAATTAGAAATGGTGTGCTTATTAAACAGGGTAAGGAAGCGTGACTATTTTTAGCAGTGTAGTAAAAGCTTGGTAATTTGGACCTCTTTAATAAAGAGTCCGTGATCATGCTGGCTGGCAGGCACACACCGAGTGTGTGTGTGTCAAGGCAAGGTTGGGTGCAGACAGGGACAAAGGGAGAGGGGTGGGCTTCCTCTTAAGGGAAGAGACTTCCTCCATCCCACAGACTGAACTCTCCTTGCTTAGCAATCGAAGGTCATTCCGAAGGTTTTCTCTTTGAGCATTCTTACCAGTACCTCCTACTTTGGCATTTAAAGAATGGATTTGAAACAACGTTCATTTCTGTAAACATCTGTAATGATTTACTGGATATCTGTCATGTTAGCCTTCCGCAGGGGAAGCTGAATCCCAAGGGTCCTTGCATCCCAGGTAGGTGACGATTGGTGCCCCAGGGTGAGGACATGGACTCTCTGAGCAGAAGGCCACTCTCCATCCCGCAGATGACAAGGTTTTGTATTTTTAAAATAATATTTATTGTTTTATTTCATCACTACTAAACTAATACATACTCATTGCATAAAAACTTGGAAAGGACAAATGAGAAAAGTATCCTCGTGGAGCCAACAGGCGACAGACGTGGTGGTTAAGGTGCAGGATTCCCCACATGGCTGACCACAGTTTGAGTCCTGGACCTGGTGGCTTGAAAATCACACCAGGCACACATGTGCCTGTGTGCCCAAAATCCCAAAAGGAGAATGGAGGAGAAGGAATTGCAACATGGCTATCCAGCCTGCGGAGTGATTTTTCACTTTTCCTCTCTCTGTCTCTCTCTAGCAAATGCATGTGCCCAATAGTAAAAACATCTTAAAAAAAAAGTATCCTTGTTTCCCTCCTCCCAAATGTAGCTGATATTAGCATTTTAAAAATATTTATTTTTATTTACTTAATTCCATTTGTTATTATTATTTTTTATTTTGACCAGAGAGAGATAGTGAGAGAAAGGGAACGTGAGAAAGGAAGTCGCCAGATCTGGGACTTAAACCATAGTGGGCCATGTGGGAATCTGGTGCCTTCACGCACCACGCCACCTGCCGGCCCTGTTGGTATTAGCATTTTATACACATCCAGAAATTGCTCTGTGTATATATAATAACAACAATGGTACTGCTCTGGTAGACTATTTTGAAACTTGCCTTGTTTAGCATTTTGGCAGAGAAACTCACTGAAAAAAAGGAGCGGCGAACCTATGTTTAAATTTTACACTAAACTTACAGAGAAATGCCCCCATCTTGGGTTGCTGTCTCCTGGCCATGTAGTGGCCCCTCAGTAAGGGAAGTGTCTTTAATGGAGTACCACCGTGACACTGTGCAGCGGGGTGGAGAGTTGGAGTGAGGGCCATCTGGGGCTCAGCTGTTGCCGGGGCCTTGAAGAGATTGCCCGTGAGAAAGGGCTCTGGGAAGTGGCTTTCCAGCAAGCAGTGGATCAGCTTTGGTGGGAGTCCTGGGTCCCAGCCTCTCTGAATAAGGTGGTAGTTTCAACACAGACCTACTTTTTGGAAATACATACAGTTTACCATTTTAACTTTTTTTTTTTTTTTTGTCATAGGGTACACATGCTCCTCAGAGAGAGACAGAGAAAAGGGAAGTAAGAAATCGCCCTGCAGTGGGGATGGCCAAGCTGCCGTCCCTTCTCTTCCGTTCTCCTCTCAGGATTTTAGGCATGCACGCATATGCGCTGGGTGTGATTTTGAAGCTGCTGAGTCTGGGACTCATAGGTTGGGCATGTGAGTGTCCTCAGCCACGGTGCGACCTGCTGGCCCCCCCTTTAACCTTTTTAAAGCGTCCAGTTCAGTGGCATGAACTACATTCATATTGTTTTGCAACTGTTCCCACGACCTAGCTCCACAGTTTTTCCGTCTTTCCCATCTGGAACTCTGTGCCTCTGAGACGGAGCCGCATCGTGCTCCCGCTGCCACCATCCTACTTTCTGTCCCTTGAATTCGCCTCTCGTGGGTGTGATCACAATATTTGTCCTTTCGTGTCCTTTTCACTTAGGATAATGTCTTCAGGGTTCATTCACATTGTAGCCTGTGTCAGAATTTTCTTCCTCCTTAACACGAATAACGTCCCACTGCATGTGTAGGTAGTATTTGCTCACCCGTCGGTTCGTTAGCGGACACTGGGCTGCTCCCACCTGCTGGCTATTGTGACTTGTGACGAGCATGCTGTGGCCGCTGCTGTGAGCGGTGCACCGGGTAGCTCTCCCCGCCCCTGCTGTCGTTTCTTTTGAGTGTATACTCAGAAGTGGAATTGCTGGGACCTATGGTAATTCGATGTTTAACTTTTGGAGGAGTCATCATATTGTTTTCCATGGCAATCGTACCATTTTACACTCCCACTAGCAAAACATAAGGGTTCCAATTTCTCTACATTCTTGCCAACACTTGTTATTATTATTTTTTTAATAATAGCAATCCTGGGACAGCCTGTGGCTGGATGCCACATGGCTGACTGCGTGGTTTGAGTCTTGGATGCAGTGGCTTGAAAAACATACTGTGTGTTGGGACCAGCAGTTGGGGTAATGGTTATGTTGCTAGACTCCCGTGTAGTCGACTGTAGTTCGAATCCCGGACCCAGTGGCTTAAACTCATGCCACACACGTGTGTGTGCGTGCCGAAGATCCCGAGAAGAGAATGGAGGAGAAGGGATTGCAGCATGGCCATCTCCCCTGAGGAGTGATTTCTCGCTTTCTGTCTCTGTCTTTCTGGCGCACGCACATGCCCTATAGCAAAAACCTCTCCAAAAAAGAAAAAAAGAAGAGAAAAACATACCGGGTGCATGTTCATGTGTGCCTGGAGTCCTGAAAGGAAGGAGATGGAGCGGAAGGTGTTGCATGACCATGCCCCATAGGGGTGCTTTCTCACTTTCCCTCTCTCAGCCTTGCCTACGTACTCTCTAGCAAAATTAAAATATCAACAGTAATAGTAACCCAACGGGGGTGAAGCGGTGTCTCATCGTGGTTTTGATTTGTATCTCCCTAGGGACTAGTGATGTTGAGCATCTTTTCGTGTGCTTAATGGCCATATGTACATCTCCTTTGGAGAAATGTCTGAGTCCTTTGCCCACGTTTGAATAGGGTTGTTTTTTGTTGTTCAAATATACTTAATTTTTTTTCTTTTTATTTGCGTGTGTCTCTCTGTGTGTGTGTTTAGATAATATCTTGCCACTTCATAACCATCCTGCCTCAGCCACCCCAGTAGCTAGGACTACAGGTATGTGCTACCAGGCACAGCTTTTAGGGTGGGCCAGGAACTGAACCCACACCTCCCATGTAGCCTCAGCCTGTGAAGCAGCAGCAGCCTCCAGTATGTGCTATGTGGCTTGGCCTGTTTAGATAACCTTTTGAAAGCAGTGCCAAGAACCATTTGTGTTGAGGGAGGTGTGAGAGAGTAAGGGAGTGAATGAAAGGAGAGGGAAGAAGTGAGAGGAGAAAAAGGAATCGAGAAAGGAAGAAGGGGTCAAGATATGTTTTGTAGAGTATAGGATGAGGAATTCAAATCTTTAATAAAAGAATTTCAGTTCTTTTATTCACATTCCCCCCCCCCCAGTTTGCTACAGGGCACATGTGCTCCCTGGAGAGAGACAGAAAGAGAGGGAATGTGAGAAATCGCCTTCCAAGGGAGATGGCCATGCCACCATCCCCGTCTCCTCCATCTCTGCTCTCGGGATTTGGGGCATGCATACACATATGCCTGGTGTGTTTTCAAGCCACCACACCCGGGACTCGAACCATGTGGGATCCAGATGCCTAGACCTCCACACCACCTACTGGCCCTTATTCAGCAAATATTTATTGAGCATTTACTGTGTGCAGAGCTTTCTTCAGTGTTGCCGTGTGACGTGGGTCACGTGCTGGCTCTCTATGATTGTAGTGACCCTGTCTAGCTGCCAGCGCCAGCCACGCCCCTAAGAGGCAGTCCGTGTGGTAGCACAGCCCGCAGGCTCTGTGGGTGATGGATGAGGTTCGAGTCCTCATGGCGGCCTGCATTCAGACAGTTCCATGACTCCCCAAACCTGGTTTTCCCCACCTATAAATAAAGCTAATAAGAGAACTAAGACGGGGAAGTGCACTGCAGGGGACGGTACAGAGCGACGCATGCGCCAGAGTCAGCCGGAGCAGCCTTGGTCCTCCCTGAACTCTGTTCTGCCTCCTGCCTCCATGTGCCCCAGATGCAGCTTCCACACCTTGAGCCTGTCCTCTGCAGCGGTCTGGTTTTGGAATGGCAGCCTCTCGGGCTCACCAGGCTCCCTGCCTGCTGTCTCCTGGCTGCCCAGAAGCCACTCAATAATAACACTCACTCTGAGCAGCACCAGCTAGCTGGGAGGCCAGACCCAGGGACCTGCAAAGGTAACGTTGGGAGTGTCAGGAGTGGGGTTCCATGGTGAGAGAGGCAGGGAGGAGGGGTCAGCAGGACCCAGGGCGAGGCTTGGGAGGGCTTCCTGGGGGAGACAGACTGGAAATACCCCTTTAGGAAATGAAAAGCCTGTGATACTGAGTGAGGTTGGAGTCTGGATTTCGTGGCTGCTCGTCTAGGACCCTTTCTCCACTTCTCTGTGCCATCCCGCCCCAGGGCTTCCTCTGGCCCTCTGTCACCCATGCCTTCAGTTGTTTATCTTCTCATACAGCCCTGGGGCTCTGGAGGGCAGATCTTGGGACCTGGGGCTTTTTTTCTCTCTCCTGGAATACAGCTGAGCCCAGTCTCTTGAAATGCATGATAATTTATTTCCTCCCTGTGTCCAAACATGATTCACAGCAGGGTCATGTGTAACGTATAGCACAGGCTCTGGACAGAGGCCCGAGTCCCAGGGCCTGCTCTGCCCCCTTAACTGTGCCATCCTGAGAAAGTTCGGACTCCCTCTAAGCTTGGGTTTCTGCCTGTGGAGGTCAGGATAGCAGAGCCGGGTCAGGCTGCTGTGAGCGAATACTGATTCTCACCAAATGCTTGCTTGGGGCCTGGTGCTCTGATAGGGCCTGGTGCTCAGACAGGGCCTGGTGTGACCTATTGGTCACATGACACACAGAAAGACGTGTTCGGGTGTCTTCATCATGTTTCAGGCAGCCCCTAGAGAATTGGGGGGTGGGAACCCACTCTGCTCAGGGGCTCGTCTCTCAGAGCACTGACCATGTGGATCGGCCAGTCCCAGGAGGTCCAGGGAACTGGAGAGACTGAGCCCGACCCCTCTAAATCTTCCAGGGCCTGGCCCATAGGACAGTAGACTGACTTACTGAGCTGCCCGGACTAGGATAGCTCCCAGGGTGGGATGGGGTAGGGGTGTGGCCAGCAGCACTGTCGCTAGGACTCACATTCAGGACACCTGGCAGAGCTGGGGGAGGGAGAGTGAAGGTGGCCCCCAAATGGCATTTTCAGAAATGACTTGTTGAGAAATGTTGACAGAAAAGCCTTTATTAATTCCGAAAGTAGGAAACGAGGCCCTCCGGAGGAGAGCGGGGACTCCCACTGTAACGGGATAGTAACTGACACCATGCGTCGTAACTGGGAAGGGTTTACCCGCACCACAACCACCACTTTGTGTGCACGGTCTCCTTTAACTCTTTGAACAACTGTGTGGGGCGAGTGTTGCTCCCTTTTATGGAAGAGGAAAAGAGGCTCAGGGATGTGAAGTCGCTTGTCAAGACAACTCGGAGGTGGAGCCAGAACACAAACCCTTGTTCTCAGAAAAAGCAAAAGTTCCTGTGGGTGCCAGGGCCAAGGAACTGGCCCAGAAAATATGGAGGATGACAGACATAACACCACCGCTTCGCTCATTCCTCTGAGATGGAGGCCCCACTGCTGTCTCACCTGGGGGGTTAGGGGGGGGCAGCAGGCTCAGGCAGGTGGAGCTGATAGACAACACAGAGCCCCCTCCAGGGCCTGGCCCCCTGCAGAACCCCCTCCAAGGCAGACCTTCCAGCATGGCTTCCCTCTTCTGCTCCAGACGACCCTGGTCGCAGGCCCAGAGGTACTGTGGCCCAGAGGGAGGCTTGCCTGCCTGGCCAGAAAGCTGAGAGAGGGGTCTCTGTTTCTCTCCCAGACACTACAAGAACATGGGGGAGCTGGGGAGTCGGGGTGCCTGGGGACTGACCCCACTTTCCTTTGGTGCCCACAGTGCCTCCATGTACTCCTACCCTTGACTTATAGTCCGTCTACACCTGCAACCACTCTTTGGGGCTGACTTTAACAGGACCAGGTAAGAACAAATCTGCTCGACTATTTCTTCAAGCTGGGCCTGAGCTGCCAGCAGGCATGATGATCTCTTCAAGGTCAAAACCCACTACCTGTGTTGCCCGTGGCACTTGGTACGAGGCCCACAGCAGAGGGCAGAGAGTGGGCACTGACTGGGTTTGAACTGACACTATCACTTCTTGCTGTGTGACCTCAGGCAAGTGACCAGACACCTTTAAACCTCAGGGGCCTCACCAGTGAAAGGGGATCATGAGGACCCTTCCTCACAGAGTTGTCTTGCAGATAAGGGGCATATCAACGAGGCAGGTACACTGAGCACCGAGCCCCTGACCCTATGCTGGTTCAGTAAATGTTAGTGCTTGCTCCTGAAGACAAAGATGGCGCGGCCTTCCCAGAGCAGCGTGCCTGACGGCCCCATTTAAAGCGGGGCTCCGTTTACTCTTACTGGCGGCACCCCTTTGTTCTTCAGCCCAGTTTGTAACCATACGTGTTTCTTTGCTTGCACGGGAGAGCAGGAACTGTTTCCCACTGCCTGACCCCCAGCACCAAGGGCTGGAGCAGTCAGTGTTGACTGAATGAATGACAGTCCCTTCCCAATCTTCTGCAGGCAGAGCAGGGTAGGACTTGCCACAGGACTCAGCTTTCAGAGCCCCTGTCTCCCCACTCCATCTAGAGATGACCCTACAGTCTATGCAGCGGGAAGGCTGGCTGCTGCCTGCCAGCCACAGAATAGCCGGGCAGGTGTTAACACTCACCTGTTTGGCCATGGTCCTTGATGGACGAGGGGTCATTCAGGGACTGTCCCTCCACCCATATACAACTGTTTGGGCTGTGGCCTCACTGAGACCCTACTAAAGCCCCTTTCTCACCTGGGACTATTGGCCTGACTTTTGGGAGAGGCTTCTCTGTTTCCCACTTTTCTGCAGCCCCGCCTCCTTCTAGGTCTCTCCTGCCTCCTGCCCTCATCGCAACCAGGGCCCCCTGGCCTTGGCAGATGTGTGAGGCTGGAGGGGGCTCTCTGAGTCCAGATGTGATTGTGTTTATGTTTCCAGAGAGGGGTCGGTGCTCTGGGCTGGAGCCGTTGGGGGAGGGGTGGTCTGGTTCCAGCCCCCTGCCCCAGCATCCCCTCCTCCCACCTTTCTCCTTTGGCCTGTGAATCTGGCCCTGTCTATCTCAGAACGGCACAGCATCAAGGCAGGGCTGCCTTCAGGGAGGACTCCTCTTCATCCCTCATCTGAAGGTGAGACCAGTGGAAAGATGCCTGGCTTTGGGATCTAAAGGTCTATGAGCTCAGTGTGGCCTGGGCCCAGTGAAGGGTCTGGTAGAGCCTCTCTCTCTTCCATCTGTAAGACCGAGACTCAGCTCCTGACCTCAGCGGCAGTGTTGACCTGGTTAGAGACTGTGTGCACAGGGCTCTCCAACTATTAGCTCATGACTAAGCCTGTGGCTTTGCCCACTCCCAGCTAGGGCTTGCCTGGGTCCAGCTCCAGGGCAGTGCCAATCCCCATAACAAGGTGATTCTAAAGTAGAATATCAACCCCTCCTCCTCCTCCCTCTGCAGCTGCAAACATTTTGTTTTGCCATTAGAAGTGACTTACTTAAGGGAAGCAGAATTTTACAGGCCGTTTACAGGCTGGTCTTGTTCAGTAGTTTCCAAAAGCGGGAGGAGGGCGGAGGCAGCCAGCAGCCCCCCATATTCTGGGATGGAAGGGAAGTGAGAAGTGAGTCCTGTGTGACCGACACTTTCTCTGCCTCAGCCACATGCCCTTGGGTGGGATCTGAGCACCTTGGGGTCTTAGGGGAAAAGGCAGAGGGAGGCCCTGGCTAAATGCTATCAGATCA
The DNA here is from genome assembly GCF_000334495.1 of Tupaia belangeri chinensis. Lineage (NCBI taxonomy): Eukaryota > Metazoa > Chordata > Mammalia > Scandentia > Tupaiidae > Tupaia > Tupaia belangeri. The sequence continues at coordinate 1,097,979 of NW_006204205.1, read as the reverse complement.
GTCCCCTCAGTCCTCCTGTAAGAACCAGAGCCATGCTCCAAGGGCGGTGGGTACTGGGCCCACGGGAGAAAAGACAACCTCAGGCTCCTGGCAGTCTCTACCCCAGCACCCCGGCCGGGTAACATTCTGAGGACCTCGACGCTCATGCCAGGCTCAGCCTGGGAAGAGCCCTAAATGTCGGGCCACCGGGGAGGAAGAGGAGTCCCAGCTGCGGCAGCCCCATGCTGCGGAGTGCCCAGTGCCATAACGTGCAGCGCGGAGGCTGGGCGGCTCAGTCCCTGCGCCCAGGGCGGCTGCGCTGTGGAGAGGGAGCTCAGAACGCCAGGCTAAACAGGCCAGGAAAGGTAGTGGGGAGGCGCGGCAAGGGTCCGCGGCCCGAGGACCTCAGCTCTTCCCTCCTACCCGCGGCCCGAGATGGAGCAGTTCCCTTTCTATCCACCTCCCTCCTCAGCCAAATAAAGCAGTCAGGGCTCAGCCGTGCTTAGCACGCTCGGACTATGGTTTTAATAGACGTACATGGACAAGTCGATATAGACAGATTTATAATTCTATACAGTCAGTCCGACATACACAGGGACGCTGTAAACAGGGGCGCGGGCCGGAGAGCGGGTGTGCAAAGTGGGCGCGGGGCCCTGGGGCCGCGCCCAGCGCTCTCCGTGCTCGACTCTTGCACGGCAGGCGGTGAGGAGAGGGGCTATTCGCCCCGGGACTGGGGCCACCTCCTGGCCCAGGAGCGGAGCAAAGGGCTAGGGCCCTGCGGCTGAACTGGGGTCTGGGGTGCTCTGAGACAAGCCCCCCCCAATCACCCCCCCACCCCGCGCCTGTCCGCACCCTCAGCTGCAGCTTGGTGCCTTAAAAAAGGGCACAGGGGCGCGGGCCCGGAGAGGGCTCTTCCGGGCACGCCGAGGCCGTGTGCGGCCCCACGGCAAGTACCCGATCCCGGGCTAGACACCGTCATACCCGGCCCAACGCCCACTCCAACTCGGATCCGACTCGAACCACGGTGCGCTCGGGCAGGCCCAGCTCAGAGAGGATGTCTTGGTTGGTTCGGGGCCGGAGTATCCAGGCACGTCCCCGGCTCCGCACATCCAGTTTGCAGGCGCGGCCGCTCAGTCGAGTCCAAAGCGGCTGGGACGTGGGCTACAAGGGCGTCCTCTCCGGGCGCCGGGCTTAAGCGCTCGCTTCCACTCCGTGGCATGGCCGCCGGGGCCCGTGGGACGAACACACACCACCGCGCCATCCCGAGGGAAATTGCAACTCATCCATTTTTTTTTCGCGGCACTTTTCTCCGACGTCTTTTTGCTTTGTTTTGTTTTTGTTTGTTTTTTTTTCGTTTTGTTTTGGAGGGCAGAGTGGGGTCCGGAAAAGCAAACACAAAACCAACCCGGAGGTGGGGAGGTGGGGAGGAGGGGGTTGCAGGCGGCTGGGCGGTCAGCTGTTGTACTGGCACGCGTTGAGGCCCGAGGCCGGGCCCTGAAGGCCGCCGTAGCCGAACGACGAGTGCTGCTTGGACTTGAGCCGCAGGCTGGCTAGGCTCGAGTTGCACGTGTCCCGGTAGACGCTGTAGGGCGAGGCGGGAGTGCCGTACGGGCAGGCGCCCGGGGACATGGCCGAGTTAAGCGAGGAGCCGGTGAGGTTGTTGATGTTGTTGAGGCCCGAGTTGGGCATGCCGGGCACGGCGCCCGGGCCCATGCTGGACGGCATGGTCATGGAGGAGATGGAGCTGGGTGCCGAGAACATGGACTGCGACGACAGCGGGCTCATGGAGTTGAAGAAGGTGAAGCTCTTGGTGGAGAGCGGCGCCGGCGCCAGGCTCTTGGCGGCCCAGTTGTTGTAGGAGTAGCCGGCGGCGTACACGTCCTCGTAGGGCTGCACCAGGCCGCTGAACTGCGGCACGTAGCCGCCCTTGCACAGGTCCAGCTGCTGGTTCCGCTCGCGCTTCCGCCACTTGGCTCTCCGGTTCTTGAACCAGACCTGAGGGCGCGGGCAGGAGAAGGGTCAGGGCTGCCCAGCGCGGGAAGGCCGCCACCCCACCCCCACTGCCCGCCACCCCAGTCCCTGCTCTCTTCTCCCCAGAAACGTTTTGTTTCTCCAACCGAGATTTCCGCCCTTGATTTCTCTCCATAATGGTTTCTTTCCCACACCCAGAAAATACTCATCTCCCCCTCTTCCGCTC
>NW_006204205.1:1093933-1095790 GCF_000334495.1 Tupaia belangeri chinensis | reverse complement strand
CTTCCGATCTGTACCTTCGTCTCCAAATTAAACCCGTTTTCCTTTCCTCCGTTTTCCTTTCCTAAAACGGACTCGCGTTTAACAGCTATTCGTTTTCCTTCTTCCTCTCTCCATCAGCCCACCTTCCGCTTTTCTTTCCCAAACGGGTTTCTGTCCACTACATAGTTCGTTCTTTTTCTTCTCCCTCGAATATAAAAAAGGATCTTTCTTCCCCCCAAACATATAACTCACTGACTCCCGCAATTCCTCAATCTTATTACAGCACTCAAAGTGTCTGTTTTTCTCTTTATTGGCAATATTGGACATTTTCATTTCTGCCCCAAAAGTTTGTTTTCGTTCGGTCCATCTGGCTATCTGAACCATTTTCTTCTCCTTTAGTCTATTTTCCCCTTCCCCTCTCCCATTTTCGATCCTTTTGATTCTTCCTCAAATATTTAGCTTTTTCCTTCTTTCCAAATATCTGGCCTTCACGGGTTCCCTTAAATAGTTGATTCTTTCTTTTTCTCAAATACTTGATCCTTCTGCTTCTCCTTTAAATATTTAATTTCTTTCCTGCCACCTAAATATATGCCAAATAAGTTTCTCTGCAAATATTTAATTTCCTTTCGCGTCTTACTGGTTTCTCTCTAATCTCCCCCCTCCATCTTCTCCCACAAAATTTGGTAAGAACCTCTTTTCCCCCCCAGATTCTCTGGGATCCTCACCTATCTGCCCTCCCACCCGCATGTCCCTGCCCTCTGGACACTTCTCCCGTCGTGGGCTGAGTTTCCTGAGCTGGTTGGCAGGACCCCTGCACCTCAGCTTGCTTTCCCCAGTCCCCAGCACGAACACCGCCTGCTTCCACCCCCACCCACCCCTACCACCATAAACATGGGCAGGATTAGTGAGTTCAGGATTACTGAGCGCTGTGTCTTCTCTTTGAGCCCCACTAGGCTGGCCAGTCTCTCTGGGGAGGGGTGAGGGCTGGAGTTATAGCAGGAGTCTGGGCCAGGTGGGACTTTGGTCTGACTTGAGAGGTGCTCTCAATAACTGATTACCTATTTGTGTGCTGGGGAAGAAACGGTTCTCTTGGTGCTCTAGCAGGAAAGCCTTGTGCTTGCTGGGAACCAAACAGAAGGAGCATGCAGTCTGATCTTGGGTCTGAGATCTTATATCCCAAAAGAGACTGGGAGGGCCACTTGGCCACCAGAGCACACCCCCCCACACACCTGACCTGATCTAAGACCTACCAGAAAGGGTATTAGGCAGAGTCCAGCTACTGACTGGATGAATGGCAAGGGAAGATAGAGAATATCCAAGATTTTGGAAAAGCTGGGTGCAGAATAGGATCACTGTTTTGAGACCCCCTCAAGCCCAGGCAATGTTCAGGCCTCTCCAAGACAGCCAGCACGAACTGCCTTTCCCTTTGAGTGTTCAGGGCAGGGCCAGCATCTCCCGAGGTCTCCAGTGGCTGGGAATCCTCTGCCCAGTCTCAGGCCCAGGGATCCGGCTAACATGGGAGAGCCCTGAAAGGCCGCAGTACAACCCTAAGATTAAGGATGAAGTCAAAGGGGCTGGGGGTGGCCGCTTTGAGGGGCGTGAGGCGCCTAGCAGACGCTGGGTGGGTTGGACGCTGAGGTGGGAGGAGGGAGCGGGTCTGCTGGTGGGAGAGGAAAAGACTGAATGCAGTCTAAGCTGCGGCAGAGGCAGCTGGAGCCCGCTGCGTCGGTCCCCTTAGGCGCGCTCACCCGCACGCGCGGCTCGGTGAGGTTGGTCCACACTGCGATCTCCTCCCTCATGCTCATGTCGGGGTAGCGGTTCCTCTGGAACGTGGCTTCCAGCTCTTGCAATTGCTGGCTTGTGAAGTGCGTGCGTTGC
>NW_006204205.1:1091097-1093677 GCF_000334495.1 Tupaia belangeri chinensis | reverse complement strand
TCCTCGGGAAGGTGCCTCCCAGCTCTTGCATTTGCTGGCTTGTGAAGTGCGTGCGTTGCCGCCGCTGCTTCTTCTTCTTGGCGGGGTCCTCCGGGCCGCCGCAGCCCGCGCCGCCCGTGCTACTGTCCTCAGGCCCCTTGGGTTCCCCGCCGCGCTCCTTCTCTGCAGCAGGCAGGACGGGGCGCGGGTCACCTAGGGCTTACACCCTGTTGCGCCCTATCCCGGCTCTACCGAAGCGCCCGCCCTCAGCGCTAAAGTAGCCCACCCTCCCGCCAGGGGCCCAGGGAATTGTCCCGGTGGGAAAGAGCCCGCCGGGTGTTGGTCGTCAATAGGCACTTCTAGTCTGGGGTGTCGCGGAAAAGGGCCCGGGAGCCAGAACCGCCGGCCTGGATTCCTGGCTGGGCAGGGCCTGCTCCCACAGCTCGGCCCAGGCTTGGGCCCTGCTGCTGAGGTTATCGGCAAATGCTTGCTTTTCTGAGGGTACTTGGGGTTCTAAATCTGAGATCTCTACTCTTTTTGAGCTAGGATCAGGTCTTCCCAGCCTGAAGTTTTCTGGTCAGTGAGGCAGGAGCCAGGTAGTGGCCTGCAGCCCTTCCACTGTTTCTCCCCAGGGCTGTGTGCAAACCCGGCACAGACACTGCACTGCCGGGTTCTCGGCCTTACTTCCAGGCTCCCAGTCCCAGGGCCTAGAAAACCCCTCCAACTGCAGCCCAGACAGACCGACTCTGTCCAGGTGACCTCCGGCTTTAGCCTCTCTTTTAAACTACACAAAACACATGCAGTCATAGAAACATTGAAACATACAGAAAAAGAATTTAAAAACAAAACACAAGTTCAGAAAAGCTCACGGCTCTGTCTAAAAACACAGGAAGAGTCACAAATTCTCAAAAACAGGCAGGTAGAAACACAGAGTAATGTAAATTAAGAAGCCTTAAACCTCCGTGCAAACACACCCCTAACTAAATACAGAGCTGTACGGTATAAACTCCAGGCAGACAGACGCATTTATCTCTCTGGGATTAAAAAAATCAATGTTCTCTTGCAGATAGATTTTTAACCCCCTCCAAGTAACATTTGGTAGAGATCATTTTTAAATTCCAGGGAAACACAGTGTTATAGTTTGAGAAATTAAATGACCAAAATAACGCTCTTGTAATGGATTTTGAGAAAATCCCGGAGAAATGCGCCATTTTGGATCGAGTTTTTAAAAATCTATTGAAGAATATTGTTGCATGTAGAGATTTTAAAATCCAGAGACATATACCTAATACATTAATGCTTTCAAAAAAGAAAAATAGTTAAGATTGTTGATTCAATCTCATAGATTTGGTTTAAAAACCCACAACTATATACTTCTCTGGGTTTTAAAAATGAAAAACAATCAAAGACCACACTTACAACTTTTGAAAACAAAACTACAGCCAGCGTTGATTGTTTTTTAACTTTGCAAACGGCCTCTCAGGGAAAGTCACTTAAGGATGCAAAACAGAAACAAATAGAGATTAAAAACGTGGAGAGAAACACTTAGCGATGGATTAAGAAATGAACGCAGCGGAGGCGCCCGCGACCGGGGGAGCACGGAGCGGGCCAACGCCGAGTTAGGATCGCCAGCTCGAGGGGAGCCTCTTGGAGATCCCCACGGCCAAACCAAGGCCAGGATTCGCCAGGTCACTGCCCGCGCCGCCCACCCGCGGGCCCAGCTCTCCGCTGGGGTAAAGCTCGAGCTCGGGCAAAAAGGCAGCGCAGAGAGACGTGCCCAAGCGGAGTCAGCGCCCAGGCTGGGAGGCCTGGCGGCTCCAGGCTCCGGCCGCACACGTGGGCCGGGATTGCCTGGATCATGGTTCGGGCCGGTGCTGCCGGGAGTCCGGCCGCGCCCGGTGCCCGGCTCACCCAAGCTGACTTCTGACTTTTACTTGATGTTGTCCCCTCACCCCCAATTGTTCTTTTCGCCTACCCCTTCGCTTTGGTCTCACCCCCTCAATCTGTGGCCCGCGGCGTGTCAGGGTGCCTGCCTCCTTCCTAGTCTCTCTGGGCAGTTTCTCTTGCCCATGCCCTTCTCGATCTCCGCCTCTCCCTTCAGCTGAGCGGCTCCTCCCGGCCCAATAGCTCAAGTCTGACTCCTCCATCCCACCTCCCCGGATGCTACTTGCTCCAGGTCAAGAGAGGCTGTCAGTCCAGCCCTCCAGTTGGAAGCTCGCTGGTGCATCTGCCAGTCTCTTGACGCGTGTAGACCCAGTGGAAATGCCTTCGTGTGTGCGCGCGTGTGTAAATTTCCGCGTTCACCGTCAAGTCGAGAACCGGGAAAAAGAAAGCGCCCGACGCACCTGGGGGCGGAGAGGGAGCCTGGCTGCACAGCGCGGGCTCCAGGCCTGGCTCCTGGCTCCCTGTGCCCCGTGCCCCGCTCCGGGGTAGGCTCGGTGCGCGCCGCGCCGGGAGCCGCGCTTCCCTGTCAGCTCGGTGTCCGAAGACTCGCTGGCCGAGTTCTCCAGCGGCTCTCGCGGGTCGGCTGCGCGGGCCAGGTGGAAAGCGGGCCCCATGTCGTGCGGCGGGGGGGGGGGGGGGCGGGGGGCACCCGGGAAA
>NW_006204205.1:1080059-1090727 GCF_000334495.1 Tupaia belangeri chinensis | reverse complement strand
ATCCAGCCCCCAGCCGCCCGCGCCGCCGCGCCCTCTCTGCCGCCCTCCCTCCTTCCCTGCCTCGCCCGCGCCCTCCCCCTCTGCAGCCACCTTCCCGCCGCCTCCCCGCCCCCCGCGGCCTCGCCGCGCCGCTCCCTCCTTCCCCGGTGACACACCGAGTTTTCCCTCGGCCTCACAAAAGAAACGCATCTGGCCTGCAAGTCCCGCGCGGCTCGTGCCCACCTCAGGCCCCAAATGACTTGTTTCCTCAGAATCAACTCCTGTCTGGGCCGCCTCGAAGTCCCCAGCCCCCCGCGAGAACAGCCTAGAATGAGAATGTTCGCTGGGCAAGATCGCAGGGAGCGGGTGCCTTCGAGCCAGCGCCAGGGCGGGGGCAGAGCCAGGGGCCGGTCCCGGCAGCTCCCAGCGGTGTCCTCGTCTAGGGGCCCGCCGGCCCCTCCTTCCCCGCCCCTGCTCCCGGGAACTCAGACCCGCTGAGTGACAGCAGCCTGCGCTCTAATGGGCCCCCGGATGCTGCCTCCTAATTAGCTTGGACCCTCTCCCCTAAGGCTGCTTCTCAGGCCTCCCTCTCTGCACCGCAGTCAATTTTCCGGGATTGGGATAGAAATGATGGTTTCTAATCAGACCACGCGTTTCTGTTGACTCTAGGCGGCTGGAGAGTGCAACGGGAGACCCCAAGAGCCCAGCCAGCCCCCCAGCCTCTTCTACCTCTCTTCTTGTTCTGCACCTTCAACAGCATGGCCAAATCAGTCAGGCCCTGGCCTTGGAAGTCATGTGGTTGCCCTTGGCAGCTTCTGGCCTTCTTCAGGGTAGCTTTGCCCCGGTCTGGGGCCTGGGGCCTGGGCTCTGGGATCTGGGCTCTGGGCTCTGGGCTCTGGCTTCTGGCTTCCAGGGTTTCAGACACAAGCCTTGTGGGCCAGGTGACTGCTGTCTCCCAGCCCTGGCCAGGCAGCCCAGGAAGGTTTTGGTCTTCTAGCTTCCCTCCTACACAGTGGTAGCTAAGCTGTAGCTCCAGTGGCCCTCACCTGGTCCCTGCAAAGACATTACCCTCCCTGTTCCCAAGAGTGATCTCCTTGAGTCCTTGCGCTTCAGTGAAGTTTGTTGAAGGATTTTTCTTAACAATTGTTAACTGGCCCTGAGACCTCAGCGTCTTGAGCAAACAGGCTGTAGCTGGGGCGGTAGGGCGCGGCCCTGACCTGCTCCTCTGGCCACAGGCAGACCCCAGACTGCCCTCTGCCCCTTACCTGCTGACCAGCTCCACCAGAACAGCAACTTAAGGGTACTGGGAAGATCATGGCCCTACCGGAGAAGCACCAACCTGCTTTTTAGGCCCACTGCTCTCATCCCAAGGCCCAGTGCATCCCTATCTCCTTGGAGGAGGGGTGTCTTTGCTTAGAACTGTCTGCAGGTGTCAGTGACTGTGGCACCCGAAAGCAAAGGCTCTGCCTCACCCTGCCCTCTTCCCAGGGAGGCACCCAGGCCTCTGGCTGAGTTCCTTGGTGAGGATTGCTGGGGCACGGGCAGGCATGCAGGGTAGAACCAGGCCTGCCTCCCACTCTCTTGGCTCCAGCCCAAGGGCCCCAGATCCAGGCAATGGAGAGGGTACAGCTCCTGGGGCCTGCCTACTCTCACTAGGTGTCTGTGACCACAGAAGGCCAGGGGAGCATACTTCCCAGGAGTTTGGATTGGGGAGGCTCAGCTCTCAAGCCTTCTTCCAGTTTGAGACCCCTGGGACAAGGTTAGCCTTGGTCAGGGGGAGTGGGACATGGACTCATAGTTGCCCAGCATCTGCCCTCAGCCCCACCTTTTACTGCATTTCTTGTCTGACTCTATGGTAGCAGCAGATACTGCCTTTCAAGGAGATACCCAGGTGCTGCCGATGCTGGGGAGTGCCAACTCACACACCATCCTCCACACAGCTGCTCTACCCCATGGGGCGGCCTGGGTGCAGATGGGTGCGGAGCATGCACGCACACATACATACTGCATACCCCCACAGGTATGGCCTGGACACACATACATACACATACTCACTGAATCCACATGTGGGAGTGCTGAGTACAGGTACGCATGTGCTCTTGGGCATGAAAGCTGGCGGGTAGGGGCCAGGAAGAGAATGTCAGGCCAGTGTGGGAAGCACAGTGCACCCCTAGGTGGGGATGTGGAAATGAATGGTCTGCCTGGGGACCTCCAGAGGCTGGGGGTGGGGAGTGTCACAGTTCCCCACCCGCTAAAGGGCCCTAAGAGTCCAGCCCTACATGGAACAGGGACTGTTCTGACTCTGCAGCTGCAGCTACTCAGTCTGAGGGGCTTGCATCCCTTATCACTGATGCATTTAATGCAGTTATTGAGCACCTGCTGTGTGCCCCTCTGCGGCCAAGCCTTTGGCAGTGCTCCAGGAGGGTACAACAGTCCTTTTGTTTGAAAATCTTGATGCCAGCTGTGTGGATGGAAAGACCCTCAGATTCTTCTGGGTGAAACTCCGTATCCTCAGGGTCCCCGACCTCAAGGGAGGCTGCAGTTAGTGAGGGCTATTCTCTGGGCCTGGGCAGTGCTCCGTGATGGAGGGGAGGAAGTGACTGAGGGGTGGTGGCTATAGCCTGATCCTGGGCGGTGCTGGGTGGGAAAGGGGCTTGTACAGGCTCTCTCCCCTTCCCCAGCTATGTCCTCCCCTTGCGTACTATCCCTCTCCATAGGATCATTGGGGACACACACACACACACACACACACACACACGGTAGGAGGAAGCGCTCTTTCAGGGATAAAAGTGGAGGTTCAGTGCGACCTCGGGGAAGGCTTCACCTGCACTGTGCCTCGGTTCCGGATCTGACAGGGGACTCAGCAGTCTCTGTTGCTGAAGCCTCTAGCTCACTCATTGGTGGGACAGTAGGAGAGGTGGCAAGGGGGCTTCCAGGAGCCAGGACTGCATGCCCTCCCATCCCCCTCTCACGACACAGAGCCAGCAATGGTTCTGGGATTTAAAAAATACTTAGGATTTAGTGTCCCAGCTGGGCTGAGCAGAGGTGCCTGGGCTGTTGTAGGAGGTGAAGTAGACCCCATAGGCACCCTTTCTGAACCTGCGTTCGCTCAAAACAGACTGTCTCAGAATGGTTTCGTGATTTTATTTAGAAAGGGTGATTGGAGTGTCCTCATGGGAGTTGGGCATTCTTCTACCTACCTGTGGGGGTATCCCACTCTAATCCTTGCTCCCAGAATCAAGAGATTGTAGGAAAAAGGAAGGAATGTCCCGTGGTCTGCCCCCAGGGCTATCCGTGACTCTCAGGGACATTCCAGCTGTAAGCCTCTTAGGCCGTGGAGAAGTTCAAACTAGAAAACCCAGTTTTGGGAGTGTAGCTGAGACCACCTACCTTCTTCTGACTGATCTAACACCCACTCCCCAATAAAAGCTCTTGTTTCTCAGAGTCCAAGCAATTACTGGTTGGGGGAGGGCAAGAGATTGCCCAGGTAGGGCCCCGGAGGACCTCACTGGGTCCTTTAGGTGCCTCAGGACTGTTTTCAGAGCCTTCCTGCCAATTGGGGTTCCCTGGACTGTCCTGAGGAGAACTGGGATGTATTTGGGCAGGAGGGCTGCTAGTGAGGCACCCTCCTGAGTACTAAACTCAGAACTCTGTGCAGTGGGCTGAGAGGTTAGTGGCTGGTAGAGCCCATGGCTCTCTCCCTGGCCCGTCGATCACCCAAGTCCATGGGACACCGCCTGTTCCCAGAGAAATCCTGAGCCGAGGAAGGAAAGGCCGGGGAAGAGGCAGCAGCTGGTCACACAACTGGGAAGCAGAGGGTCAGTCTTTGCTCTACCAAAGCCGCCCCTTCCCAGCAGCTGCTTCCCCGGGAGAAGGTGACTTGAGCCTGTGTCGGGGTCGACGTGCGGCTCCCGAATCCTCCAGTCGGCAGCCAGGTCTCGGCTCTCCAGCTCACTTCTTTACTCTCCTGGGCAGAGACGGGGAGGACCGAAGCAGACTGGGCAAAGGGCAAAGGACAGCAAGTCCTCTCCTGCGCTGCCCTTGCTGCCCGGAGCTTTTGCCCTTATCCTCGACCATTCCTGTAGACCTGCGTCTTCTGCCAAGGGCTCGCCAATCCCGGTTTTCTCCCTTTGACCCTGACGGTTTTCAGGTATCACAGGGGTTGCCGAGAGAATCTCCATGCCTTAGTTTCTCAGGAAAATGGACTCAGGTATTTTAAGATTCAGGAAATTCCCAAATCCGTAAAGTAGGGGACCAAGTTCCAGCCTGGGTTCCGATTACCGCGATTCCGACCTTGGGGCCCTGCGCTGCCGCGGCAGATTCCGCTCCAGTTCCGCTCTGCGCGCTAGCAGAGTCCCGAGACCCGGTTCTGGAGAAGCGGCGGTGTGCTCGCGGGCCCCGCGTCGACAACCCAGCCGGAGGGAAGAGGCCGGAATGCCTTTATTGGACTTTGCATTTTGGGGTTTCTCTCCGGCGAAGGTAAAGCCCAGCCGGTGCCGGCGAGGGCAGGCCGAGGTTGGCGGGGTGTGGGGGGACCGGACCGCTGCGGCTGTACGTCGGGGTCCAGGACGAAGAGAGCCGCGGATCCCGCCGGCGTCGGCTGCTTTTCTGCGGTATCGCTACCCGAACCAACGAAGGAGCGAACGAATGAAGCGCTTTCGTTTAGGAAAAATACCCTCTTGACGCGAAGCTACAGACGAAGTCTCGGCCGCACAGAGGGGCCAGCGCTTCCGCTGCTGGTGGGGCCCCCATTCCTGGGCGCAGCGGGGAGCTGCGGGCCGCCCTGTAGCCTGCCCCTTTCCTCTGCTTGGGCAGAAGTCCTGCGCCGGAGTAAGGGGCTGCGAAGGGCTTCCAGACTTGCGCCCTTCGCCTGGCCGGGCCCGCTCCCTCGAGGCTGCTGCTTTTTCGGGGTGCCCCGGGCCGAAGCGCAGGGCAGGCCCACGGGTTAGGGGAGGTAGCACCTGAAGTCGGCAGCTGTGCGCTGGGCGCGGGAACGAGCCCCTCGCGCTGCCTCGATGGCGCCTGACCTTCCTCGAGTTGCTCTCTGGCCGCCACGCCTTCGCCCCCCCCGCCGCAGACTCTGGCTCAGGTTTCGGCTCTGGCTGGGGTCCGGGATCCAGCTCTATCTCTGGCTCTGCGCGCTGCTTCGGCCCGGGTTGGTTCGCTACATCCCAACGCGCAAGGTCGGGGCTGCCTCGGCTCGGGCCGCCGTCGCCCGCGGGGAAGGCGGGGACACCGGCCGGGGAGGCGGGAAGGGGGGAGGGGAAGCGAGGTGCTCGCGTGGACCAGCGAGGAGGGGGCGGCGTGCAGTCCCGCGGGTTAAGCGTCCTGTCCGCCCTTGGGGTGCAGGCTGGGGTCCGCCTGGCTCGCCGCCCAGGCCCAAGGCTGGGGAGCGCACCCTGGGATTGCGCGCGCCGGGAGGGTCCCGGCGACTTGCGAAGGAAGCCACAGCGGGTCCCAACCTGGCCCCAGCGCGCTTTCTCTCCCGGGGCTCAGTTTCCCACCCGGCACGTGAAGAACCCGGCCCGACTTCCGTTTGGTAGGAGTCTGGTCAGAGGGACCAGGGGTCCTGCCAGATGACTGTCAAGTCGGGGTTTTGAGATTCGATCTTTTCCCCTTTTCTGCTCATCCTGCGGGAGGGAGCTGGTCGTGCATGTTGGAGAGGAGAGTCCGCTGTGCAGCTTGGCAGCCGCAGAGGTTTGAGGACAGACCCCAGGCTTTCCCAGTGTATCGGGGAGGGGGTGCTGGGGAGGGGCAACCGCCCAACCTGCCCTACTTGGGGGATTCCCTCCTTCGCTCCTCAGGGGCTGGGCTGGTGAGAAAACCGATCCCACGAGGACAGACACTCCAGTGTTCCCCTCTCCCGAAGCACACTGTGCCCCTGCCATCCTTCTCCCGGCCACGAACAGGGAGGCCTGGACCCGTGTGGCCGAGTTGGCCTGTTCCTGGCTGGCGGCTGTTGGGAGATGGGCAGCACTGAGGGGACCTGGGAGCCCGCCTTTAAGACACCGGCAAGCCGCCTGTCCCCTGTGCTGCCCGGTGGCGGGACAACCCCCCCCATCCCCCGCAAGTGCCTCGTGGGGAGACCCATTGGCGGAACCTGCCGCTTCTGCTTTCTCCCAAGCGCTCTGAACCTGCGGCTGCCGGAGCCTTGGGACAGGACGACAGGTCGGACTGTAGTCTGTCACCCTCGGGGCCAAGAGTGACCATACTTGCCCGCCGATGGCCCAGGGCTCTGGGGCGGCCGTTTGGACGCAAGGTGCCAGGAGATGGCAGCCCGGCGGCCGGGCATTAATGTTGCATGGAGTGCCGTCACGGGCGGCGCCTCCCTGCCTGGTTCTCGCCGACAGCTGCTGCCAGAGAGGCCGCGCGGCCCCGCGCCCGCCCTGACGCCCTGCTCGTCTGAGCCTCCAGGGCCGCCCGAGGCCGCCTGGTCCGGGAAGGTGGTGGGCCGGAAAGGCGGAGACTCGGGACCCTGGTCTTAACCTTCAAAGCCGGAAGCTGGCCTGACCCGAACTCTCGGAGGCCTCAGCTTCAGGCGCTGCACCCTGTCATGCTGTTGGCCTGGTGGGGACTCCACACTCTCTCTCAACAGCAGGAACCCTCTCCCGGGCCTGCAAGGCCCCATGTACACGTGGTCAGGAGGGTTCAGACCCTGATGCCTACTCCGACAGACCAGGAACTGGGGACTGCCGGGCGGAAACACTCTCAGGGCCTGGACCCGGGTATCACAGGGTTTTCTGGCCTCCTACTTCTCTTACAACACCCTCTTGCTTTTCTGGGTCTGTCCTGGTCAGCAGCCTTCCCCACCTCAAGCACTCAGGACATCTTTGGGTGTAAATGCAACCGCTGGATCTTTGCTGTAGAGGGTTGCCAGGCTGGGGTAGCTTTCTCTCTGGCATCTGTGGTGGGAAATCCCACCTTCCTACCTACCCCTGCGCACCAGCAACTCCCTGGGTTTTGTTTCCAGTGGGTGACTGTGCACCGTGGGATTCTCTGCAAGCTCTAGTTCCCAGGCAAGGCCAGGGGTGGCAAGAAATCTTGCCTCTGGCACCTGATGGCCAGAGTTGAAGTCGTGCTTCGTCTTTCACTAGCTGCATGGCTTTGGGCAAGTCAGGCAGTCTTTCCCAGCTTTAGTTTCTCATCTGTGAAATGGGAGAATAAGCATTCCCACTTCCTTGAGAAATGGATGGGGTGGTGAAGGTGAGAGGCTGGCCCCGAGTCCGAGTCCCGGTAACAGTGGGGCTGAATGCTAACTGCGGCACCGGCCAGGCTGTCCTGCTCTCATTTTCGTTTCCTTCTTTCCTCAGGATGGTCATGTTGGTTGAGTCAGGCAGGAACAGAGCCCACTTCTGGTTTGGTAGACCTTTTCCCTCCCCTGCCTAGTGACTAGGAAGTTTCTGCCCCAAAAAGCTGGTCAGACTGATGGGGTGTGGTGGGGCGTGTCCATGTCCTGGAAGCCCAGAAGTTCTTGGTGAGGTGGGCAAAAAAATATTTTAATGGGCCAGCTCATGGTGTGGTAGTTAAGGCAGCTGGGACCCACATGGCCGATTGTACAATTTTAGTTCCAGACTCTGTGACTTGAAAAAAACATGCCAGGAGCATGTATGTCCAGAATCCTGAAGTGAGAAATGGAGAACGGATTACATCATAGCCATTCTCCATGGGGGTGTCCCTCCCACCCCCTTGGCAAGCACAGGTGCCCTTGGGTAAACAAAAACATTTAAAAATATTTTTTATTACCTTATTTTTACCTCTTCTGAAAATATTTTTTCACAATTCCCCTTTAGGTTTTTTTTTTTTTTTTGAGAGTTTTTTGCTATAGGGTGTGTGCACTCGTCAGACAGACAGAGAGAGACAGAGAGACAGAAACCGAGAAATCACCCCCCGGCGAGATGGCCATGCCACAATCCCTTCTCCTCTATTCTCCTCTTGGGATCTTGGGCACACACGCACCCGTGCCCGGCGTGAGTTTAAGCCACTGGGTCTAGGACTCAAAATATAGTCGACTACATGGGAATCCAACGACATAGCCATTAGGCTAACTGCTGGTCCCCCCCTTTAGGTTTTGACATATTAGGGCACATACACTTCCATGGCAAAGGCAGAGGGGTCAGGAATCAGAGAGGAAGGTTGGGACTGAATCCATCACAAACAGACATGACAGTCCCTGTTCCTGAGCATCACTTTAGCTGATCAGAAAAGGTCATCGAAATTGGCCGACACATGTGCATCGTCTCCCCTTCCAAACGGACTTGCTTCTTACAACTGAAGTTTTTTCTCCCTAGTCCAAAACTCACATGGGCTCACACTAAACATAAAGGGCACGTGACTTCAGCCGCGGTTATGCAGGAAGCTGTAGCAATGCCACAGTTCTCCCAGAACTGTGTCTCTCACAGCCCAGTGAAAGCAGGGAGAGCATCCTTTCCCCTCATAGGCCTTATTGCGATAGTATGGAAATGAACATTTGTGCAATGGTTGTTGAAAACGTGTTCTCCCTAGGGGCTGGATGGTGGCACGGAGGTAAAACGCAATGTTCCACATGGCTGACCCACAAGGAAGATTCCAGTTGTTCAGAGACCTTCCCAAGTACACTAGGCACTTTGGTGCCCATGAGCTGGAGCTGGCTCAGGCTGGAGGTAAATCATAGCATAAAGACCCTGCTGGGCACACTCTCTTTCTCTCTCTCTCTCTCTCAATAAATAAATAAAATGAAAACAAAAACCCATTGCCCCGACCTGTTGTAAGTGCCTTGAGAGCAGAGCTGAGCCTCTCTTGCTGCCGGTTGTATTCTCTAGAGGGATTGGTTATACTGATTGGCTGGGTATAGCTTACGTCCCTATTCCTGAACCAATCACTTGATGGAGAAGAGTGGTTCTGGGCTGTGGTTGGCCAGGATTAGAGGCTCCACCCCAGAAGGGAGAGCTCCAGCTGGAAAGGAGCTCTCATCACATTAGTAGAAATCCTGGAGGCTACCTGGAACTACTTCTCTGAGCTCCATAGGGGGTTGGTTTCCAGAGAAGCCCCTTCCCTGAGGAGGTTCTCAGGGGACTCCTGATTGTAGATAGGGAACCCACCCCAACATGCTGGGGAGGCATCAACTCTGTTGAGAGAGTCTGACACCTGTCAGGATTGTTCCTGCACTCCCCTGTGGGGAAAGGCAGAGGGCTACCAGAAAACCTGAGGGGACTGCAGAGTCTATGGATTGCCTATAGGAATGGGTCCACAGAGCAAGAGAGGTCATCTTTTTGTATCCCCTTTCCATATGTAAGAAGGATAAAATTGCGGGACCAGCAGATGGCGTAATGGTTACATCGCTGGAGTCCCATGTAGTGGACTGCAGTTCAAGTCCTGGATCCAGTGGCTTAAACCTCACGCTGGGCAGGTGTGTGTGAGTGCCCAAGATCAGGAGAGGAGGATGGAGAAGGGATTGCGGCATGGCCATCCCCCCTGGGGAAGTGAAGGGTGATTTCTCGCTTTCTGTCTCTCTGCCTCTCTCTGTCTCTCCAGCGAGTGCACTACCCTATAGCAAAAATCTCTCTAAAAAAAGAAGGATAAAATTGGAGTCTCTATACCTAGAGAGAACCCTATGGTATCAGGCAAGATATTTGAGCATTATTCTAATGTATTCTAAGATTCCTGGCAGCCAAAGCGAAAAGAGAAGTCAATGGGCGTCTCAAGTCTTTTTCTATTGCCGTCTTGTCAGCACCTACATGGAATAATAGTAAAAAGAGCCCTGACCTGGGACCTTCCTGGATTGGCCTCTCTTAGGTCAGCAGGTGTCTGAGCATGTATGTGTTTTGTGAGTACAGGGACGGAGAGGTGGAGGACTTCTGCTCATTCGGGTTGTCCATGTTTGGAGCACAGTGCTGGAGAGGAGGTCTGTAGCCCGGTGTGGAAGGGCCTTGGGAGACATACTGGGATAGCTTTCTCAGCCCTGGGTACCCCTCCACAGAAAGGCAGCATGTGCAAAGCCTCTGTGGTGGGAGAAACCTTGGTATTCTTGACCGTCTAAAAGAAAGGCTGTTTAATAGCACTGGGGACAGGTGAGAAGACAGAGCAGCGGGGAAGAGGAAGTTGGGGAATTAAGTAGGAACCAGATGCCACAGGACTTCGCCCTTGCCAGGAGGGTGGGATTATATCCCGAAGGCAATGAAGAACAATGAAGGGGTGAACAATGGACACCAGTCAGATTTACCTTTCAGAAGGACCACTGCTTGGAGAGTGGAGGATGGATTTGAGAAGGTGAGATGATGGCAGTATGGTTCAGTTGGTTAGTTTGTCATCCATCCTCTGCTTCTTCCTCAGTCCCTCCGCCTGGCCATTCATCCACCACGAAAACAGGAGGCCCCAGTGTGACACGGGAAATATGAAGGTGAGAACCTCTGGCCCTTGCCTTCTCGGAGCTGCCACCTTGGAAGGCCTCAGTTTACCCACATGTAGGCCTAGTCAGTCTCTCGTGCTCACAGGCTCTGCAGCCAGAGCTGCAGCAGCCCTCCAGCTGTCTGCTTGCTGCATGGGGAGACAGGGTGCTTAGGGCCTGAAGGGCACAGCCACTACCGCAGACAGACAATTTGGGGAGCCAGTGCAGTGAACAGCCCTGTCGGAAGCTTTTAAAATAATTACCCCTGCCCGCGCTGGCCGACTGGCTGGCCGGCGGCCATTTGCCCCGGGGTTGGAAATTCTAAT
>NW_006204205.1:1068099-1079579 GCF_000334495.1 Tupaia belangeri chinensis | reverse complement strand
GGAGCCAGTGCAGTGACCAGCCCTGTCGGAAGCTTTTAAAATATTTCCCCCTGCCCGCGCTGGCCGACTGGCTGCCGGCAGCCTATTAGCCCTGAGTTGGAAATTCTGAATTGTTTCATGACAATTGAAAACATGATTGGAGGCCAGGAGGGAGCTGCCCATGAAATATTTATGTTTCCTCAATGTGGCGGATGGCTCCCCTTCAGCCCAAAAACCCTGGGCTGGTGGCTTCAAAGTGACTGCACGGTTCTTGGGGTCCTTGGAGAGACCCCACCATGGGGATGGAAGTGGATTTTTGTGCAGTGCTGTGTTGGTTTGGGGATCTGCCCGCTGTTGCCTCACTCTGACCTGTGCACCCCAGCCCTCTAGCCTCCTCACAGGCCTGCGGAGGATGGATGCTCCGAGTGTTCGTGTCTGCCCTGGTTCTCCCCAGTACTCAGGGTCTCCGAAGGCAGACCAGGCGTGGATCCCAGGCCTGCTCCCTCTGCAGTGTGAGTGTTTTCTCAGCCTTGCAGGGCCGTGAGGTGTCGGTGCGACCATGTCCAGGGTCGGACCTCAGCCACAGGCTCACAGGTCCATCATAGGTAGCCCCGGCAGAGCCTGGGTTGGGCCAAGGGAACCCCTACTGGGTCTCCAGGGCCATGTAGAGTCTTTCCCTCACAAAGCGCTTTGAATACACCATATTTCGGCCTCTGGCCAGCCCTGAGTAGTCATGTTGAGGGGGTGTGTGCTGGCCAGCGGGCCCCTCTATGGGTGAGGTGCCCTGAGGTCTTGCTAAGGGATCCCATGCACCAGCCCAGCCTCTGCTCACTGGAGTGAGGCTGTGCGATAGCCCAGAAGACCAGTGGCAGCTCTGGCCAGGCTACCAGAGTGGAACCTGTTCAGAGCAGCTGAGGGACCCCTGCTGTGTGAGTCCTTGTCTGCCAGCTACAGCGACTGGTCCCCTTTTCTCACCCTGGGAAGTGCTTTTATCACCCATTTTGCAGATAAGACAAGGAGGCCATACTTCATTCCTTTATTCAATAGTTATCAACCCTCCCCCCGCCCCCCCCACCATGTGCTGGCATCGGGTGGGGCCCTGGGACTCAGGGGTATGGGGCAATCCCAGTGCAGTCCCTCACTGGAGATTGGATCGAAGGATGAAGGCGTCTTTAGAAACGGGCCAGGTTAGGAGCCACAGGAGCACAGAACAGGAGGAGCAGCACAACCTGGCGCAGGCTTCCTGGAGGAAGGGGACTTCTGGGAGCCCTGAGAGTAGCAGGCATTAACTGTGGAGCTGGGGTGGGGACAGGACCATGACGAAACTAGTGAGGGGCAGGCTCTAATACAGCTCTGTGTCCCCCTGCCCCTGCTGCCATGAGGATCAGCCTAAAGGGTCACCAGGAAGGGCTTCCATACCACAAGGCGTGGGTTCCTCACCATGGGCCTCTCTGGGCTTTCTGTTCATCACCTGAAAAACCAGAAGTGGGGGTAATTCTAGCAGCAGGTACATTTTTCAGATGACACTGCCCTGGGACAATCGGATGGAGGAATGCAGCTCTGCCTGGCTGCTCCTTCGCTTTCCTCCACAGACCCTTATGGCCAGACCCCCAGGACACCTTGCCCCCTGAGGAGATCCAGAGGTCCCGGGACCACAGCTGGCAAGCTGTGAGGTAAGGAGCCTCATCATGGGCTATCTGGCCTCAGCCTCCGGGCCTTGGACTGCGGGGTGGCCATGTTACCATTCGTGACTCGAGTCAGTATCTGCTCAGCACCAGTGGGTGCGGAGGGCTGGCGTTTTCGGAGCAGCAGCTGTATGCGTGGTCCGTGCTGTGCTCTCGGGTCGAGCCATTTCCTCATCACGCCCAGCTCTCAGCCCATTTCACAGATGAAGAACTCAAACTGGGAGGGCCTCAGTGACCTTGAGGTCCTGAATAATAGTAATAACATCGGCTCCATGGAGCCATGCCGGGTGTGTGCCGGGCTTCGCCAATGTCATGCTGTGCATTAATTAGCTCCTTTGGTTCCCAAGGCAAATCTACAGAGCAGGGACTGTTTCCATCTTCAGGGGTCAAAGTTGAAGCAAGGAAGGTGACAGTTCTGCCCAGGCTCCTGGGCTCCTGGGCTCTGGGTCCAGGCCACTCCCTCACTCCTGCTGTGGGGTCTGCGTGGATCTGAGTCTACATTCATGGCCTCTAGGCAGATGGGCTCTCCTCTGCGTCCTCGCTGTATATGGGGAAACGGAGGCCCAGAGCCTTGTGCCCTCAGAGCTCCTCTGTCCTCGGGGCCTCCTTGGTCTGTCTCCACCCCGTTGCTGACTGAGGAACCAGTCAGACATCTCCCCAGAGTAGCTGCCTTTCTGGGCTGTCTGCTCGTCTGGCAGCAGTGATGGGCCACAATGACCTGTACTGGTGGGGCAGGGCCACTCTGGGTGTCCAGGCTCTAGGGTAGGGTCAGCTCCTTCCATGGAGGCTGGGGTTGGGGGGTTCCTGCCTCCCCTTCCCTTTCCTCCTGGTGGGTTCTAGCTCACACTCAGCCCTCTCCCCAATTCCCAACCTGGAGTATTCAAAGACGCCCCCCTTCCCCTCTCCAAAATGCAACCAAATTCCCTGCTGCTTTGTGACCATCTCACTGACTGCCTGGATGTCATTCTTGCCCCAGGGGAACACGAGGTGGTGTTTCAGGCAGTTTCAGGGAGGCTGGACCTTTGGTGGGTAGAGAGCCATCAACCTTGGTAAACCTGCAGGATGAGCCTCGGGGCGGCAGAGGATGGGGGTGACTGCTGAGCCCTAGGGGTGAAGCCTGTCTGTACACAGAGCCCAGATCTCTGCTGAGAAGACAAACAGAGTGAGGGGACGAGTCTTGACACATGCTTGCCGAGTCCCCGGCTGACTTGGGCGTCAGGAGCGAGCCTGTTTGGCAGAACAAAGGGAAGAGCAGCCCCCAAGGGGCCATAAGGGTGAGGGAGGGGTGGCCTGGCCCTGACAGCTGGAGACTGGCCTCGTCCTCTGCTGTGTCCTCAGCCAGAGCATGGCGCCATCATCCCCATGTGCATCAGGTCAGCTGGCCAGAGCCTGGACCGTGCTGCTGGCAACCTTCCTGTGTGTGGAGCTGAGGCTCCCAGGAGCCCCATTGCTGGCTCATTTAGGGAGCCCGGGTGGGCCGGCGTCGGTGTGACCTGAGCATCCCAAGATCCCCTTTGTCTAGGAATCAGGAAGTTTGACTGAAGTCAGTGGTGGCAAAGCTTCTGAGGAGGCAGGACTGGCCTGGCACGGATGCCAGGGAGCTAATGACACCTGGATATACCCAGGCCGAGACGGCGCCCCGCTGAGGGGGGGCCCAAGGCTAACCCTCTCTCCTTACCCAGAACCCAGACCAATATGGCCACCCACTTCAAAGGAGGAAGGTGAAAGAAAACTGAGGGGGGGCAACAAGATAAGATGCGTTGCCTACTTAGGCCTGTTTCTTCAGTTCCAACGGCCAGCTCCATCCGTCTGCAGTGTCTGTGAGCATTGGTGAGGTACGCAGGCCAGAGGTCAGACGAGGCTTTCCAGAGAGCTACCTTCGGCCCTGGCTCTCTACCCCGTCAGAGTTCCTTCGGAGTGCACGGAACAGGCAACCACGTGGAGTGGGGAGTGTGGGGAGTTTGTAGGGCTTCTAAGTCCAGTTTAGTTCAGTGGCGGAGCACAGACTGCCCATGGATGTCGTGGGCGCGGGGTGGGAAAGGCCAGCTGGGCTCTCAATACCAGGATGGGGGTTCCCAGGCAATGGGGAGCCACAGAGGGTGGCTGAACTGGGAAGTGCCCTGAGCATGGCTGTGCTCTAGGAAGATGGGAAGGGGCAAGGGATAGCGGGTCACTTACCACTGGGTGAGTGGCTGGGGGAGCACAGAGGGCCTCAGGCTTTCCCCTCTGGCCTAGGAAGGAGGTCTCCTGGAGGGGGTGCGGAAGGCCAAACCTCACCTTCATGCTGATGACCCAGCCTACGTGGCAAGGCTGAGCTCCTTTTTTTTTTTTTTTTAAGAGGTTTTTGCCATAGAGCACATGCACTTGCCTGAGAGAGAGACAAAGAGACAGAGAGACAGAGAGTGTGAGAGGGAAAGTGAGAACTCAGTCCGGGAGGTGGGCAATGGCTACACTGCAATCCCTTTTCCTCCATTCTCCTCTCGGGACCTTGGGCATGCACGACACATGCCTAGCGTGATTTTTCTAGCCACTGGGTCTGGGACTTGAACTGCGTTCAGTCATGTGGGAGTCTAGTCACATAATCACTACACTATCTGCTGGCCCCTGGGTTCCTTTCCTCCCCTCAAGAGGTGGCAACCCAGAGCCCCAAGCTCTAGCCCCTGAGGCCCACACCTGAGGCCCCAGTGCCTCACCATCTCTCCAGGCTGGTTATGTTTTATACATGCCCTGTGCCAATGTTCTTTAAGGCCTGGTGGAGGCCTGGGTGTTCTCCCCTATCCTGCACCCTGTCGCAGCCCCCTGATGTCCAAGCTGCACAGGTTGTGCACTCACTTTAGAGATGGGCAGGGACTTCAGTGCCTAAGAAGGGAAGGACTTACCCAAGGCCACCTTGTACTTTCCATCATTCAGCAGCCTTGGCGGCTCCGTCAGGCCAGGAGTCCGTCTGGGCCTGGTGTGCTGAGGGAGAAGCTCTCTTCAGCCATCCACACCCTGGCCTCCAAGGAGGGGAAGAAGGGATGTGGGTCATAGCTGGGCTGCAGGTTTGGGGAGACCTGCTTCACAGACAGGTGAGGACTGGCCCTCTCTTCTGGAGAATGAAGAAATAAAGGCCTTGGCCTTTATGACGCTCCCTGTTGGTTCTGGGTTCACATGTCTGGGTTTCCTGCTTTCTGCTCACACTTAAAACAAAGTTTATTTATTCCATGAGGATATGAGAGAGCGAGAGAGAGAAAGAGAGAGAGTGTACTACCAAGGGCCTTGATGCCAGGATTCACCCCCAACCTCTAGCCAACCTGGACCTTCCCGTGTGGGACTGCTTTGCTGCTGGGCCGCTGTCTGGCCCCACTGTGCCCTCTTCTGCTTTGCCTTCCCTGATCTGCAGAGCCAGGATGGGGCCGGTGACAGGAGGGTGGAAAGAGGGAAGCAGAGTTCTCTCTTAGCCAGCCCACCTCTCTGCTTGGAGAGGACTGTTGGAATGTTGCATCTCATGATAAATCTGTGTTCAGAATCCATTTCCCATCCTGATTTTAATTTTTAATGTTATTTAAATTTTTTTATGTACTTAAAAAAAATCCAGCTATCTCAAATGATTAAATCACAGACAAGACTGACTTAAATCACAGACATGAACACTTTGAAGAAATGCATTGAGCAGTTCAAAGAGAGGCAAGTGCTAGGCTTTTTGACATTTAATGGTTTTTTGCAGCAGCTTTATTTGTAATAGCTAAAAGCCAGAAACAACTAGAATGTCCCGAAGGAGGTGACTGGTTAAACAAACGATTGTACGTCCATACCATGGAACATGATTCAGCAATAAACAAGAGTCAACTATGGGGCCAGCAGGTGGTGTGGTGGTTCAGGCGCTGGACATTCCCACATGGCTGACCACGGTTCGAGTCCTGGACCTGGTGGCTTGCTTTCTCACTTTCCCTCTCTCTGTGTCTCTCTCTGGTCAAATTAAAATAAATGAATAAAAAAATAAAATACATCTTTTCTTTCTTTCTTTTTTTTTTTTTTTTTAAAGAATCAACCATTTATTCTTTTTGGCCAAACCTCAAGGGTGCTACATTGTGTGGAAAAGCCAACTTCAAAAGGCCATATATGCAACAACCTCCAACATGACGACATTTTAAATATGGAAAACAGAAGAGGCTGCTGCCCTCCTCCCCTCAAGCATGTGACCCACGTGAGGAGGCTAGGAGGTGGGTGTGACGACAAGGGTGGCAGGAGGGAGAGCTTGGTGCTGATGGAACAGTCCAGTTTCTAGATTTTCATGGTGATTTCATGACTTTACACATGGGATGAAAGGACATGGAGGGGCCAGCAGGTGGCGTGGTGGTTAGGGCACTGCATCCTGCTTGACCAGCTGCCTGGTTCGAATCACAACCTGGTTGCTTAAAAATCACTCTGGGCACGAATGCAGGTATGCTCAAAATCCCAAGAGAAGAATGGAAGAGAAGGGATTGTGGCACAGCCATTCCCCCACCCCCACCCCATCTTCCTCTGGTGAGCATACGTGCCCTAAGCAAAACAACAACAACAACAACAACAACAACAAAACGAACAAACATAGAACCACACATACAATTTATACTAATACCAATGTCCTGGTTTTGATATGGGAGTTCTTTTGAGGGTGGAGAGGATGAACTGCTGGGGGGATCTTTGGAAAGGCAAGAGGGTGAGGGGCTAGGGTGATGGAAGAGAGATTGGGTCACCAGGGCTAGGAGCGGTAGCGGGCGGGAGCTCATCCCCGGCTGTTGCTCAAGGCCTGAGGGACTGATGGATAGCTGGCAGGAAGTACATCTGACAGGTAAGAGCGAGGGGGCCGCTGGGCTGAACTGTCCTGGGGAGAGGTGGGGAGGAGCTGGCATGTATGTTTTGCCCCAAAGGTTCTGACTGCCAGCCTGGGGCAGTGATGGTGGTCAGGGGCAGAGGCCAGGCACAGGCAGGGCAGTGGCGGCAGTCGGGGGCAGAGACGAGGCACAGGCGGGGCAGTGATGATGGTCAGGGGGACAGAGCCCAGGCACACGTGGGGCAGTGACGGTGGTCAGGGGGGCAGAGGCCAGGCACATATGGGGCAGTGATGGTGGTCAGGGGGCAGAGATGAGGCATACGCAAGCTGATCCAGCAAAGAGCTCTAGGTGATTCTGCCTTGTTCTCCTGCCAGGGCCTAGCAGGGCCCGCTGTGCAACCTGGAGACCGCAGGGCTGCTTGGGGCTGCACTCTGGGTGCCTGGCTCTGGACTCTCGGTTGCCTGTAGAGCGACCGTCTGGAGCAGCGCAGGCAGCACGTGAGGTGATCCAGCTACTTGGGGCAGTGGGGACTGTGCCCACAGGGAGTACTCCCCACTCTGCCTCTTCACCTACTGTCAGTTTCCTCTGTGATCCGAAAGGGGTTCCCCCAAAGCTAATGTCACTGCCTGGCCCTGCGCCCTTCAGCCCAAGGGGCCACGCTCAGTGCCTTGGGCATGAGGCCGGGGCTGCCCAATCTGCAACCAGAGCTCTCTGCACCTGGACGCCAGCCCTCTGTCCGCTCACCCCCCTCCTCCCCACCCGCCAGACTTGCCAGTCTCAGCCCCACTGATTCTCCCTGGCTCCTCTTGCTTCTGGCCTCTCCCACGCACTCTTCGGGCCCAGTCCAGACACCCGGTACTGAGAGGACTCCTGCACGCCTCCCCTGATGGTGACCAGACCAGCTCTCTGGCCCCCCTGGGCAGTCACTCACCTTGCCTGGAGCATCTCTTGTGATTGGAGCTTCAGCGCTGGCCACAGGCTGCGGGCTGCTGGGGCTCGGGACTGTGCCTCTCTGAAGCAGCCCTCCTCCTCTCAAGCATGTGACCCATGTTAGGCGTCCAGGAAGGCTTGCCACATGCACAGGGCAGGGGTCAGGACCACCATCATCCAGGCGAGGCTGGTATGAAGCTTTCAGGCTTCCAGGGCTCAGCTAGTGTGGGAAAGTGAGGGTTGGGTCCTGGTATCTTGCCTACTTTTGTCCAGTCCCCCCAACATGAAGGCTCCTCTTTGTTGAACTCCTGTGTGTCCTGCAAAATTAGGGACTATTTGCACAGGCCATTTTACAGATGAGGAAACCAAGACCTAGGGGGAGTTACTACCTCAGGCAGCAAGGGGAGGAGCTGGGACTCGGTGGGAGGTTGCTTGCTGTGAGTGCTCCCCTCCCCCCACCTTTTTAACCATTGCACAATCTGGGCAAGTTGGGGGAGGGGTGGGATGGTCGAACCCCAGCCTCAGTCTGGGCATGACCCCAGCAAAGAGTACTAGGCGATTCTGGGAGAGGGAGCCCTGAGACACCCTTCTGGGGTTCTGGAGCATCCCAAGGCGGGTAACTGGTCTCAGGAGAATGCAGTCCCAGCCCTGGTCCTGTTTTTTGTTTTCTTGTGGCTTCAGCCTAGTCAGGGCTTCCAAGAGGGCCTGGATCTCAAATTTACTGCCCTGCTCAGGAATTTCTTGTCCACCCCTGGCCTGGGTGTCTGGGGATGGCCTGGCCTGGGAGGAACCCCGGGGTTATCTTGATCTGCAGATGAGGGGTGTCTGCTGTGGCGCTGCCCAGGAAGGCTCTTTGCCTCGGATCTTGCTCACTCTCTCCTTCCGGGCCCTGATAAAGAGTCCCAAACACAGGGCCGTAAAGGTGGCCATAAAAGCGGAGAAGAAATGCTGGCTCGGCTGGCTTATCAAAGCGCGCGGACACCGCCAGGTCTCCCTACTTCAAGTTTATTTCTCCTCCTCTGCTTTCTCTCAGAGGTGTCTCGTAAACAGCTAAGAGGGTCATTTATAAATGTCTCTGCCTTTCCTTCTCAGCACAGGGGCTGCCGCTGTGCTGTGCGCGTCCTCCAGGTATGGAGATGGCAAGGAGATGATCCAGGCACCGAGCAGGGTCACCTTTCTCTCCCGGGGGACAGAGACGAGATGTGGAAGCCAGAGGAGTCCCGCATCCTAAGTTATGGGGGAGGCTCCCAGAGGTGAGTAACGGTGACATTTTGACCCCAGTCCTGCCGCCTTCCTCCTCTGACTCCCATCCTGCTGGTGAGGGGAGGGGTTGAGCTGACCTCGAGGAGGGGGTGGCTTGCCGTGGGCTGGCCTTGTAGTTAACCTGCATCGCAGAATCAATCCTTCGGCGTCAGAGTTGAGTGGACTTTAGAGATGGCTCTGTGTGTGTCTCTGTTCCAGCAATGCCCGGGGATGGCACTCAAGCCAGTTAGGAGTGGAACCAGGACAGCCTGGCTCTCTTGCCTCCCCCCTGGTGGGGGAAGCACGGCCTTCTTTCATGACAGCAACGATCTCTTCTGCCGTGGCACATGTTTCAGGATGCAGAGGCTTTGTTGGTCCCTGTCGTGTCTGATCTTTGTGGTGACTCTTTGGGCCACGCCTGTTATTCCCATTTTACAGGGAAAGTGACGCATGCTCCCAGACGTGGGTGCCTGGGGTGCAGCTTGCCTTGACCCCTTGCCCATGACATAGTGTGCTTATTCTTTGCCCTTCCACTGCTCGTGGGGTTTCCTGGTTGAGTTGCTTCTCGTTCATTTCAAGAAAAGCTCTGGGGACATAAACTTTAAACACAGCCCTCAGCACTGAGTCCTCCTGCCCTGACTTCCTGACCTGTCAAGTCTTCATAATCATGGGATAAAGTAGAGTGAGGTGTTTCCCCAGCTTCTGCTCCACTTTCTGGGGGTGTTTGGGTTCCTTACAGGTGGGAACTCATGGTTGGGTTGGGCAAAGCACTCTCACCCCTCAAATGGTGAGAGGTGCTGGCTGGGAGGGCCCCCGATTTTGAAGATAGGTGGATGGTCAGAGTGGGTATGGGAGGGGCCCTGGCCCAGGAGCTCCCCCACCCCCAACTCTGGTCTAGGGAGTTCTGCAGCTCCCCAGCAGCAGCCCAGCGCTTGGCATGCAGCAGACATGCAGGACATGAAAATGCACCAACAGGGAGCCTCTGCGGGCGGCAGGGAGACTGCTCCACCTTGTCCGCTGAGTGGCTTCCCTCTGCTGCATCACAATATCCACACATTATGCTGTATGCGTTTAGCACCTCCTGTCACTCCCTGTGTCCCCACATCAGTCATGCCCCAGTCCTGTGAGCTTGGAGGGTTTTGCTCTTGGCTGGCCCATGTCTTACACAGGGTGGGGACTCATTCTGCATTTCTGCACGTCCTGTGTCATCCCTTTCTGGAGCTGGTTCCTTCCTGTGGCCAGGTACATGTGCAGTCCTTCATAATTACAAAGGGACTGCGAAAAGTTTTATTGCCAGAAATGGAATTTAAGTACAAGTGTTTTTTGGTGCAAAAACATTTTAGAAATTCACTCTCTTTTTTTCTTTACATGCATTTCCCATGAATTTTGGAAGTCCCCTTGAGGGTTCTCCCTGGGTTGCAGAATAACAGGTGACCATGTTGAGGGTCACACAGAGAGCCGGTGGCAGCACCGGGGTTGGTTATGATCCTGGTCTCAGAGTGTCTTCTTGCCCGTTTCTTGTCCTTTCCCAGGATAACTGGCTCAGTGGTTAGGCTTGTGCAGGCTGCTGTGGCGTAGACCCTCGGGAGGCCATGTGGGGGAGGCCGTCTTGTCTGCCTGGTGCCTGTAATATATTTGAATTATCTCCACAGATGAGCCCTGATTTAGCAAACAGTCTAGAGTAAACCTCAGCCTGAAGACAAATACAATTGACACTGGGCTTGAGTGGTTCAAAGGTTATTGGCACAAAGCTGTCGGCTTTGTTTAGCCGAGGAGCTGTATTTATGACGGGCGATACGGCAGTGCCATCCATAACTTGCAGGCGAGCGAGGCTGACGTCGGACCAGAGACAGCCTATTTACACTGAGCCTGGAGTTTAGTTTCTCTGCTGGGAAATGCAAAGGCAATTTGATTCTGGGCCAAGTTGCTTTATGGGGGTTGCTGGCTCAGGTCTGGTGTCATAATTTGGGTCATTGGTTAACCTTGCTGGGGATGGGTAGCACCCTTCCAGGGGACCATTTCCTGGGCGTGTGCTCAGCAGGGAGAGCTGGTGAAGGGGGAGGTGGCAGAGGGCTGTTCGAAGGCTGATCCATGGGTTTCACTTTGACCCCTCATTTAATGCCCACGTACACTCCAGGAGTAGCCACTTTGAGACCTGGGTCCTGTGCTGGTGTGTTACCCGTGTCTCCTGGCTGATGTGGCTAGTTTTGAGAAAAGGACCTGTGAGTCAGCCCTGCACTGAAGGGGTGCATATGGCGGCAGTGTAGACAGGCAGGCTTTATAGACACTAAATTTCCTCGGAGAGCAGCGATCCCAGGATTGAGCACACTGATTAGGAGGGGCGGTGGCCAGAGCTAGCAGACATGGAGTGGCTACTGAAGGCTAGCCTTAGCTTGGCACCTTGGGGAAGAGGAGGCAGTACATAGCAGAGCCTGATGCTATGCTTGTCTCGTGACCTTCCTGCTGTCCCCCAGAACCCATCCCTACGGCATCGCCTTAGATGTACACAAAGATTCATGCACTTGGATTTTCGCTGCAGTGTTATTTAAAATAACACAAAAGAAGAAACTACTTAAATTTCCAAGAACAGAGGGACCAGCAGTTGGCATAATGGTTATGTTGCTGGACTCCCACGTCGTCTACCACAGTTTGAGTCCTGCATCTGGTGGCTTAAACTCATGCTGGGCGCGTGTACGTGTGCCCAAGATCCCAAGAGGAGAATGGAGGAGAAGGGATTGTGGTGTGGCCATCCCCCCCTGGGGGGTGATTTCTTGCCTTCTGTCTCTCTGTCTCTCTCTGTCTTTCTGGAGAGCGCATGAGCCCTATAGCAAAAACCTCTCAAAAAAAA
>NW_006204205.1:1066898-1067655 GCF_000334495.1 Tupaia belangeri chinensis | reverse complement strand
AAAAAAAAAAAAAAAAAAGAAAAAAAATTTCCAAGAACACAGGACTTACATTACATTAAGACATTCATAAAATGGGGACCAGAAGTTAGCGTAATGGCTATGTCGCTGAACTCCCATGTAGTCAACTGCGGTTCGAGTCCTGGACCCAGTGGCTTAAACTCACGCCAGGTGCGTGTGTGTGCCCAAGATCCTGAGAGGAGAATGGAGGAGAAGGGATTGTGGTGTGGCCACCCTCCCTGGGAGGCGATTTCTTGCTTTCTGTCTCTCTTTCTCTCTCTCTGTCTTTCTGGTGAGTGCAGCACCCTATAGCAAAAACTTCTCCAAAAAAGAGAGAAGACATACATAAAATGGAATATTGTACATTAATTCAAATTGGTGTATATGAAGAAGGTTTAATGGTTTGTCAAACTGCTTCTAAGCAGAAGAAGGAAACATTCTCCCAATTGCCGTGAAGTGCATTTTCTATTGTGTAAAATAATCTACGAAGGTGGGAAACAGCAGAACGTGAGTGGAGGTTAGCTTAGGAGGTGGAATTTTGATTTTTAAAATTCTCTTACGATGCCATGGAATATATTTAACATTTTTACTAGTGATATGTGTTATGTTTCATCCCCAGAACACAGATTGTTAAATGGATAAAAAATCCCCCAGTTCACACTTATTTGGTGGTCCCTGTTCTTCTCCAAGGTTCAGTTTCCCTGGGCTTAAGAGAGGGCACTGGGGGCTGCTTTTGTCCTTCCTTGTCTGGAGTTCTGGG
>NW_006204205.1:1055508-1066827 GCF_000334495.1 Tupaia belangeri chinensis | reverse complement strand
AGTGACCCTCTGAGGAGGTGCTGGCAACCTTCCCATGATCACCATGTCCTGGGTCTAATGGGTCACCTAATTTTAGTGCCTGCTGGGACAGCTCCCTAAGTGTGACTCCAGCTGCCAAGAAGACCGTCAGGGTGGTGTTGGCACCTGGGGCAGCATCTCTGCCGGACCAGTGAGGTCAGAGCACAGCTTGGGGCCCAGCAGGGTGAACCACAGAGCCTAGGGGGGGTTTCAAGTGTCCGTGTCACAGAACATCACAACCTGCCCTTGGAAAGGAACCTACTAGGCAGGATCTCTGGGTGGAGCCGAGGGGAAGGGCCACCTCTGGGGAATGAGGGAGAAGGACGGGCCACCGTCTGTAAGTGCTGAACCATCGGTGCACGGAATTCCAAAAGCCAGCCCACCATCGGGGGTTTCCATTGTATGGCTTGGACTTGTCTCTCAGCCCAGTTCCATCTGTCAACTGGAGACTTGCATGGAGACATGAACATTTCCCCAATGGTCTGAGCTGAGGGCCTTTTCTGAGAGCAGGCAGCTGTGAGCACTGAGTCCTTCACCAGAATAGCTGAGAGTGTGGGGTCTCCAGGGTGTGAACTTGAGAACATCTCCAGTGGGAAGAAAATCGAGGGCAAATGGCAAGCCGAGCTCAGCAGAGGGATGCATGGCCTGCTGCCTGTCTCCTGTCTTTCCCCTTGGGTTACCTGCTTTGTAAGTGAAGCCATCTTTCAAAACCCAGCTCTTACATTTCTCCCCCTCTGATTTAGCTCTGCACAACCCGTGAATAAAGCCAAGACCCTTAACGTTCACATTCAAGATCTTTGCTCAGTTTGGCCCAAACTACTTTCCTGCTTTTAAGTTCATGTAGTCACTGCCCCAGCTAAACTGTATCCTGTCCCTTCTCTGTCCTTGAAGACATCATAAATTCTCAGTTCTTTTGGCCGGAATGCTCTTCTACTTTGCCTCATTTGATCAGTAGCTATTTATGGAGCACCTGCTATTGACTGGGCCAGACTTTCCTAGCAAACTCCTATTCAACCATCAAAACCCAAGTGTCTTGGTCTGAGAGGTCTCTTGGTAGAGAGCATCACCTCACAGGTCACTCCCTCTTTAATGATGATGTCTTATGGCTCATATTCTTGGAGTGTTATGTCTGCTTTTCCCACTGGGCCTTGGTAACTTTCCTCTGTGTCCTTGGCACCAGGCATAGTACTCTGTAAATAGCTGTTGGATGTCGTCATACAGAGAAGGGCCGTTAGTGAGTGCCGACAAAGCAAGAGGGAGGATCTCTTCCCTGGAGTTGTAAGGACATGGGATAATGATAGCAAATAGTGTCAGCTTACACTGACCCAGCAGTGACCGTGTGCCAGGCACTGTACCGAGTGCTTCTCATGCACCAGCCCCTCTGATTCTCCCCAGCCGAGAGTGAGGTGCAGTTACGCCATTAGTTTTACAGGTAAGGAAACTGAGGCACAGGAAAGGTGAGTCACCTGTCTAGCACACACAGCCAGTAGGCAGACAAGCCAGGATTTGAACCTGTGCAGCCAGACTCTCAGGCTCACACAGTGCTTCTTTCATAGCAGGCTTGGAGGTGACATTTGCCCTCTGGGAAGTGAAGGGTAGTTCTATACCTGATGGGTCTTGGGGCCAATGGCTGTCGGCAAGTGTGCATCGATGCATGACTAGTGGGAGTTTTGGGGAATGCCCTTGGAGGGCTCTACTGAATCTATCCTAGTGATAGATAGGATAGATCACCCTACTGTCTACCACTGAATCTATCCTAGTGATTGGTAGGGTAGATCACCCTACTGTCTATCACTGAATCTATCCTAGTGATAGATAAATCACCCTACTGTCTACTACTGAATCTATCATAGTGATAGATAGGATAGATCACCCTACTCTCTACCACTGAATCTATCCTAGTGATAGGATAGATCACCCTACTGTCTACCACTGAATCTATCCTAGTGATAGATAGATCACCCTACTGTCTACCACTGAATTTATCTTCATGATTGGTAGGGTAGATCATCCCTACTGTCTACCACTGAATCTATCCTAGTGATAGGATAGATCACCCTACTATCTACCACTGAATATATCCTACTGATAGATCACCCTACTGTCTACCACTGAATCTGTCCTAGTGATAGATAGATCACCCTACTGTCTATCACTGAATCTATCCTAGTGATAGATAGGATAGATCACCCTGCTGTCTACCACTGAATCTATCCTACTGATAGATCACCCTACTGTCTACCACTGAATCTGTCCTAGTGATAGATAGATCACCCTAATATCTACCACTGAATCTATCCTAGTGATAGGATAGATCACCCTACTGTCTGTCACTGAGTCTATCCTACTGGTAGATAGATCACCCTACTGTCTGCCACATAGGTGATGGGCCTATCTTCTCCTTTGTCTCTTTTTTAGCAAGATGCATTCATTTTACATTTAGGAAGCTCCTATTGCCTGTCCGTCCCATGTCAGGCACTGGGAGTCCAGTGGTCCCTTCCCTGGTAGAGCATGGCCAAGTCAACTGGCACGGATTTCATGTCTGGTCCAACACTGTAGGCCTGACACAGATCCAGGGTGGTGCCCAGCCCTACTTGTATTTCTCTTGAGCCCTGCTGTGGCCTGGGGCATTTCTGACCACAGGCCTTCTCTGCTTTCCATCTGTCCAGGGTTCTGTTGCATGGTGTCTGGACAGAGTGACTAGGAGGTCGGACTTTCTTAGTGACACACTCAATGTTAAACTTCAGGAGAACATATTGCAATGCTAACTGACTGGTTCTGCAAAGATGGAGGGGGGAGGTTTCCTCAATGAGTTAACATGAGTAGCTGGGAGCATTTGGGCAGGGAAGGGGCCTGCCTGGTTCTCTGGGCTCAATGCAGAGTGCCTCTGTGCTGTTTTCTGTGTTTACTCCTCTACTCAGGCCAGAGTGGACAAAGCTTAGCAAGAGTTAGGGGTGGTCCTGGACTTGATATTAGTCTGCTAAGGCTGCCATAAGGAAGTATGATACATTGAGTGACTTAGAACTGCACAGATTTGGGGACCAGCAGATGGTGTAATGGTTATGATGCTGGACTCCCATGTAGTTAGCCACAGTTTGGGTCCTGGGCTGGGCAGCTTAAAACTCATACTGGATACATGTACATGCATGCCCAAAATCCCAAGAGGAGAATGGAGAACGGATTGCTGTGTGACAGTCCTTCCCCGGGGGGTGGTTTCTTGCTTTCTATTTCATTTTCTCTGTCTCTTTGGAGAGCCCATGCACTTTATAGCAAAAATCTCTCTAAAAAGATCAGCTACACAGGTTTGTTGCCTCGAAGTCTGGAGGCTGGAAGTCCACATTAGGGAGTTGGCAGGGGGTTCCTAGTTGAAGCTCCAAGGGATAACCCATTCTCTGCCTCTCTCCTAGTGTCTGGTGATGACCAGAAGTCATTGACAAGGCTCGTGGGCGCATCATGCTGGTCCTTGTCCCCAGCTTCACATGGCATTCTCCTCATGTCATGTCCATGTTTCTATTTTCTCATGAGGGTATCAGTCATATTGGATTAAGAGCCCTCTCTACTTCAGTGTGACCTCATCTTAAATGATTGTATCTGCAATGACCCTATTTCTAATTAAGGTCACATGCTGAAGAACTGGGAGGTTAGGGATTCAATGCGTCTTTTGAGGGGACACACCTTTGCCTGTAACAGGCTCCTGGAGGGAAATCCTTGGGAGCCACCTAGTGAGATTGCTGGACTTACAGTTCTGTGGCTGCTCTCTCTTGAGGGAAGCAAAGGAAAGTGAGTGTTGGTCCCAAGCCCACCCAGGCTCAGCTGGGAGCATCTTTTGGCATGACCTCCCGGCTCTCGGAAGGCCTTGGGAGAGACGCCATGATCAAAGATGGTTGAGGGGCTGCGGCAGCAGCTGAGTCTCCAGCTGCTCTTCTGCCTTTCCTCTGAGAAATGCAAATGGCATCTGTGGAGGAATCCTTTTAAGGGATGAAAGCAGTTTTTAAAAAGACATTAATCTCCTCACTCACTTCCTTCTGATGGCTGGAGATGAGTGACAAGCCTCGTAATTGAAGATGGTGGGGCTGATAATTCAGCAGTAGCCTGGGGAGGGATGTCTCAGGCTGTGAATCACAGTGCGCTACACAGATCCCAGTGTCTCCCTGATGGTATCTCCCAGGCCCTCGGAGCTTCTTGCTGGCGCACAAAGACCCACACGCCTGCGAAGGCTTGAGCTGAGAGGGTTGCCAAGAGGCTGGATGCAGCAGCAGCTGCAGCAGGCAGCAGAATTGAGTGCCTACTGTGTGGGGGTACCCACGCAGGGTGCACAGGAGGTGTCTGATAAATGTCTGTTGAGTGGGATTATGCAAGGCTCAGGGTAGGAACCTTGTGTGCTTAGACCGAGCTGCTTACGAGCCCCCCCCACCGCATCCCAGTGTTCTTTTCATCTTTTCCCACTGCAACCTTCCTGCGCATGCTCAGGGTATGAGTAGCTATCAACTTGTGGGGATCCCCCGCCCAGGATGCTGCTGGTGAGTGTGGATTCTCAGAGGAGACGACCTTTCTGCTGTAAATGCCCCGTGCTGCATGCTTGGGCACGTACATTGGATCCCCTACCCCTGGCTGAACCTGAAGGCTGTGAAGGAGCAGGCGGCAGTCACAGAGGGGAAGCCAAGGAGGGGCCTGCAGATCCAGGGGCCCCTGACCCTCACTCCTGCCACTGAAGCCAAGGCTTAGGTATCGCTAGCACCTCGGACAGGTCCAGCCCTGAGCAGGGACTGGATGTGAGGGGAGGGGAGATGAATGATAGCTTCCTCCACTCTCCCACTCCCACTTTCCCAGAACACTTGCAGAGTAGGTGTTGAGGGGCCCAAGAAGTGCAGCTTTCAGAGGTGAATGTGTCTTATGGGCCGTGTGCTGAGAGGCTGGGGAGGTGATTCTGGCTGCTCCGTGCGTGTGTGTGTGTGTGTGTGTGTGTGTGTAAATGGGGAGGAGGAGTTCACTAATTCATTTGCTCATTCTTTCATCTATCATTCAAACGTGCAGGCACCATGTTTGATTCCGGTGTTCCCCAGCTGACACGGTCCCTCCCTCCTGGAGCTCTCACCATAGGGGAGGCAGGTGTGCACCCAACAGTTATACCAGTAGCCACGAAGGTACTGATGCTGCTGAATAGGGCAGACGTGGGGGGGGGGCTCTCTGTTGAGTTTTGCTACTGGTCTGTGACCTTTTCCTTCATGGTGGGGTAGTCACACTTTTTACCTTATCTGGAGACAGACCCCTTTGTTGAAGTGAGTGCTCATTGTATGCAGCAGAACTGCTGGGGTGTTCCAGACCCCATTCATTCACCCTTCAAACCATCTCCCCTGATCTTCACTGGCCACGGGTTCTGAGGAACCCATTTGGATACCATTGCACCAGGCATAGGGGAGCCAGTGAAAGCCTTGCAGCAGGACAATGAGACACGGCAGTTGCTGTGTCTTGGAGGATCCATGTGCCAGGGTGGTCTGAGACCCAGTATGGCAGCCAGGGGAGCCTGGGTGGGCCAGACCCCAAACCCCTGCAGGTGATGAGCTTGTCTGGGACCCACCTTGGGTCAGAAAAAAGGAGATGAGTGGTTGGTGGGAGAAGGCTCTGCTGTGGCGAGCGGGCTTGCCCCAGGGTCCCTGGGGAGGAAGTAGAGGGGCGTTGAGCTACCCGCAGTCTAGGACCAGCACAAGCACAGGCTCTGGTCCTTACTCAGCAGTCTGCCCATCATGGAGCTGAGCTCCTTAAGCGACCTCCCAAGGGCAGGCCCTTCCTTCAAGAAGCTAGGGAGGTGGAGGGCAGGGTGGCCAAGGGCTCGGGGGCAGCATTCGCTTTCTGTTGCTGCTGTAACCAACTACCTCAGCCATAGGGGCTTAGAACAACAGAAATTTATTATCTTGCAATTCTGAGTCAGAAGTCTAACTTGGTCTCACCGGGCTGAGGTCAAGGTCTTGGCAGGGCTGTGTTTCATCTTGGAGGCTCTTGGGGAGAATCTGCTTTCTTGCCTTTTTCAGCTTCCAGAGACCAATTGCACTCGCTGGCTCACGGCCCCGCCAGCATCTTCAAAGCCAGCAACTGGATTTCACTGGCCTCCCTTCTAGCATCGCGTCTCTCTGACCACAGCTGGGGAAGGGTTGCCACTTTCAGGGCTCCTGTGATTGGGTTGGACCCGCCAGGTAATCCGGATCGCCTCCCCATCTCAAGGCCCTTAAACTTAATTGTGTCTACAAAGGCTGTGGGGATGAGGACATGGACCTCCTTGCTGGGAGATGGCAGCATCCTGCCTGCCATAGCTGTCGGGGACAAGAAGCAGGTGACTTCTCTTGGGCTTCTAAGGGGGGAGGTTTCCCAAGACTCAAACTCATAGAAATTCCGTAATGAGGGCTGGGCATGGAACCCTCAGATGGCCACTTCCCCATCTCTCACCTGCCTCATCTCCCCTGCAGACTCTGTTACCTGCAGCTCTCCAAACATTCCAGCTCCCTTTTCTAGAATTTGCACATTTCCTGTGCCTAGAACCCCTCCCTCCCACCACCACCTTTACTCCAAACCAGAAAAAAACCCTGCTTTTCCCCAGTTAATGCCCTGGGAGTCCTCCTTGCCTATCCCATCCCCTGCTTCTGGAGGAGTGGGTGGCTCCCATGTCCGATCCCCTCCTTCCCTGCCCTGTCCAGGCCTGTGGGCTCTTGGAGGTGGGGCAGAGCTGCTCCATCCCTGAGGCCTGACCCTGGGTCTGTGATAAATGAATGAAAGAATGATCCAGACACAGGAGGAGAAGAGCCTGGGAAGAGGCTGGGGTGTCAGGAATGATGGTGGGGGAAGGTGGTTTAGGCGAGGACCATGGTTGGTTCAAGTGTGGTCCTTCTGGCTGAGTGGGAGTGTGTGGCAGGGAGGGCGATCAGGGCGATGGTGCTGGGAGGCCCAAGTCCTGGTGACCTTGTGACATGGGATGGGTACTGAGGGCAAGTTGCTTTGGGCAAGTTGGTCATGGCCCCACCCTCAATGGTGTGGAGGAGACATCTTGGCTGCCCCTCCTTGACTTGTTCCACTATCGAGTCTGGGCCCCTCCTTAAGCTTTCTTGGCAGCTTGCCTGAGCTTGAGACACATGGGGAGGGAGCTGAGATGGTACAGGGACACACAGAGTGCCCTCAGCAGGGGACAGTGACATCTAGCTCTCAGGCTGGGGACCCGTTTCTGGTGAGGAGGTGCGCAGCATAGGTACCCTGGGCACATCTTCCCACTCCCCATCCCTACTCACAGGTAGCTTCCATGGACACTGTATGCCTTCTTCTGCAGGAAGGCCTTTTGGCGGGTGTTGAGTCCATCATCGTGTTGCTAACAGCAATACAGACTGGGTGATTTGTAAAGGGGCAGGTGGTGTGGAGGTTAAGGCACTGGATCCCACATGACCAACTCTGTGGTTCTAGTTCTGGACCTGATGACTTGAAAATCATGCCAGGTATGTGTGCATGTGTGTCCAAAATCCCGAGACGAGATTGGAAAAGAAGGGATTGCAATGTGGCCATCATCCAAAAGGGGTGATTTCTCATCTTCCCTCTCTTTCTCTCTCTGGTAAGCACACATGCCCTATAGCAAAAACTAACAGCAGCAGCAGCAGCGACAACAACAACAACATAATAATAATAATAAAGAAATAAGGTTTATTGACTCACAGTTCTGGCAGCTGGAAAATGCAAAGGTGTAAAGCTGGCATTAGGCTGGCCTACCACATGACATGGCGACAGAGCTGACAGGATGGCCGTAGCATGCAGAGAGGGAGATGTGGACAGCTTTTCTGTTCACAGCACCTGCTCCTGAGAGAATGGAGCAGATGCTGGACCTCATGAGACAACACCGCTCCATTCTGAGACCAGTGCCTCTGCTGCAATCACCATGACCCAGCCACTGCCCACCAGGACCAAATTCCAAAACATGAACCTTTGGGAGACAAACCATTATCCAAACTGAGGACCTTCACTAGGAGCCCTCGGTCAGGGAATTGGGGGTGTCGACCCATGACATTGTGATGCGGCTTCCAATGTGCAGACAAGACTAGGGGAGGCCACCTACTCAGTGGCCTTCCCAACATGCCATGTTGAGCTGTATGGCAGCGTGAGACAAAGGAAAAATCTGCAACACTGATCCGGTCTTTAACTAACATTTCAGTCTGCTGTTCATCATAGACTTTCTCACTAATTCTGACTTTTAAAAACCTTGCACAGAGATATCATTTATCTTGGTTCCTTAGTTTTGGGGCTCTTCTTAACTTCTGTGCCTTCACCTAGTCTTGGCCCAGCGTTGCAGGACAGGGCCTGGGGATTCTCTGTGCCCCAGGAGCTGACCCTGAGGATGAAGCAGGAATGAGTTGGTGCCCAGGAGAGGAGGGGCAGGTGACATGGCTTTCTTGGTTTTCTTTGGGGCCTGCAGGGTCAATGGCAGGTGCGAGTGTGGGCCTGATGGCAGGGCTTCCCCGGCACCTGCTCCAGTGGCTCTGGTGAGCCCTCCTACTGCTCTGCTTCGGAGCATCAGGCAGTGCCGAAGAGCCCTGGGCCTGCACACATTCCTGGTAGGGTAACAGAGAGGCCAAGGGGCAGAGGATGCTGGGGCTGAGGAATGCAGAGGAGGCTCTGGAGGCTGGGGTCCCCAGCGGCCAGCCCCGGCTGTCGTGGGGAAGCCGTGTCGTGCTGTCTGTCTGACGGGAGCTGCCTTGGAGGGCTGGGCTCCTGGGCCCAATGCTCAGCCGCTGTCAGCACTCAGCAAATAATAAATAATAATAATATCTCCAGTATGTTTGGGCGCCTGAGGAGGGAAGGAACACGGGAAACATGTGTTCTGTCTCATGGCGGGTGCCTGGCAGCTGAAGCCTGCTCAGTGCCTCTCTCTGGGAGGCGTTTGTGGGAAGCCACCCCCTCTACCCCCTGTGGCTGCAGCATGCGGCGAGAGGAGGGCCAGCCGGTAGCCAGAGCCTGCGCTGGGAATGGGGGCTCAAGGAGAGTTGTGGGGAGCTGTCTGTGAACTGCCATTTGTGAAGAGCCTGGACCGTTCTCAGAGGTCATTGGGATTCAGAGATAGACTTGGGCATAAGTCCTGGGTCTGTTCCTTCAGACAGATCACTTAGCCTCTTGGAGCCCCCTCAGTTTTCTCAGTTGTAAATGGGAGGTTACCGTTGGAGCGAGTGCAGATGGTTAGCATTGCTGGCCTTGTGGCTCATCAGCCCTGTCTCTGGGCCTTAGTGCAAGGTCCAAGTTTGGACTGGTGTAGAAAGACCAAGAGGAGCAGGTCCGTGTGCGGGTGGTGGGTGTCAGCGCTGGGTCTGGGGAAGGATCTGCAGACCTCTGGTCTTCTCCAATTGCCCCAGTGCAGCAGTGCTCATTACTGTCTGATGACTGACGTAGGACCTGGGGGCTCCCACAGGGCAGGGAGTACAGACTGCGTGCTTGGTACCCAAGCCAGATGGGGGTACAGCGGTGTGGGGGAGATCCCCTGGCAACTCCTGCTCAGGGGGTTTAGCCTCAGTATGTTGTGCTGCTGCTCCCCAAGAGCCCAGGGAGCTTGGGGAGGGCCCTGCTCAGCCCCCTCGACCTCCTCTCTCCCCGGCCTGCTTCTTCAGGAGGAGCTGGAGGCTCATTGTGGAGGGCGTGGATGAGTGGAGTGTTGCTTTCTTTCCTGATCTTCTTCTTCTTCTTTTTTTTTTTGTTATTCATTTCTTTAGAGAGAGAGAGAGGGAGGGGAAGGTACGACCCCCACCAGGGTCCTGACACCATGATTCACCCTCAGCCAGCCCTGGATCAGGGAGGTGTCTGAATGAGAAACCGGAACCCAGAACCTCCCAGTGTGGCTCAGCCTTGCAGAGTGTCTATTTTGCAACTGTACTACCGTCCAGCCCCCAAGGGGTGCTGCTTTCCATCCAGCAGGGCTGAGTTCCCACCACCTGCTCAGCCACGAAGGGGGGTGCAGCCCGAGGCCTCCTCAAACAAGGGCTTTGCTGGGGCCCGGAATCTGCCTTTGCGGCTACAGCCCTCTGGTGAGCTGGTGTTGGGGAGCAGATGCAGGTGGCCCCTCTTGGGTGCAGAGGCTGTGGGGCCTGCCTGGCCTCACCCACGAGGAGGGAATGTGTCCAGCATCCTATTTCCAGGGGCCTGGTAGTTCCCCTTCTCCCCACTCCAGGCTTCTCCAAATGGGCTGTTGTCCCTACTACCCACGAGTCTCCTTCCTCCTGTCCCGAAGTGCTGGCTCCTTCCGGGTGGGCCTTGGCGCCCCTGTGGCCTGGCTCCACGTGGAGTCACAGGGGATGGGCCACTTGTCAAACACTGTTGTTTAATGCACTTTGCTCAGACTCTGCTTGTTCCAACACCCTGCAATGACACGGGTGTTAACCGAGCACCAGGGACTATAATTATCGGGGGTTGAGAGACAAGAATCTCCTGGTGGTGTAGCAGCTGCAGGCGGGAGCTGCCTGCTCTGTCCCCAGAGAGGAGCCGCTCCAGTCTGACTTGTGTCTGAAGAGCCGCAGGGGTTCACACCCTTCACCCTGCATTTGTCTGACCACAGCCCCAGGGGACCCCGCCCTCTTCCAGGCCCC
Source organism: Tupaia belangeri chinensis (assembly GCF_000334495.1). NCBI lineage: Eukaryota > Metazoa > Chordata > Mammalia > Scandentia > Tupaiidae > Tupaia > Tupaia belangeri. The sequence goes on along the minus strand of NW_006204205.1, from coordinate 1,056,211 downwards.
ATGAGCCTCTCTCGGTGGGGCAGACACAGTGTCACTCCCGTGAGCAAGGACAGCAACCTCGTGTGGTCCTGCAGGCGCAGGGGAGGGGTGGCCTGGACTGCAGCGCAGGCGCAGGTGTGGGCTGAGCCCCAGGGCCCTGATGGCTGGGGTTCTCCTGTCCCTCTGCCTGGGCACCGAGGAGGGGGGCTGCGGTGTGGTCGCAGCAACTGGAGGGGCTGTGCTGAGAACAAATGCGGCCTTGCCGCATCTACTCAGGAGTCAGTTCCCTCAGGCCTGTGGTGGGGCAGACCAGACACCACGGCAGGGATTGGGCTACCAGGTCCAGGTCTGCTCATCACAGCTATGGCTGCCTAGCAGACAGCTATGGAGGCTGCCTCCAGGTGCGGGACAGGCCTCTGGTGTCTGGGTGGGTGAGGGAAAGGTGCTCCCTGGCAGGGGGTCCCCACTGTAGCATGGGCAGGCTGGAGCTATGAGGAGCTGAGCGCCTCGGCATGGGATATTCTGGGATGGGGGGGTCTCTGGAGAGGGGTACTCACCAGGTCAGGTGTGGGAAGGGCATGCGTGAGGAGGGAGCAGCAGGTGGCTGGGCTTAGCTCGGGCTTAGCTGCTGACAATCAGAAGACCTGGGGGGTGGGCGCTGGTTGTCAGAGACTAAGTCTGGGGTCATTGGGGTCTCTGGCAGGCAGAGGCAGGATGCCGCTGT
>NW_006204205.1:1035987-1055477 GCF_000334495.1 Tupaia belangeri chinensis | reverse complement strand
CTTTCCCTGGGCAGAGGGTCTCTAGCCCTTAGGCTAGTCCTGGCTCTGCCTCTAGCTGGTGACTACCCTGTGGGGAGGGCTCTTCCCCTCTTGTGTCTCTATGATCTCGACTGGAATGGGATCTAAGGTCCAGCTTCCCCTGGGCTTTTGTCCTGTGGACAAGGGGGGCACCGGGGTGAGGTGTAGATGGGGCCTGGAGAGCCTTCTGTGAGTACAGGCAGAGGGTATAGGCATGGTCAGAGTACCGCAGAGCCTGTGGAGGATGTCGGCCTTTATTGGTGGAGCACTTTTTTTTTTTCTTAAAAAGTTATTTGCCAGAGGGTGAGCGCGCTTGCCAGAAGGAGAGAAAATGCAGCAGAGAAGGAGAGGGAGACAGCACCCCCAAAGGAGTGCGGCCACACTGCAATCCCCTCTCCTCAGCCTCTCCGTCCTACTGGGACCCTGGGTAAGCACGGGTGTGTACCTGGAGTGTCCCCAAAGCCACGGGGTCAGGCACTTGTCCTGCGTGGATGGCCATGTGAGATCTGGCTGTAGTCAGATAAGCACAGGGTGAAGGGGACAATCCCCAGCCATGAGGCCACAGGGCCAGCCCTGCATAGAGCACTTTCTCTGAAGACTTGGGTTCCCCAGTGAGCCCTGTGGCCTTGGGAATGTGAGTTCCAGTCTGTGTTGGAACCTGGGAATTTGGGGGCCATCTGAGGTCACAGGGCTGGGGAAGGGGCACCGCATCAGGGTCTTCTCCTGGCCCAGCTCCTGTGAGCTGTAGCAGCACCGACTGAGCATGCGTGGGCCCCCTCCTGGCCAGCAGGTTCAGCGGACACAATGCTGAACCCAGACTCCTGGGGGCCAGAGACGGGCTCGGGAGGGCTCCCTGGCCTGCTGGACCCGCTCTGGGGCAGAGGGACGGGGTCTGGGGAGGAAGGAGAAACCGGAGCTCTCAGGGAGCATCAAAGGGCTGGTGCGAGGTTTATTGGGGCCTTTACTACCCTAGTTTTCATTATTTACACCCTGTTGGTTCTAGGAGCTCCCGTTAAACGTGTAATAAATATAAAAATATTTTACAGGCCAGTGAAAATTCCACAGCAAAAATAACTCTATAAAGAGGGATTTCGCCCCGCTCTGCCCACTGCCGAATTGTGTGTGGCATTACTCTGAGCCTCTGGCTGGCAGGGCAGCGGAGTGTGGGCTTCCCTGGCCACGAGGGCCATGGCTGTGTGTTTAATTAGCCCCTTCTCCAGCCTATCAGTGGCGTTGCTCCTCCTTGGCGGAGCGGGCCAGCTTTCCCGGCTGGCAGAGTGTGGGAGTGGGCTGGAGCTGGGCCCGGGTCCCAGGTTGGAGGTCTGGGGACCAGCAGCGGGGAGGTGGGAGCTGTTTTCCTGGCACCTCCCTGCCCTTTTTGGGCAAGCTGAGATGTGGCCAAGGGGCTGGAAGGAAGGCCGGGGTTGAGAAAACGTTGTAGAGCAGGGATTTGGGGCAAGGACTGCCTGGGTTCCAGTCCCACCTCCACCACTTAGCAGCTGTGTGACCTGGGGCAGATGACTTGCCCTTTCTGAGCTTCACATTCCTCTTTTGTAAAATCCTACCCCGTGCGGTTGTTGCGAGATCGTCATCACATCCTTGATGGGCGCTGGCAGGCAGAGGCGGGGCTGCTGTCGTTGACATGTGGAGAGATGATTCCTGTCTAGGGTGGGACTCTGTCCTGGCTCTGTTACTGTCCCTCTGTCCCTCCCTGAGGCTGGCGGGCATGCAGACCCCCATCATGTGGGGGCTGTCGGGCGGGGAGGGATGGATTGACTCTACATTTCTCTGTGCTCTGGCCTAGTTCGCTTCTTCACGGCAGGGTGAGGGAAAGGCTGGGAGACTCCTCGCCTTCAACAGACCCGTCTTTGACTCTGACGGCCTGCTTGGCTCTCTGTGTTCTCTGACACCTCCCCTAGTATGAGAAACTGGGCTTCCATTGCTGTGAGCAAACCAGACCAGGTCCTGGAGAGCGGGATCCCTGCCTTTCTCTGTAGGCACATGGGCTGGTATAGGGGATGGGGGGTCATTACAGAGCCTGGGGAAACTGCCCACATGGAACACCCAGTCCATAGTGACAATAGCCTTTGCCCACTCCCTCCACCCGGGGCCAGCACACCTCAGCAGAGGGGTCCCAGGAGAGGTGGCCTGGGCCTGTTTGAGGCTTGCCGCCCAACATCTTAAGGAGTTGAACATAGGGTTTTCCTGATGTGGTTCTGGACAGCCATGGCCCCCCTGAGACAGAGTTGTTGCGTGCAGGTGATCTGCTCAGTGTGAGAGCCACCCTCATAAGGTGGGCTCTGCCTCAGCCTGCTCAGGGAAGCTCAGGGATTGCTCTGGGAAGGGGGTCATGGGGGCTCAGGGCAATGGAGTCCATCAACAGGAGAGATATCTGACATCTTCTGAGCCCTCCCAAGTTGGGCTGGCCTCACATGGAGGAGAAGGGAAGGCAACGTAGGGAAGGGAGGACCTGGCAGGCGGGCTGTCTCTGTGGGTCACAGCGTGCTTCCCGGAAGTGCTGTGATGCTCTTGCTGCGAACACACCACGGAGCTTCTCTGCCTGGGGCTTTGTGCTCCTGCTCTGGCTCCTGGTCCTCAAGGGGAAGGCATTACCGCATGGCTGTACTGGGCCGTGTCAGTCTGGAAGGGATCCTAACTCTTGGAGAGGGGGCTTCATGTGGTGGAATCCTCTGTCCAGTGGAGACAAGACCTGTTATTTTTATTTCCCTAAGCAGCCCGGTTCCCTGTTGTGTCCCTAAGGCCCTTATCCTAGAGGGTGCTGGAGTGAGGCTATGGCCCTACAGGGTGGAGATTCCCAGGCCAAGGCTGGTGGCTTACTCTCCCCGGGTGGCCTGGCCTTGGCTACAGAGAGGACAGCTATGTGAGCTGGGGGAGCATCTTAGGAGGCCATGATTGCCACGCAGAGAGGGCCCGCGCCTGGCTGAGGGTCCAGCGGCTGGCAGCTCCTTGGTACTGGAGGATCCTCATCGTGGTGCTCTGGAGATAGGTGCAGAATTTCACGCAGGTCAGAGCTGCAGAATACCTGCCTGCTCTGTCCCTCGCAAGGACTGCTGGAGGACATTCTTCTCGGCCCTGGGACTGCTAGCAGCAGTTTCTTTGGTCTGGGGATGTAGACTTGGCCTTGCTGGCCCGAGGCAGGCAGTCTTTAATCCCTCCTTTGTGTCGTCACTGGCTGGGGTGAGAGTTCAGGGGAGCGGAGAGTACCCAGGCTGTGTAATTAAGCTGCGCACTTGGCACCAAGACCTGGTTTTAATGCACTGATCTCATTTGCTGGCTTTTCCAGGCCATTGTCCCTGGCTGGGGCCTGTGGACTAATTACAAGGTATGGGGCTCTAGGGTGGTTCGGGGGCCCCTGCTGGTGGAATGCGTTGAGTCTGCTCTTGGGTGCAGTGCTGGCTATGCTGGGATGGACGTCAGCACCTTCTGAGTGGGGCTGAGTGATGGCCCCACTGTGACCAGGTGGGTCAGAATCCCTGGGGGATTGTTCTGGGAAGGGGGTCAAGGGCAATGGAGTCCACCAACAGGAGAGATGTCTGACATCTTCTGAGCCCTCCCAGGTTGGGCTGGCCTCACATGGAGGAGAAGGGAAGGCAGCGTAGGGAAGGGAGGCCCTGGCAGGCGGGCTGTCTCTGTGGGTCACAGCGTGCTTCCCGGAAGTGCTGTGATGCTCTTGCTGCGAACACACCACGGAGCTTCTCTGCCTGGGGCTTTGTGCTCCTGCTCTGGCTCCTGGTCCTCAGACAGCGAGGGGACTCCATGGCCCCCAGAGGCAGGGCAGGAGTGAACATTATACTCATGATCAACATTTAGGGCCAGCAGGTGGCACGGTGGTTAAGGGCGCTGGACTTCCCCATGGCCGACCGCGGTTTGACTCCCAGACCTGGCGGCTTGCTTTCTCTCTTCCCTCTCTCTCTCTGTCCCTCTCTGGCCAAATTAAAAAAAAAAAAAAGGATAAATAAAGTTAAGAAAAATAATTCTTACCAAAACAAACAAACAAACAAACAAAACAAACACATGACATGGACGAAGAGCCCACCAAGTTCACGCCCTGTCGCACTGAGTTACAGTGGTGACACATGAAGCCTAGCTTTACAGAAGGGGTGACATGGGCTCGACACTCCTGCGAGGGCACTGCGTGCACCACCGACAGTTCCGGAGGTCCAGAGCTGGCCTGAGGGAGCTGCATTCCAATGCATGTTGCCCGCTCTTACATTTGTCTCGACTTCAGGACAGAGATGAGGGGGTGGTTTACCCAATTGCAATCTCATCAAAACGTATCCACACACTTTTAAAAAATTTTACTGTACTCATGATTGAGAGTGTGTGTATGCATGTGAGAGAGAGACAGAGAGAGAGAGACAGAGAGAGAGAGACGGAGGCTACCTCTATACTGTTGTCTGTACTGTTGTCGCCTCAGCACGTCACACAGTAGGAAAGGGATGCTGTGACCCCTTTCCCTCAGCCCTCCTGCTCCTCAGGATCTTGGATGTGCAGCCTGGTGTCTCTTGGGTTGATGAGGCTGGGAATCTGAACCCGGGCTGGCCCTGAGGCCTCCAGCACAGAAGGTCAGTATGCTACTGCCTGTTGCCAAACTGAGCCAAACATTGGAATTTTTTTTTCTTGTTTTCCTCAGAGTTGTCGCAGTAAACAGGAGGTAGTCAGGGCTATTTCTGTTGGCCCCTGAGTGAGCCTGGAGTGGAGGAGGATCGAAAGTGCTGCTTGGAGGCACCAGTGACAGCTTGTCCACTGGTGTCTCCCCTTCAGAGAAGTGTTGGAGTAAACAATCGCTCCCGTTACTGGACCTCGATGTGCGTTATTTTATTCCTCAGAGGACGTCTTGGGAGAGCTATTAGGAAACCTGTTTGTACTGAGGAAACAGGCATGAGAGAGTAAGTGACATGCCTCAGAGCGCCAGGAGGAGGTGACAGTCAGGACCCTCTCCCATCTCCACTGGAAAGGCTCCTCGTCTAGCATCCTCGCCTGGTTTATCCTGGCTGCCTAGGGCCATACAGGGGGAGAGAGAGACAGAGAGAGAGCCCAGACTCGCGGACCTTGGCCACCTCTGTCAGCATGGGTCTGTTGCTTCAGTGAAGAAGGCTCAGGCAGATCCAGTTGACCACTAGGCCCAGCCCCTCTACCCTGGCTGCCTGCCTCTTGCAAAAATCACATGCAATAGGATTCTGAGAAAGCGTTGGAGTAGGAATTACTTTTTTTTTTCTTTCTTTGCTATAGGGTACATGCATTGGCCAGAGAGAGAGAAAGTGAGAAATCACTCCTCAAGGGAGATGGCCACGCCACAATCCCTCCTCCTCCACTCTCCTCTTGGGATTTTGGGCATACACACACACACACACACACACACACACACACACACACACACGGCATGATTCTCAAGCCGTCAGGTCTGGGATTTGAACTCTAAAACTAGTCATGTGAGATCTGGTGCCTTAACCTCCATGTCACCTGATGGCCCCAGAACTAACTCTGTTTTAAAAATACAAACTCCTGGGAACCAGCAGTTAGCGTAATGGCTATGTCGCTGGACTCCCACGTAGTCGACTGCGGTTCGCGTCCCGGACCCGGTGGCTTAAAACTCACGCTGGGTGCATGTGCGTGCGTGCCCAAGATCCCGAGAGGAGAATGGAGGAGAAGGGATTGCGGCGTGACCATCCCCTCTGGGGGGTGATTTCTCGCTTTCTGTCTCTGTCTGTCTGGCGAGCGTATGCGCCCTATAGCGAAAACCTCTCCCAAAAAAAAAAAAAAAAAAACCCAAAAAACCCCGAACTCCTTGGGCCAGCAGGTAGTGTGTAGGTTAAAGCACTGGATCCCACTTGGCCAACTTCATGGTTTGAGTCTCAGACCTGGCAACTTAAGAAACATGCTGGACACGTGTGGGTACCCAAAACCCGAGAGGAGAATGGAGGAGAAGAGATTGCAGTACTGCCATCCCCCTCTTGTGGGGTGCTTTCTCCATTTCTCTTTCTCTCTCCAGTAAGTGTACATGCCCTGTGGAAGCCTACCCCCCCAAAAAAAAGGACCCCAAACCTCGACCCAGCACAGGGCAGGGGACCCCTGCAGTGTGTAGCAGGCATCCCTGATCACCGAGTGGCAGACAAGCTGTCCCCATGCCAGATGCCAGGCATCAGCTGTGGTGGGGTGGCCTGGAATTGGTCCACCACAGTGGGCTGCTGGGTATGGTTCAGGAAAGAACCTTCACTGACTGGAAAGCCCCGTGGGCACTGGGTCTAGAATTTGTGAGTGCCTTAGCTGAGGTGGGCAGACTCCCTGAGCTCTGTGGTCTGGGTGGGCAGGACCCCTGATCAGGTGCAGAGTCTAATTCAGGCCGTCTGCCCTATGGAACCCAGCCCAGGACTACCTTGGGGCCTCAGAAATGCTTGTACTACAGGCTTAATTTAGAGCTTAGTAAAAAACAAATGGGACAATCCCTGCACGGGGACAGTGGCCAAGTCCTCGGTGCCATCTGTGGGCAGGCCCCCTTCGCCCACACAACAGCCTGGTGAAAGCTCCCACCTCATGTGCCCTTCACCAGCCCAGCCTGCTCCCTTGGGCCTCTGTGCCCTTGCACATGCTGTTCCCTCTGTCTGGATGGCCTCCCCACCCCACCTTTGGCCTGACCGGGCTAACACCTACTTGACCTTCAGCTCCCAGCTGGGATGCCCCCTCTCCATGGGCTTCCTCAGATCCCCACCAGGTTTGGCTAAGGGTCCCTTCCCTGGACTCCCAAGGAGCCAGTGATTGCGGTGTGCAAAACGAGCCAACGGGCAGTCTCCTTCCCTGAGGGATGGGGACTGTGTTGTCTGTACTGTTGTAGCCTCAGCATGTCACACGGTAGTCACCGCGAGTGACAATAACGGTGATTTCAGCAGGCCACAGCTCTGACTGAGGCCCAGTTCTTGGAATCTGGCAGCTCTTCACTTATTTGTTCTTGCATCAGCCCTGGGAGGTGGCTACTGTCACTATTGCCACCCGGTTCACAGGCCACAGCCACAGAGCGTCAGAGCTGCCGGTGGCCCCTGTATCTAGCACTGGCCCCACACCCAGCCAGCCTGCAGTTGGGCTGCCCTTAATGACTGCGCCAGCCTGCTTCCTTGGGCGACTGGAAATCTCCCATCAGTATCTAGTCATTCAACAAAGTGTTTTTGTCCCTCTCTTCAGATGACAGTGAAGGCTACATCTGAAGGGGCTTAGCCAAAGTCATGTGACTGATAGTGAATGAAAACCCCGAACTCCTTGGGCCAGCAGGTAGTGTGTAGGTTAAAGCACTGGATCCCACTTGGCCAACTTCATGGTTTGAGTCTCAGACCTGGCAACTTAAGAAACATGCTGGACACGTGTGGGTACCCAAAACCCGAGAGGAGAATGGAGGAGAAGAGATTGCAGTACTGCCATCCCCCTCTTGTGGGGTGCTTTCTCCATTTCTCTTTCTCTCTCCAGTAAGTGTACATGCCCTGTGGAAGCCTACCCCCCCAAAAAAAAGGACCCCAAACCTCGACCCAGCACAGGGCAGGGGACCCCTGCAGTGTGTAGCAGGCATCCCTGATCACCGAGTGGCAGACAAGCTGTCCCCATGCCAGATGCCAGGCATCAGCTGTGGTGGGGTGGCCTGGAATTGGTCCACCACAGTGGGCTGCTGGGTATGGTTCAGGAAAGAACCTTCACTGACTGGAAAGCCCCGTGGGCACTGGGTCTAGAATTTGTGAGTGCCTTAGCTGAGGTGGGCAGACTCCCTGAGCTCTGTGGTCTGGGTGGGCAGGACCCCTGATCAGGTGCAGAGTCTAATTCAGGCCGTCTGCCCTATGGAACCCAGCCCAGGACTACCTTGGGGCCTCAGAAATGCTTGTACTACAGGCTTAATTTAGAGCTTAGTAAAAAACAAATGGGACAATCCCTGCACGGGGACAGTGGCCAAGTCCTCGGTGCCATCTGTGGGCAGGCCCCCTTCGCCCACACAACAGCCTGGTGAAAGCTCCCACCTCATGTGCCCTTCACCAGCCCAGCCTGCTCCCTTGGGCCTCTGTGCCCTTGCACATGCTGTTCCCTCTGTCTGGATGGCCTCCCCACCCCACCTTTGGCCTGACCGGGCTAACACCTACTTGACCTTCAGCTCCCAGCTGGGATGCCCCCTCTCCATGGGCTTCCTCAGATCCCCACCAGGTTTGGCTAAGGGTCCCTTCCCTGGACTCCCAAGGAGCCAGTGATTGCGGTGTGCAAAACGAGCCAACGGGCAGTCTCCTTCCCTGAGGGATGGGGACAGTTCTTGGATTCTGGCAGCTCTTCACTTATTTGTTCTTGCATCAGCCCTGGGAGGTGGCTACTGTCACTAAAGCCACCCGGTTCACAGGCCACAGCCACAGAGCGTCAGAGCTGCCGGTGGCCCCTGTATCTAGCACTGGCCCCACACCCAGCCAGCCTGCAGTTGGGCTGCCCTTAATGACTGCGCCAGCCTGCTTCCTTGGGCGACTGGAAATCTCCCATCAGTATCTAGTCATTCAACAAAGTGTTTTTGTCCCTCTCTTCAGATGACAGTGAAGGCTACATCTGAAGGGGCTTAGCCAAAGTCATGTGACTGATAGTGAATGTGAGGATTCCAGCCATACCGGACCATAGACCACTCGCTCCTTGAAGGCAGGGACTTGGACTGCTTTGTCCTGCTACGTGTCATCAGCATCGGGCCAGGAGCTGGGACACAGAAGGTGCTCATCTTGGTGAACAATGTCTTGTTCCTTTTCTATCACCTGTCAGTGACAGAGGGAGCCTTGGCAGGTAGACAGGCAGAGCAGCGGTAGGGGGTGTGAGGCAGAGGGAGGACCTTGGTCTGGGTGTGTCCACATTCCTGGCTCTGGCCTTGTGAGGGCTGCAGGGAGGTGGTGACTCTCCCCCTCTGGCAGGGCCCTGAGCTCACCTGGTCTGGGCGTGCCTGCGGGGTTCTGAGACTGGAGACCTCCGAGCAGAAAGGCGCTGCCGGTCTCGATGGTAAGGCTTTGTTCCTCCCTCAGCCCAGTGCCTCCCACCTGCCTTGGTGAGCACACACGGGCGCCGACGGTGGCCTTTTGTTGGGCACACCTGGCTCAAACATCTCACGGGCTGGGAGTGACTGTCAGGCCCTCCTCTGCATAGCAGCACGGAATCGCCGCATGTTCTCGTTCGGGTTCTGACAGCTGTGTCAGCTGCTGGCCTCGCTCAGAGGCAAAAGGCACGTTGGAAATAAGGTTTCAACCTGTTGACTGTCGCCTTCCTGCTCAGCCAGGTCTCGCTGCCCAGGCCGGCTGCACGTCTGACCTCTACCTGCCTCAAGGCCAGTATCCAGGGCTCAACTTACCCTAGGTTTCTTGACATTTTCTAGACACAGACTGATAACCCATGCTACACACCCTTCTCCAGAAAAGTCCAGAGCCCTCTTTATTTTATTTTGTGTTTTATTTTTTAATTGTCAAAGGGCATGTATGTTCTCCAAAGGAGAGAAAGCACTCCAAAAGGGACATGGCCATGCCATAATCTCCCTTCTCCATTTCTCGATCCGCTCAGAATTTTGGTCACACACGCACACACCACTAAGGTGGGATTTGAACCCTGGTTGGCCATGTGGGATTTGGCTTTCTATGCCCAGCACTTAACTGCTGCACTACAGGGCTAGTCCAGAGCCCTCTTTAAATAGGAATTTAAAAAAATGAGAGTCACTAAGTTTTGCCAGTAATACACTGACCACAGCAAACCTGGATTACTATTGTTTGTGCTGAGGTCAGCAGCAAGCAAGAAAAAGGGCAGATCAAAGGTTGTTCCTGTTGGCCCTGGAGCCCAGAATGGAGAAATCCATAATTAAGCTGTTCAATAAAATTATTTTCAATAATTCTCTTTTGTACTAATAAGTCACGTCACCTTCTGAAAACTCGAGCCTCATTCACCTTAGGCTTGTCATTATAATAATAATTGGCGGTATCTCCTCCTCTTTGTAAACTAGCAACACAATGGCTATTAAATAAAAAAGGAACTGTAATTTATTTTAAGATTCAGGGATTTCATATTTGCAAATAGGCAGCAATTATGAAACGAATACTATAATTATAACCACTCTGGAAAGAAGAATAAGGTGGTAACTAGCTGAGATGTGTCTTCTGGTTAGAAAATACATTATCTCAGTTCTGAGCAAACTCTGCTGGGCCTCCTGTCCCTGAGTGCTTGGAAGCTGAATCAGAGAATGATTAAAAGCCTGGAAAAGCCCCATCTCCACCTGATTTACTGAGGTAGCCACGAGACTGGCCTTTTCCAGATGAGCAGGGATGTCATCTCAGAAGTCGGGGAGGGGAGGAGGGGCCTGAGCCAGCAGGGCCTCTTTCCTCTCCCTGGCCTGCCCCCTCCCCACTGAGCGGCTGAGCACTGGGCTTGAGCTCTGTGTGTGGGAGTCTCTGCTGGGCTCTGCAGACCAGGTAGATCCCCACTGTGCTCCGTGCCTGGAGAATACGGTGCCTCTACTTTGTCTCTCTTTTTGGAACAGACTCTAGAACCCACAATTAGATTTCACAAAATGAATGATTTTTACCTGATGTTTTTCTTTTTCGTTCTTTCTTTTTTTTTTTTTAAAGAATTATTTATTTAATTGCATTTGTTATACTTATTCCTATTACTATTATTTTAATTTGACCAGAGAGAGAGACAGGGAGAGAGAAAGGGAAAGGGAGAAAGCAAGCTGTCAGCTCCAGGATTCAAAATGCAGTCGGCATGTGGGAATCCAGTGCCTTTAACCACCATGCACCCGCCAGACCCTATTTGGTGTTTAAATTTTTTTTTTCTTTTTTTGGAGAGGTTTTTGCCATAGGGCGCATGCGCTTTCCAGACAGAGAGAGACAGAGAGACAGAAAGTGAGAAATCACCCCCAGGGGGGATGGTCACGCCACAATCCCTTCTCCATTCTCCTCTCGGGATCTTGGGCACATGTGCACACGCTCCTAGAGTGAGTTTAAGTCTTTGGGTCCAGGACTTGAACCGCAGTTGACTACATGGGAGTCCAGCGACATACACCAACTGCTGGTCCCTATCTGGCGTTTTTCTAAGAAGCAGTTTTAACTAGTGACTGTCTTGACTTGCTGGAAACATTCTATGACGTGGTAGATGTTAAGGTCTCTTTGGATTCCTGGTAGGTGGTCTGATACTCATGGTTTTCCTACCGCTGAAGAGTAAGGAATTCAGGTATGTCGAATGCAGACTGACATCTGACCTTTTTGGGGTGACTCAGAGACAGAAACTCGAACCCAAGACTGTAATTCATGAGTCTCTTTTCGCAAGATCATCTGACTCTTTCAATATATGATTGGAACCTAGGTTTAAGTATTTGGGAAAATAAGACTCTTGACAAAAGTATGAAGTGAAAAGGACTTTGCTGCCCTAAGAACAGATCAGCAAAAGTAGAATTCCTTACTGGAGGGCCAGCACGTGGTGTGGTGATTAAGGCATGTGGTGTGGAGATTAAGGTGGTTAGGTCCCCTATGGCCAACTGTGGTTCAAGACCTGGACCCGGTGACTTGAAAATCACGTTGGGCACGTAGGTGCATTTGTGGCCAAAATCCCAGGAGGAGAATGGAGAGAAGTGATTGTAGTATGGCCATCTCCTCCCCCACCTCCCACCCCCAAGGTGATGTCTCATTTTCCTTTTCTCTGTCTCTCTTTATCTCTCTTTGGTGAGCATACATGCCCTATGACAATTTTAAACCTAAAAAAAGAAAAAGAATTCCTTACTAGTCTGTGAGCTCCATGCGGCAGGAATATGTCGGTTCGGTTTTCATCGCTGCTTTTCCAGCTCCTGGAACAGCCCCTGGTGCAGAGAGATGCTCAGCGAATAGGAGTGCATCTCCTCAGGAGTGACTGGGTTGCCGTGTCCTCCTGGGTGTGCGTCGTGGTCCGAGACATCCCGGATGAGGGGGAACCTGTGCTCGCCGAGGAGCCCTCCCCGTCCTGCTGCCCGGGAACTTGCAGAGGCAACATGGCTGACTGTGAAGGGTGCTGACTTAGTGAGAACCACGCTGCGGAGTTTTGTGTGAGCTTCTCCGTCTCTTCACGTACTGTTAGGACCAGCTGGCCACTGTTAACATCAGCCAGAGTTCGTGCTGGGGTCAGACAGGAATGTGTCTGCATTTATTTATGTAGGCAAGTAGACAGGTCAATATATGCCGATAATTTAAAATGGAAGAGTACCATATTGGGTATATTGTGCTGTTTGCTTCCCTGAGAGCATGTCAGGTCGGTAACGAACTCGTTTTCGGGGACTTGCATGGGGTCTGTCTGTTTTCTGTTGATGTGTAAAGCCACAGCAGTGGATGAGAAACGGCCCTATGTCACACCCCCACATACAGAGTGGGGCTTACTGTGGTGTGTTTGAGTGGTCAAACCCTTCTTGGTCCATGGAATTTGTTTTGTATGTATGTATGTATGTATTTATTTATTTATTGGGGGAGAGATTTTTGCTATAGGGAATTTGTGCTTGCCAGAAAAACAGAGAGAGACAGAGAGACAGAAAGTGAGAAATCACCCCTCAGGGGGATGGCCACGCCACAATCCCTTTTCCTCCATTCTCCTCTCAGGATCTTGGGCACGCACGCACATGCGCCTGGTGTGAGTTTAAGCCACTGGGTCTGGGACTCAAACAGTGGTCGACTACACGGGAGTCCAGCGACATAGCCATTATACCAACAGCTGGTCTCTATTGATTTATTTTTAAATTTGCCAAATAGTGTGTGTGTGCACTAGCCAGAGAGAGACAGAGAGGGGAAAGTACAGAGAGAGGGAGAGAGCACCCCCTATGAGGTGTGGTCATGCTGCAATTCCTTTCCCCTATCTCGCCCTCTTTTTGGGATTTTGGGCACACATGCACATGTGCCCAGTGTGTTTTCTAAGCCACTGGAGCTGGGATTTGAACTGCATGGTTGACTGTTTGGGATTCAACTGCTTTAACCACTAGGCCATAGAACTGGCCCAGGAATTCGTGATTTGAGGCTGCAAATGGGCATGTCTGTATTGCCTTTTAAAAATGGATTTCTGTAGAATCCTTGTTTGGGGTTAAATGACTGATTGGGGCAGACTGATTGGGGCAGACTCAGTTTCCGGGTGTGGTTTGCCTTTGTGGGTGTGGGAGTCTCTGAGCCAGGCTCAGAGCCACCCTTACAGCCACCCTGGGTTCTCAGGGTCCCCAAAGCTTCTCCCCCTTGCAGTTCTTGGTTGGAGCTGACACGACTGCTTCCTGTGAGCTTATCTCAAGACCGTGGCTTTGTTCTCCTCAGGACAGATGTGCTGTCAGAGAAGTTGTTTCTGAGCCCTGAAGCTTTGGTTGGGCCGAATAATGAGAGTAAACACACACACATCTTCTCGGTCACCGGGCCCTTTCCTGTCCCCCCGCGTGCTAAGGTTTCATCGTCACCCATTCGGCTATTGTGGGCCCAATAAATGGGAAAGAGACATTCAAAGCCACAAGGCCTCGTGGTGACAGAAGCTGCCTGCAAAATGTGCAGCCTGGGTTCGGGCTGAGGTGAGCCATTGGCAGCCGGGAAACGCACGAGCGATGACGGATGGCCCGGGTGCTGGGATGCGCCCCTGACAGTATTTGCACAAACAGGGAGCGCAAACGAATGGGGTTTTCACAAGCTTATATAAGTCAGTTGGCAGTGCAGAGCGGCCCAGCTGTGTGGCATGACAGGACAGGGCTTTGCGTTCCTGTTCAGGAACAGGTGACTTTCAGAACCAGTTTGCCTGTGTCAGGACTTGAAACGGTTTGCTCTGCCCTTCTGTTGTCATAACCCCCCTTTTCTCTTTGCCTTTCTCTTTGTAAAAACTTTCTTTGCAAAGAGATTCTCATAACTGGGACAGTAGGGCTACTGTTGCTTCCAGCAGCTGCCCAAAGGGTTTGCTTTTCTTTGGGACTCTGACTTCCTTGAAAGATGTGTTGGGGAGGGAACAGCAGGTGTGGCTGGATCCTTTGAGGTGGGGTGGGGGATGGTGTGGAGCAGGAGTAGGGGGTGGCTGGAAATGCCCCTAGGCACATTCCTGGGGCCATCTCCAGATGCCTGCCCTGGCTCTGTGAGTCAGGTGTGGAATGGACAAGGCCTAGCCTCACATGCCCACAGCGGTTTGCCAGCACCTGGCACATAGTAGGCATCTCATTTGCTCCTTCCATTAGCCCTGTTGTAAGATAAGCAGGGCAGAATAATCGTCATGCATAAAGATAACAGAGTCAGGGAGGGGAAGGGGTCCTTGTGAGGTTTCCAGCAGCCTGAGCAGGGCGGGCCTGGAACTCTGGTACCATGCATTTCAATCCCATTCCCATGCCGGGCTTTAGCCCTGTCTGTCCTTCCGGCCCACTGGAGGCTCAAGGGGCAGGCATGTACAGGCTTCTCAGATGTGGAGCCTGTATTCTGAGACCACATCCGAGTGTGGGTGCGGCCAAACCCAGGGCACCAGGCCTGGGTCATGCTGGCAGCGGTCCCACTCTGATCACCATCTACATCTGAGGTGCTCTGCTCATTTCAGGGACCCGAGTGAGAGCTGAGCAGCCCTGAGTTGCAGCCTCCCTCTTCCTACCATAGCTAGAAAGGTAGGAGGAAAAAAGCCTTTGTTTCCTATATTCTTTTTTCCCCCTTTTCTCTCTTGCCTTCCCCCCCCCTTTTAATCTTTTCTTTTGCTAATTCTTTACTTTCCTCCCCCTACACAGGACAGGGGCATTGCAGGGAGACATCTACATCTGAGGGTCTCTGCTCAATTTGAGTGCTATGCTTGCAAGGCATCTGGTTTTTAATATTTTTGGAGAGGCTTTTGCTATAGGGTGCGTGTGCTCGCCAGAAAGACAGAGAGAGACAGAGAGACAGAAAGAGAGAAATCACCCCCCAGGAGGGATGGCCATGCCGCAATCCCTTCTCCTCTTGGGATCTTGGGCATGCACGCACATGCGCCCAGCATGAGTTTAAGCCACTGGGTCCAGGATTCGATCCGCGGTCAACTACATGGGAGTCCAGCGACGTAGTCATTATGCCAACTGCTGGTCCCGGCATGTGGTTTTTGATTTTTTTTGTTTTGTTTTGGTTTTTGTTCCTTTTTTTTTTCTTTTTCCTTTTTGTATTCTCTTCTTCTACCTTACTTTCTCATTTTGCTGCTCAGTTTCTACCCAGTGAGTGTGTAGATAGGTCTTTGTGCAGTAGCCAGACCTCTGAATTTTGTGAGGCTCAGTGAAATCCTCACCCTTGTCGAACCAGTGGCAAAAGGGAGATACTCCTCTCCATAAATCTGACTTTAGAACTCCCCCTGGGGGTACCACATTGCAAAACACTGTAGAAGAGAGAAATCAACACACAGTTGTAGAAACCTTCTCCAACGAATTAGCCAAAAGTGAATGTATTACCAAGTGACTAAAAATCAGAGAAGATCCTCTAGTATCAGAAAACCAAGTGATATGTCTCCCAGAAGGGAACATAGTCATTTGTCTCCACGTATGGAAAAAGCAGAGGAAATTAGTGACGTGTCAGGTAAGGAATTCAGCATATTTATGGCAACACAACACTATGGAAGAGGAAAGGGACAGTGAACTCCAGGAGATGAGGAAATCCTTTCATGACTTGAAGGAGGAGATAGATGATATAAAGAAGAACCAAACTGAACTTCTGTAGTTGACGTCTATAATGCAGGAGATCAAAACCTCCCTTGAAAGTATTAAAAATAGATTAGGTCATGCAGAAGATTGGGTCTCAGATGCAGAAGACAAAACCTTTGGCCTAGAAAAAATCACCAAAAAGAAGGAAAAAATAACCTCCCAAAATGAGAATAATATATGGGAAATACTAGATACCATTAAATGCCCAAACATTTGAATAATTGGTATTCAAGAAGGTGAAGAATCTAATATGGGCATTGATAATTTATTCCATCAAATCCTGGAAGAGAAATTAACAAACCTAGAGACACATTCAAACATCAGACTCAACAAATACAAAGGACCCCAAATAGATTCAACCCAAGAGGATCCTTTTTTTTTTTTTGGAGAGGTTTTCACTATAGGGCGCGTGCGCTCGCCAGACAGACAGAGACATAGAGACAGAAAGCGAGAAATCACCCCCCAGGGGGGATGGTCACGCCGCAATCCCTTCTCCTCCATTCTCCTCTCGGGATCTTGGGCACGCACGCACACGCGCCCGGCGTGAGATTTAAGCCACCGGGTCCGAGACGCGAACCGCGGTCAACTACGTGGGAGTCCAGCGACATAGCCATTACGCTAACTGCTGGTTCCCAACCCAAGAGGATCCTTTCCATGGCACATCATAGCCATATTGGCCAAAATCACAGATAAAGAAAATATTTTAAAAATGGTAAGAGAGAAACATCACATTACCTACAGAAGTTATCCCATCAGCCTAACACTGGATCTTTCAGTGGAAACAATGCAAGCAAGGAAAGAATGGGAAGATATATTCAAAGTGTTAAAAGCAAGGCTATTTCAACTGAGATTACTATAACTGGCAAAATTATCCTTCAAATGGGAAGAAAAGATTAAAAAAAAAAAAACACCTTCTCAGATAAAATAAACCTGAAAGAATTCACCAATACCAACAGCTCTTCAAGAAGTAGTGAAGGGAGTACTATATCAGGAAAACTAAAGACACCAACTGACATAAGAGAAAAAACAACCAAGAGAGTCAAACATAAATGAATGAAAACTTCATGTTAGATAGACACTTTTTCCAGTATTTTTGGTACAAGTGACTAATCATATATTCACTTTCCTTGGAGAGTTTAAATTTGATTTCTTAATGGATAAGACTCTATCTCTAGTTATGCTGTTTTTATATACTAAAAAAGTTATCGTGACTCAAATGAAAACAAATGTATTTGTGCCAGTGTTATTCTTTGCATGTTGGAGACAAATATTTTGGAAACGCTTTCAGAAAAATCGAGTTTCAGGTCGAATGTCTTCCTTTTCTTTTAAAAATATATTTACTTCTCATGTACTTCTGCTACAAAGAAAAAGTGCTGAGTATTGCCACATTAATAAAAAAAAAGAAAGGTAGATTAGACTTTATGATAGGTTGAAATTATATGGGAAACATTGTCAAATATGAAATGATGTTTATCTCTCTGTGTATAGAAATTTGTGTCAATGGGTGTTCCAAAATTGTATGAGGTTCTTAAATATCTGTTATGCATTAGTATGTTATTAGTCATATTTGTAATACTAAATAGTTCCAATGTAGTTTGTCACAGAAATGACCAAACTTGTCAGTTTTGGGTCATGGGTTTTTTTTTTTTTGGAGAGAGATTTTCACTATAGGGAGCGTGCGCTTGCCAGACAGACAGAGACAGAGAGACAGAAAGTGAGAAATCACCCCCCAGGGGGGATGATCACGCCGCAATCCCTTCTCCTCCATTCTCCTCTCGGGATCTTGGGCATGCACGCACACGCGCCCGGCGTGAGTTTTAAGTCACTGGATCCGGGACGCGAACCACGGTCGACTACGTGGAAATCCAGCGACATAGCCATTATGCTAACTGCTGGTTCCCAGTTTTGGGTTATGGTAAAATCAGATCTTGAACCATGACCATTTTAATTTTCATTGTCCAGAGTTCATTGCTTTATTCTGATGCTCTTTGTAAAACATTTTGTAATAGGCTACAATTCAAAATGGCCTCTTTTAAGGACATTAATGAAAAAGACCCTGATAAGTACGCTTAAATATAGGCCTTTGATAATTTCAAGATCATAGTTTTAAACTTCCAATATTTAAACAGAAAGATCAGACCACAGCAACACTGCAAACTCAACAGAAGAGAGAGTAATTACATTAAGACTAAACTGGTGGAATAGAATTTCATGACTTTTGACTAAAACATTTCTGATTTTTTTCTATGCTTTGTATTTCACATTTAAGGATTTTTGTTTCCTTTTGAGGTGTTGATAGCTCCAGTCCTCTGTTAAATTTTTATTTTTTTTGAAAATGGAATTGAAACATAGGCTTCTCTCCTTTCTGGACCCCTTTGAAATTGGAAAGTATTTATGATTATTCTTATGTTGTGGCAGTATGATTATTTGCATAAGTTCAGTAATACCTGCGGCCTTACATCAGAAATTGGAAACACTGGTTATTGCCGAGGCTTTGACTAGACTGTCATAGCTGAAGATATGACCAGAAAGCTAAGGAACTAAGGTTGAGTTCAAGAAAACCAACAGAAGCTCTTAGAAAGATTGCCTGGTACCACAAACAGTTCTGCCTGGCAGGTAAGTAAAGAATGTCACTTCCTGACTTGGCTCAGTAGCCTTGGGAGGCTTTTTCAAGAGTCTAATCTGAAGTCCCTTATAGAAGGTTTCTGCAAAGTCACCTAAATCAGTTCGTATTCTTATGGGGCTTTGTGCAAGTAACAGACCAAATTGGGATGAAACTTATCTTTTTGCAAATAAGTGAGTTAATGCTTCTCTTTGGTAAAAGGGGGAATGGAAAGAGAAAAAATGTTTTAGAAGAAAATTAGTGCAATTGTTACTAGATTATGGCCCTGTCCATTTTTTTTTTCTTTTGAGTGTTTGTATCTATCTACTATTTGGACTGAATTCTAACCTGTTTCCTGGCTTTTAGTCTTAAGCAAATTTTTCTTAACTTTCTTTGATTTTGAGTCATTAAAGCTAAAACTGCTTTTCTTAAAATTAGAAAAAAAAACAATAGCAAACTAAAGACAGTGCAGGACAAGGGTGGGCAATGAGAGGGAGAAGGAATCAGGAGAGAAAAAGGAGTGGAACATTTAATGGACACAAAAATGGAAGATTGTCTGCTGATAATGTGTATGACAATATCTTTTTTTTTGGAAAGGTTTTTGCTATAGGGCGTGTGCGCTCGCCAGCCAGACAGAGAGAGACAAAAAGCGAGAAATCATCCCCCAGGGGGGATAGCCACGCTGCAATCCCTTTTCCTCCATTCTCCTCTTGGGATCTTGGGCACGCACACACATGTGCCCGGTGTGAGTTTAAGCCACTGGGTCCAGGACTCGAACCACGGTCGACTACATGGGAGTCCAGTGACATAGCCATTATGCTAACTGCTGGTCCTCACGATATCTTTGATTGGACTGGTATGCAGTGTATTTGAGGTGGCAAAATTTTCTTGTATGTTGTAAAGATGTACAGTGATTAAAAAGAATAATAATAAAACAAAACAAAACAAAACAAAAAACCAAAAGAAAACCAAACAAATCTGATCACATGCCACGATTGACTCTTTTTTTTTTTTAAATTTATATTATCATCATAATCTTCTTTATATTACATTGGATTACATATAACTTTACATTGACTTCCATTGTTTTTTCAAAAGGGAATGCCATGCATGTCGGTCAATACAGAGACATCAATCTCCCCGCTTTATCATTCAATGTCTTTTCCATGCATTTCCCAATAATTATTATTATTATAATTTTTT
>NW_006204205.1:1022205-1035288 GCF_000334495.1 Tupaia belangeri chinensis | reverse complement strand
ATATATATGTTTTTTTTTCTCTTCCTCTTTTTTTTTTTCCCTATGTTTTTCCCTCTGCCCTTTCCCACTTTCCCATTACACTATCTCTGCTATATACAGTTGTCTTCCAGAAGAGTTATTGAAAAAGTGATACATACAAGTAAAGGGAGAGAGGCCACGAGTTCCAATTATCAGCTCATAGAGTTTTTGACAATAGGGAGCATAGATTCTATTCAGGGTTGGATTAAGGGAGGGTCTCCTGCAGATCCACAAGTGTAGGTGAGTCTCCAGGGAATGCAGTTTCAGGAAAGCAGTTCTGGTATGCAGGGATGATTATCAGCTGATGCGCCACAGCAGTCATCTTGTAGTTACCAGGAATGGTGTTGTGGGGGTCTGCAGTGTGAATTGTCCTTGGGTATCTGGCTTCCTTAAGAATGGCAGAGTAGTTCTTGTTTTCTCCTGAGGTAATGCAGGGCTGGTAACCGTCATCTTCTCAAGTTGCAAGCTCTTCAACCTTGTTTACCTCCGGGCCATCCAGCGCCGGAGAGGCCAGGGATGCTGGGCAGGGGCGTAAGGCGCCCGGCTGCGCAGGGGACGTGAGCCCCCGGGCTGAGGGGCCCCCACCGGAGCGGGGGCCGGGCCGTTGCCAGCGCGTGGCTGCGCCACGATTGACTCTTGATCACTACTGAGAGTACGAAACTATTTGCTTTATGTAGAGGCAAGCATCTCATCTAATCCTTTGTTTCAGATTTATCATTATTTAGAAGAAAAAAGTTTTTTTCTTATTAAAAAGTAGTACCTGGGGCCAGCTGGTGGCGTGGTGTTTAAGGTAGTTAGATCCCACATGGCTGACTGCGGTTTGAGTCCCAGACCTGCTGGCTCAGTAACACCCCAGGCGTGTTTGCGGCATGCCCTAAATGCTAAGAGAATGGAGAAGGATTGTGGTGTGGCCATCCCCTCCCGAAGATGCTTTCTCATTGCCCCTCTCTGTCTCTCTCTCTGGTGATTACACATACCCTGTAGCAAATTAAAAAAAAAATTACAATGTTAATTATAGAAAGTAAAAAAAATACAAAGTAAAAAGATTCTAAGAAGCTCACCACCTTTGTATGAAAATAAAATGGGATCATGCTAATTATGAAATATTTTGTAACTAAAAATTATCCTTTTATTTTATTGGGGATGCCTGTGGCTTTCACAGAATATTCCTGAATAGCATCACCTCTGCAGAACACCCTCTTACTGGCTGGAATCATACTCTGTATAGATATGTGTGTGGGTGTGGGTGTGGGTGTGTGTGTGTGTGTGTGTGTGTGTGTGTGTGCGCGCATGTGTGTGTGGGTGTGTGTGGGTGTGTGTGTGTGTGTGTGTGTGTGTGTGTGGTGGGGGGACATGAAAAAGTTCACGGAAAATGTGGATTATGAAAAATCTACACATAGATTAAAAAATAACCTTGTGTTTTTTAAAAATTTTTTTTTTGGAGAGGTTTTTGCTATAGGGCGCGTGCGCTCGCCCAACAGACAGAGAGAGACATAGAGACAGAAAGTGAGAAATCATCCCCCAGAGGGGATGGTCACGCCGCAATCCCTTCTCTTCCATTCTTCTCTCAGGATCTTGGGCACGCATGCACACGTGCCCGGTATGAGTTTTAAGCCACTGGGTCCAGGACGTGAACTGTGGTCAACTACATGGGATTCCAACGACATAGCCATTATGCTAACTGCTGGTCCTGACAAGCACTCTTAACAGGGTCTCACATGGCGGTCCCCTGTGCTCGGCCTTCCCAGCATCCGGGATCGTGGGCGCACGTGCCTTGCACATCCAGTGCAGACCCAAACCTGGCCCATCCGTGTGGATCCAGCATTGCCTGAGCAGCACACTACCACTGAGCCACCAACTGGTTATTATTATCCTTAATTTGCTGGAGGGCACACGCTCTTGCTGGAGAAACGAGGGGGTGGCCCTGTCACAGTCCTGTCTCCATTTCTCCTACTTTCAGAAAGGTAGGCATGCACGCACATGTGCCCAGTGTGTTTTTCAAGCTGACAGGTCTGGGACTCAAACACGTGTTGGCCATATGGGATCCAGCCACTTAAACACTATGCCACTGGCGGACCCTATATATTTTTAATGGGGGGGGGAGGACAGGGGGTAGAGAGAGAGGTATCTTTGACAGTCTCCCCACTGTGATCCTCTGTCTCGGCCTCCCAGTTAGCGAGAACGACAGGTGCACGTCACAACACCCAGCCTGTCTGGGTTGGTCCGGGGTGGGAAGCAGGCGCCCCACGTGGCCTCACACAGCAGCACCCTGCTGCTCATGCTCCCACAGCCGGGCCTCACGGCATTATTTAACAGGTATCGGTCGAGCCGGAGGCACATTTTCCTTGGGATAAATTCCTACAAGTGGATTTGCTGGGCTAAGTTATGTTTTTAGTTTCCACAGTCATGGTGAGAGGTTCTAACGGCACGAGAGAAAACATACTGGGATTCCGAAAACTGTCCCCTGCCCCCAACCTTGGCTCTGAAAAATAACCACTGTTAACTTCTCCGGTATCCTTGCAGAGCTTGTGTGCTTGTACCTGTTTACTATAAATTGATTCGTAACTTTGATGACAGTATGACTTCCCACATCAACACAACAGCTTCGTCATATAGGTGGACCATTCTTTGATCAATGGATTTAAAAAAATTTAAAACTTTATTCCTAAGCCTTTCTAAATGCTTCAGTGAACAGCCTCATGTGTTGGCTTAGTTGTATAAGGGAAGAAATGCTGGAAGCAGACTGCTGAGCTGGAGAGGTGTGTTTGTTCTGGTTTTTCTTTTCTTTTCTTTTCTTTTCTCTCTTCTCTTCCCTCCTCTCCTCTCCTCTCCTCTCCTCTCCTCTCCTCTCCTCTCCTCTCCTCTTCTCTTCTCTTCTCTTCTCTTCTCTTCTCTTTTTTTTTTTTCTTTCTTTCTTTCTTTTATTTTTGACCAGAGGGAGACAGAGAGAGAGTTGGGGGGGAGGGCGGGGAGTGAGAAAACAAGCCACCAGGTCCAGGACTCAAACTGGGGTCTGCCATGTGGGAGTCCAGTGCCTTACCCACCAAGCCCTCTGCTTGACCCCCATTTCAATTTTTATAGCTACTGCTAAACCAATGTGCATGTTTTAAATTGTTGTCTGTGTCTGCTAATTACTTTACAGAAAGGCTGGATCTTTTTATACTCTTACCAGCAGGATTTGAGCGTGTCTGTTTCTGAACATCTTTCAATAACACTGTGGATTATAAGTTTTTTTGGAGCGGAGAGGTTTTTTTTTTTTTTTTTTTTTGCTATAGGGCGTGTGTGCTTGCTAGAGAGACAGAGAGACAGAAGGCACCCCCCTCTCCCTGGGGGGATGGCCATGCTACAATCCCTTCTCCTCCATTCTCCTCTCAGGATCGTGGGCACGCATGCACACGTGGCCAGAGTGAGTTTAAGCCACCAGGTCTGGTACTCGAACTACGGGTGACTACATGGGAGTCCAGTGACATAGCCATTATGCCACGCCAACTGCTGGCCCCTGTGGATTGCAGATTTTAAAATGTGTAGTTATTAGGTAAAAAGGAAGAGCTTTTTTTTTTTTTAATTTATTTTTTTATTTTTATTATCATCATAATCTTCTTTATATTACATTGGATTACATATAACTTTACAGTGTATTACATTGTTTTTTCAAAAGGGAATGCCATGCATGTCAGTCAGTACAGAGACATTAATCTCCCCACTTCAACATTCCATATCTTTTCTGTTTTCCCCAATCATTATTTTTATTATTCTAATTATTTTTATAAAACAGTCAATTGCTATTTCTCGTTTTGCTTTTTAAAAATACTTTGCTCGTCATGAAACACTTCTCAGACCAATCCTGTTGAGAATTCTATACATGTCATCATCAACAGTAAATAAGCCCTATCTGTTTCTCACTAACGTCCTGTCTCTCTATTGTTCACTTGCTATCTTTCTCTCTCCTCTTCTCTTCACTTACCCCATTCCACACTGTCCTAGTCTCATTAAGTACCTTCACTGTTTTTATGTCCTCCGATTTTTTGCTCTCTATTATAGAGTTCGGATAGTCGGTATATATTGAGTGGATACATACAATATCTTTCTTTCATAGCCTGGCTTACTTCACTCAGCAATAGATCCTCCATATCTGACCATTTTCTATCAAATTCCAGGGTCTTGTTAAAAAATATGGAACGCTTCACGAATTTGCGTGTCATCCTTGCGCAGGGGCCATGCTAATCTTCTCTGTATCGTTCCAATTTTAGTATATGTGCTGCCGAAGCGAGCACGAAGAGCTTTGGTTTTTATGTGCTCATTTGCATTTCTTCTGTTACTGGCATGAAGTCCTCCTCACAGACGAGGTGGTGCTTTCAAGCAAATGTCCCGTGGTGTCTCCGTCCTGGGCTTTCTGACCAGCTCTGTCTCCCCTGGGAGATGGGCCTGTGAAGTCCGAGGAAGTGTCCCCACTTCTGAATGGTGCTTGTGCTTTGCCTGTGTGTCTGGAATGCCATTCTGGTGAGAGCCCTCTGATCTGGTAAAGGGCCATGTGGCGTTACATTTTTACTCAGCACTGTCACCCTTTTCAACCTGTCGGCTCCTCCACGCATCCTTCTCCCTCACCCTCTTCCCTTTTCCACGCTCCAGTGCTGGAAGTCATAGGATCATTTAGCTCTGTCTGGTTTCAAGGGCAGGTGAGCTGCTGTGCCTGAAGGCAAGGCTTAGACCCCTTTCTGAAGGGAGGATTTGTTGAGTATCTACCACACACCGGGCCCCACGCTGGCCACTTCTCACAGATCACTCCAATAGATCCTCCCAGCAGGCCTGGGGGAGAGCGGCATAGCCCCAGCTTGCAGAGTTCAGAGTAGTCGAAGGGCTTTCTCAGAGTTACAGAGCCATTGGGTGACGAAGGCGACTGGCTCCAAGGCCTGTCTTTCACCATGTCACACTGCTGGAGACAGGTGGGGCCTTGGGGCATACCTACACCAGACACACTCTATTGGTCAAGGTTGGAAGGGCCCTTGAGGCCTCATGCAGGCTTCAAGAATAGTTTCGGGGCACCAGAGAGCACTCCCTTATGACAGCCATCGTGGCCCCTACCTCCAGGATGACGGGCCCCTCTCCAGTTCCCAGCCAGGTCTCCCCAGTGAGCCTCTGGATGCAATCACATCGTGCCAGAGGGAGAACCTCCTTCCTGTGCGGCAGGCCCTAGAGGCCCAGAGCTGCCCCCACAAGTGTGGCCAAAGCTCTTAGCTTAGGAAGCAGGCAGAGCGGTCCACTCACAGGCTCCCAGCTTTCTGAAGCTGCCCTCCCTATCCTGCGTGATGGGGCCACATGCCCTTGTATTTCCTCTGGGTGACATTTTATTTTTAAAAACAAAAACATGCTTGAATTAGTTATTTTAGCATTGACTTTTAAGAATTTCTAAATCTTCATTTTTTTTTTCCTGCTGATATTCTCTGTAAAGTAAACCACCCCAACGATACAGTGAATAATATGTTTAAGGGCTCAGTAAATATTTGAAGAACAAATGGATGTGATACACAATGTGTGAAGTTCTCTTGGTCTGCCACCCAGAAGCAACCACTGTCAGTGGTCAGCTGAATAAATTGCACCATTTCTTCTGGGCATGTAGTAAGAAATATTTATGCAGATGGACTCGAGGAGACATGTTGTCCTGCCTTCTCCTACTGCTGTGTCTTGGACACCATTCTATATTGTCAGCACACAGAGCTCCACCCCCTCTTAGACATCCACCTTGTGTTCATTGTACAAATGTTCTACGATTTATTCAATGAGTCTTTTATTGATGACCACTTGGAATGTTTTCAATTTTTCACTTTTTCAAATGCTATTCCAAATATTGGGTCGTTGGAAATATTGGGTCGTTGTATTTTTCTGTTTTTCTATGCAAAAATGCACCATGACTTTCCTGATTAGTGTAATATATATGTATTTTATTTATTTATTTATTTGAGAGATTTTTGCTATAGGGCACGTGCGCTCGCCAGACAGAGAGAGACAGAGAGACAGAAAGCGAGAAATCACCCCCCAGGGGCGATGGCCACGCCGCAATCCCTTCTCCTTCATTCTCCTCTCGGGATCTTGGGCATGCACGCACATGCGCCTGGCGTGAGTTTAAGCCACTGGGTCTGGGACTCGAACCGCAGTCGACTACATGGGAGTCCAGCGACATAGCCGTTACGCTAACTGCTGGTCCCAATATATATGTATTTTAAAGAATTATTAATTTTATTTATTATTATTATTTTAATTTTAATTTTCTATAGGGTACATCTGCTCACCAAAGAGAGACAAAGAGAGAGAGGGTGGGGGGAGGAGAGAGAGAGAGAGAGAGAGAGAGAAAGTGAGGAAGTAATCTGCCAGGTCCAGGACTCGAACCACGGTTGGCCATGTAGGAATCCAGTGCTTCAATCACCATGCTAAATAGTATAATATGTATACATATCCATATATCTATATATATATATTAATTCATACACATGTATATATATTTTGTTCGTTTGCTTTGTTTTGTTTTAGAGAGATTTTTGCTATAGGGTGTGTACGCTTGCTGGAGAAATAGAGAGAGACAGAAAGCAAGACATCACCCCCCAGGGAGGATGGCTACACTGCAATCACTTTTTCTCCATTCTCCCCTCTGGATTTTGGGCATGCATGCATACATGCCGGTGTGTCTTAAGCTGTCGGGTCTGGGACTTGAACCACAGTTGACTACATGGGAGTCCAGTGACTCCCATTATACCATCTACTGGTCCATCAAATAATATAATGTTTTGAAAAGACTCTTTAAGATGAACAGAACAGTTTTGGAGCATATTAATTCCATGCTGGAAATGATCGATCCCCTGCTTTTCTGTGGCTCTGGCTGATCTGGCCACTCTGAATTCAGTCCCTTTCTCCTGGTCCACTGTCTTCTACCTGCTGCGTTGCCCTTTACTTGTTCCTGGCATGGGTGACTGTCCTGCCTGCTGCTTTCAGTAGCTCTTTCTACTTTTTCTTCCTTTTTTCCCTCGGGGCCAGGACGGGCATCCTTTTTCCTTTTAAATTTAGTTTTCATTTTATACCAAAATGATACATTAATATAAAGAATTAAATACTTATACCACGCTAATTATGAACAAAGATGTGCCCCTTCCACCCACACTCTCATCTGTTCCCATATTCCATTTCCCAGACACAAGCAGTTTCAATCGTTGAGCTTATTTATTTATTTTAAAATTATTTTTCTTTTGAAGATGTCTTTGCTATAGGGCGTATGCACTTGCCAGAAAGACAGAGAGAGACAGAGAGACAGAAAGCGAGAAATGACCCCCTTGGGGGGATGGCCACGCCGCAATCCTTTCTCCTCCATTCTCCTCTTGGGATCTTGGGCACGTACGCACGCGCGCCCGGCCTGAGTTTAAGCCAACGGGTCAGATACTCGAAGTGCAGTCGACTACATGGGAGTCCAGCGACATAGCCATTATACCAACTGCTGGTCCCTGAGCTGATGTTTTTTGGTGGGTGGATGTTTATTGGTTTGTTGGAAAAGTCATGATGTATTTTTCTATGTAAAAATGTGTCATGACTTTTCTAATGACCCAATACTACTATAACTCCATAAAGGTTTGTATTACTAACTTTCAATTCTTTAGTTTTATAAATAAATTTTAAATTTTTATTTATTGTTATAGTTTTACTATGGGGCCTCAGGGCTTTATAGAGACAGAGAGAGAGGAAAATGAGAAATCACTCCCCTTGAGGGGTTGGCCATGCCACAGTCCCTTTTCCTCCATTCTCCTCTTGGGATCTTGGGCACACATGCCCAGGTGCTCTGTGTAATTTTTCAAGCCACCAGGTCTGGGACCCTAACCACATAGTTGGCATGTGGGTTCCAGTGCCTTAATCTCCACACCACCTCCTGGCAGTAAAAGAGTCTTTTATTGGGACCAGCAGTTAGCGTAATGGCTATGTTGCAGGACTCCCATGTAGTTGACCGCAGTTCGCGTCCTGGACCCGGTGGCTTAAAACTCACGCCGGGCGCATGTGCGTACGTGCCCAAGATCTGAGAGGAGAATGGAGGAGAAGGGATTGTGGCATGGCCATCCCCCTGGGGGGTGATTTCTCGCTTTCTGTCTCTCTGTCTCTGTCTGTCTGGTGATTGCATGCGCCCTATAGCAAAAACCTCTTAAAAAAAAAAAAGAAAAGAGTCTTTTATTATCTTTCATTCCCTCTGTTGAGTTTTTTCATTTCCGCTGTTGTATTTTTTTACCTTGATGTTTTATTTACCGTCTTTTTTAAAAAAAGAATTATTTATTTAATTTTATTTATTGTTGTTATTATTATTACTGTTTAAAAAATGCTACAGGGCACATGCATTCACCAAGACAGACAGACAGAGAGAGAAAATGAGAAAGTGAGCTGCCAGGTTCATGACTCAAACCACAGTTGGCCATGTGGGAGTCTAGTGCTCCAACTACCACACCACCTGCTGGCCCTCTGCTATCGTATTTTTAATTTCCGAGAACTCTTTCTAATTCTCTCCATGTTGTTTTGTAACATCCTATTATTGTTTCATAGAAGCAATATAATTTTTTCTTTTAAATAATTATTTTACTTATTATGTATTATTCTTACTTTTAATTTGACCAGAAAGAGACAGAGAGAGGGGCAAAGTGAGAAAGCAAGCTTCCAGGTCTGGGACTCGAACTGTGGTTGGCATGTGGGAGTCCAGTGCCTTAACTACCATGCCACCTGCCGGTCCCAGCAGTGTATCTTCTTATTGCATTAACCATTATTTAACGTTTTCCTCTCCTTGCTTCATCTCTTTCTCCAAGCAGCTTTTTTTATTCTGTTTATTTCATCCTCCATCTTTCGTATTAGTGGATTTCCTCTAATGTCTAGTCTTCCTTTCCTGTCCATTCATGCTCATGAAAGGTGGTTGGGAGACTTGTGCATTGTTCATAGAGCAGCAATTTTTTTTTCCTTTAATCAATTTATTAGATTTTTTTCTCTTTAAATTTATTAATTTTTTTTTACATTAATTCACTATTATCATTACAGCATACAAATGAATTTTCCAACCAAAATACACTGTATATAGGCTCAATCAAGCACATCAATATACATGTTATCAGCAAATTAATTTTCCATTTCTTATGTCTTGTATACTTTGTTTTTTTTGTTTTGCCATCCTTGATTCCCTATCCCTCACCCTCTGCCATGTCCCACCTCCTCCCACATTGTCTCTGGTATCCATGGTTGCTTTCTATGCCTTTCCCCTCCCCATTTAATTGATTTGCTAATGAACTTAATTAGTCTAAATAGTTCCAATAGCAAGCACAGCTGATATATACATACACATGAACCCAAGTCTGACTTTAGCCATAAACCTCAGTGAGTAGAATGAACATACTATAGAGTAGTAGCTAGCTGGAGCTATATAGCTTACTGCAGTCATCAAATATGCATTTTTTTTTAAAATTTCGGTACAAACAGTTTTGCTGTTTTTTTGTTTTTGTTTTTGTTTTTTCCTCCTGAAACTGAGCAGCAATCTTTTTTTTTTTTTTTTTTGAGAGAGATTTTCGCTATAGGGCGCGTGCGCTCGCCAGACAGACAGAGAGAGACATAGAGACAGAAAGCGAGAAATCACCCCCCAGGGGGGATGGTCACGCCGCAATCCCTTCTCCTTCATTCTCCTCTCGGGATCTTGGGCACGCACGCACACGCGCCCGGCGTGAGTTTTAAGCCACCGGGTCCGGGACGCGAACCGCGGTCGACTACGTGGGAGTCCAGCGACATAGCCATTACGCTAACTGCTGGTTCCCTGAGCAGCAATCTTTTTAAGGGACTTCTGACTCTTTTCTCTAGGCCCCGCTAGGTGACCCAGAGAAACCAGCTCCATTCCGCTGCTTTTGGGACTTTCACTGGGCCGCCAGTGTGCTGAGAATCTGAAGGGTAATCGCAAGGTTTGGAATGCCAGCTTTCACTGGATTTCCATATGGTACTCCTGCTTCCCCAGACCAGAGTCCCTCTGCTTAACCCTTCTTAGGAAAGGATCCTCCAACCCTCTCTCAGTGAGAAGAGGGGTGGGCCCCTGGCTGCAGGGCGTTGAGAGGGCACCTGCTCTGCAGAAACTGAGTGTGAGGGTTTTCCTCACCTCTCTTGACCTCAGCCCCACCTCTCACTGTCCCTCAGCCTCTACTGCCTGAGGCTTGGTGTAGTTCCATGGCCAACATCAGGTGACCTTTGGCTTTCTTCGCTGCTGGCCGGATTGATTTTACGGCAGTCTGCTAGGTTAGTTCTCCTCATCCATCTGCTCTCTGGTTGGCAAACTTTTGCTGCGATCGTTTCCTCCTCTGTTCTGATCCTTGTGGATTTAGGGCTTTTCTTCTTCTATAGTACTTTATTTTCATAGGATTTTAAAATCACTTGTTTGATAGTACATGGTCATTATAAAAAAAATTAAAACAGGGCCAGCCTGTGGTGCGATGGTTAAGGCGGCTGGATCTCATGTTGCTGACTACATGGTTCAAGTCCTCGACATGATGGCTTGAAAAGCATGCTGGGCCCATGTGTATGCATGCCCAAAATCCCAAAAGGAGGGGAAAATGTGGAAGAGACTGCGGCATGGCTTTTCCACATGGGAGGTTCTCCCCCCGCCGCCCCCAATCTCTCTTTGGTGAGTGCATGCTCCCAGTGGCAAAAATTTTAAAAAAATAAAGAAAATGGGACCAGCAGTTAGCGTAATGGCTATGTTGCTGGGCTCCCATGTAGTCGACTGTGATTCACGTCCTGGACCTGGTGGCTTAAAACTCATGCCGGGCGTGTGTGCGTGTGTGCCGAAGATCCCAAGAGGAGAATGGAGGAGAAGGGATTGCAACGTGGCCATCCCCCCTGGGGGGTGATTTCTCGCTTTCTGTCTCTCTGTCTCTCTCTGTCTATCTGGGGAGCGCACGTGCCCTATAGCAAAAACCTCTCAAAAAAAAAAAAAAAAAAAGAAAAAGAAAAGAAAATGATTCAGAGCAATATATGCACCCCCCACCACAGCTACTTTAATTATTTATTCTCCCAGATGAATATCCTTCCAGGTTAGCCTTTGTGAATTATATGTATGTATGTGCTGAAATAAATACATAAATAAAGACAGAAGCTCTGCAAATATACGTGAGGTCACACCATACTATTCTGTAACCAGCCCTTCTCCCATTGCTAGATCTTGGACATCTTTCAATCACACATAAAGAAATACTGTTTTTTTTTTTTTTTTTTTAACAAGCTGCATGGTGGTCTGTCCTACCATATCTTATATATTCAGTCTCTTCTTAACGGACATTCATGAAGTTTCCAATTTTTTGTTACTATAAAGAGTGCTGCTCTGCGGGACCAGCAGTTGGCATAATGGCTATGTCGCTGGACTCCCATGTAGTCAACTGCAGTTCGAGTCTCAGGCTAGGTGGCTTAAACTCACGCCAGGTGCGTGTGCGTGCATGCCCAAGATCCTGAGAGGAGAATGGAGGAGAAGGGATTGTGGTGTGGCCATCTGCCCTGTGGGGTGATTTCTCGCTTTCTGTCTCTCTGTCTCTGTCTTTCTGGTGAGTGCATGCGCCCTATAGCAAAAACCTCTCCAAAAATAAATAAATAAATAAAAAGAGTGCTGCCCTGCATGAGTGCACCCACATCTTCTCATGCCTGTTCTCTTGTCGCTCAGATCTTTCCTTGAAGTGGGCTTGCTGGACAGATGTGTGCCATAAGGTGTCGGTGACTTGCCCTCCAGGGTGGCACTGTGATCTGTGTTCTGCTCTTTGGCCTCTGAGAGGGCTTCTCTCCTTGCCTGCTCCTGTCTTCATCACCCTTTCCAAATGTTGCCAGTTACCTGGGTGGAAATGGCACCTTATTGCTGCATTGATTTGCATGTCTTCCAAAAGTCAGGCTGGGCCTTTTCGTGTCACCCCTTTGTGAACTTGTTTGCTTTCTGTGTGGTGTTTTCTTTCCTTTTCAGAACGGAAGCCTCAGACCGCAGTTCTTCCCTAGCTCTGCTGTCCAGAGGCAGGACAGCAGCACGGGTGGCGGGGAGACACGCTGTGAGGGTAGGGTAGTGCGGAGAGTGGTGTGTGCCTCCCAGTGTCTCTGCTTTTCCTGCACAGCCGCCTACTGGGGATGAGCACCGCCCTCTCCCCCCAGCGCTGGCCTGCAGCTGACAGGTTGCAGGGGCCCGCTGGCCCTCTGGGGTGGCTCTGTACATGGCCCTGGCAGTGTCCGAGGCCTGGTTGTAGTTCTGGCACAGGCCTGCATTTTGGTATTCACAAGGGTTTGCATGGAACATGAAGACAGTTGCCCCTGCAACCTCCTTTTCTAAAAACCTTTAAAAAATTGCGAAATACAACACTTACAGAAAATGTTCAGTTTAACAAATTATTATAAAGCAAACACTGTGTAACCACCACCCTGGGAGACAGCTGACTTTTAATAGCACTGTGGCAAGTGGAGCTGGCATTCCGCCCCTCGGCTGTTGGGCTGTGTGCTTCCCACAGCTGCCCCAAGTCTCCAAGCTGGGGAGGGATGTCTGCGAGCCTTGGGAGGACCATTTGGGTATGGTGTTCTGAAGCTGGATGCTGGGGTCTGGCTGGGGTGGGGGTTTGAGTTGGTGACTTGAGCTTTGCCGCCCGGCACCCTTTCTCTGACCTGGGTCCTCACAAGTGCAGAGACATGCAGACCTAAAACATTTGGGTGGAACCGCAGGAGCAGGGGAAGTGTAGAAATGCAGAGCAGGAAGCTCTGGGGCAGGCCTAGAGGCCAAGTCTGGTTGGCTTGGGAATTTGGGGTGAGCCACAGGACAGTCACCTGGGGCAGAGCTCAGCCCTCCTGTCCCAGCCTGACTGGAGGCAAAGCCATGTCACATGGGCCCAGCTCCTTCTCTTCCAGGAGGCTTTAGAGGAAGACAGCCCTCCGGGTAGGGGACTGTCCTCATGGATTGGACAGGATGTGAGCAGCAGAGGGAGACTGGACCTGTGTACTCTTTGCTCAGGTGGGGCCCAGCTGAGAGAATGCCCCAGCCGCTGGCAGCTCACCTCCCTCCTC
>NW_006204205.1:1010833-1021305 GCF_000334495.1 Tupaia belangeri chinensis | reverse complement strand
TTTTTTTTTTTTTTTTTTAACAAGCTGCATGGTGGTCTGTCCTACCATATCTTATATATTCAGTCTCTTCTTAACGGACATTCATGAAGTTTCCAATTTTTTGTTACTATAAAGAGTGCTGCTCTGCGGGACCAGCAGTTGGCATAATGGCTATGTCGCTGGACTCCCATGTAGTCAACTGCAGTTCGAGTCTCAGGCTAGGTGGCTTAAACTCACGCCAGGTGCGTGTGCGTGCATGCCCAAGATCCTGAGAGGAGAATGGAGGAGAAGGGATTGTGGTGTGGCCATCTGCCCTGTGGGGTGATTTCTCGCTTTCTGTCTCTCTGTCTCTGTCTTTCTGGTGAGTGCATGCGCCCTATAGCAAAAACCTCTCCAAAAATAAATAAATAAATAAAAAGAGTGCTGCCCTGCATGAGTGCACCCACATCTTCTCATGCCTGTTCTCTTGTCGCTCAGATCTTTCCTTGAAGTGGGCTTGCTGGACAGATGTGTGCCATAAGGTGTCGGTGACTTGCCCTCCAGGGTGGCACTGTGATCTGTGTTCTGCTCTTTGGCCTCTGAGAGGGCTTCTCTCCTTGCCTGCTCCTGTCTTCATCACCCTTTCCAAATGTTGCCAGTTACCTGGGTGGAAATGGCACCTTATTGCTGCATTGATTTGCATGTCTTCCAAAAGTCAGGCTGGGCCTTTTCGTGTCACCCCTTTGTGAACTTGTTTGCTTTCTGTGTGGTGTTTTCTTTCCTTTTCAGAACGGAAGCCTCAGACCGCAGTTCTTCCCTAGCTCTGCTGTCCAGAGGCAGGACAGCAGCACGGGTGGCGGGGAGACACGCTGTGAGGGTAGGGTAGTGCGGAGAGTGGTGTGTGCCTCCCAGTGTCTCTGCTTTTCCTGCACAGCCGCCTACTGGGGATGAGCACCGCCCTCTCCCCCCAGCGCTGGCCTGCAGCTGACAGGTTGCAGGGGCCCGCTGGCCCTCTGGGGTGGCTCTGTACATGGCCCTGGCAGTGTCCGAGGCCTGGTTGTAGTTCTGGCACAGGCCTGCATTTTGGTATTCACAAGGGTTTGCATGGAACATGAAGACAGTTGCCCCTGCAACCTCCTTTTCTAAAAACCTTTAAAAAATTGCGAAATACAACACTTACAGAAAATGTTCAGTTTAACAAATTATTATAAAGCAAACACTGTGTAACCACCACCCTGGGAGACAGCTGACTTTTAATAGCACTGTGGCAAGTGGAGCTGGCATTCCGCCCCTCGGCTGTTGGGCTGTGTGCTTCCCACAGCTGCCCCAAGTCTCCAAGCTGGGGAGGGATGTCTGCGAGCCTTGGGAGGACCATTTGGGTATGGTGTTCTGAAGCTGGATGCTGGGGTCTGGCTGGGGTGGGGGTTTGAGTTGGTGACTTGAGCTTTGCCGCCCGGCACCCTTTCTCTGACCTGGGTCCTCACAAGTGCAGAGACATGCAGACCTAAAACATTTGGGTGGAACCGCAGGAGCAGGGGAAGTGTAGAAATGCAGAGCAGGAAGCTCTGGGGCAGGCCTAGAGGCCAAGTCTGGTTGGCTTGGGAATTTGGGGTGAGCCACAGGACAGTCACCTGGGGCAGAGCTCAGCCCTCCTGTCCCAGCCTGACTGGAGGCAAAGCCATGTCACATGGGCCCAGCTCCTTCTCTTCCAGGAGGCTTTAGAGGAAGACAGCCCTCCGGGTAGGGGACTGTCCTCATGGATTGGACAGGATGTGAGCAGCAGAGGGAGACTGGACCTGTGTACTCTTTGCTCAGGTGGGGCCCAGCTGAGAGAATGCCCCAGCCGCTGGCAGCTCACCTCCCTCTGCTGTGCCAGGTCCACTGAAGGGCAAGCCCTGCACACAGGAGATGGCATGGCCCTCACTCCACCTGCCCACCTCTGCCTCCTGCCCTCTCAGCTGCTCCTTCCCTCATGCAGCCCCGCAGAGCTTCCTGCTTTCTGCAGGGTTGGGGTGTAGGGAGCAGCAGAACCGCCCCCACACCTGCCCTCGTGCAGCTGATGGTCTAGGCCAGTGCCGTCTGATCGGACGTCCTGCAGTCCTGGGAATGGCAGAGGGCAGCGGAGGGCGGTAGAGAGAGCATGCAGCTCCAGCCATGGACCCGGGCAGGCTATGGGGTGGGGGCAGGGCTTCCTGCACAAACCTAGACTTGAGGATGGAGACTGAGCGGGGCTGAGGGCGCAGGAAGACTGATGAGGCCTGGGAAGAGCAGGTGCAAAGGCCTGGTGAGGAGGAGGGGAGCAGGTGGAAGGGTGCTGGAGAGGAGAGCAGCGAGGACGAGCCCTGGAAGCTGGACAGGCAGTGGGAGGGCCAGAGCAGCACCTGTGAGCTGCACTGGGTTTGCTTGCAGAGGCTTGAGTCCAGGCATGGCCTATCGGACCTGCATGTTGTGAAGATCATCTGCTGCCATGGGATGCTGCCAAGAAGGCTGTGGGACAGGGGCCAGTCAGGAAGCTCTTGTGGTTAGCCTGGTGGGAAACACGGCAGGGGATGGAGAGAACAGTGGGTAGGATTGGGGCAGGACTTGCTGGTGGGATAGTTGCTGAGGGAGAGGAGGGTCCTGCGTGATGGTGGAGCCATCCTGGAGTTGGGAGATGCTGGTGGAGGGGCAGTTGGGGGAAAAGAGGGTGCACTGTTTGGATGAGTTGTCTGAGGTTTCCTGGGGTCATCTGAGGGGAAGGTGGAGTAGGTCTTTGCATGGAGCCTGGTGGAGAGGACAGGGCTCGGGATAGCAGTGGGAGCCCAGCATGGGAGAGTGGTGCATGCCTGTCTCAGGCACCCCTAAGCGCTCACTCTCACAGTGCCCCAGCCCAGCCTGGGTAAAGGGGGGTGCTGACCAGGACGCAGCCATAACCTGTCTGTGACTGCCTGTGGGCGTGTGTGCATGTGTGTGTCTGTGTGGGAGCTTCTGCTTATCTCTAGCCTCCAGTTCAGAAGAAGGGGGCAGGAGATGGAGGAGGGGGATGCCAGCAGGGGCAGGGTGGGACTTGAAAGATGATTTTGCTCTGTGAGCCATGCTCGACTCACAGACAGCAGCTGCTCCTGGGCGTTGGCTGACGGGAGAAGAGTTGTCCTAGCCTCTAAATTCTGCCTCCTGACCGGATGGTGGGACAGACTCATTTCTCCTGGGGATTATTCTGGCCACCGGCCTGTGGGTTGACTAATGATGCCAGCATCACTCTGAGGGACAAGACCATTGGAGCGCAAGTCAGAATTCAGCACGCACCCAATCCAGTGTAAGCTATCTAGACAGGGGTGGTGTTCCAGGACCCTATAGGGTGTGTATCAGCTTAACCTCACCCCTCCAGCCCCTAGGCCAATCTGTGGACAATCTGGACTTGGCTCTAGCTTTTGGTAGAGAAGCTTATTGAGCCACTGGTTGTCCAGAGCTACACCAATTGGCCACTGTGAGCATGTGATGCCTGCAAAGCATGTTTGGTTGAGTTTCTTAGATGGGGCTCTGGGCTAAGGTTTTAGCTCGTTTATCCTTGCTCCCAGTGGTGCCTGGTTGGGAGAGTCCACTCTGACAGTGCAGTCCCAGCTTGTAGGGGGAGCCATAGAGGAGTCCTTAATCTTAGTCTGGAGCCTTCTGCTGGGGCCTGATGGGGCCAGGGGTGTAGTGGGGTCTAGGTGAGAGAGTGCGGCTGTCTCTGGAGCCTCACCCCAGGTCAGGCTTGTCAGGATGCTCGTATTTTCCTCTCTGCCTCTGTCACACAGCTCTGTAGACTCTGTTTCGTGCCTGCTCCCCAGCAGGTCCACTTCTCTGAACGTGAGCACTTGAGTCGCTGTCACAGCTCTGCTTCAGGCCTGTCACTTCTCCCTTGCCTTGCACAAACCCTCCTGCATTCTCTGACCCATCATCCTTGGCAAGCAGGTCTGTGACTCTTACCTTTGACCTCTTTGCAGAGGATGTGTCTTTTGTTTGGAACGTTCCCATCCCTCCACCCTCTTCCCCTCTGTGTGGCCAATTTCTAAGCGTTCAGTGCCTGTCATATATTAGGTATTCATGTTTCTCAAATGAACAACTGCAAGTAAGTGTTGACTGAATCCTTCTGATCTTGACAGAACACCAACTCATACATCACCTCTGTTCTCTGTTACTCAATTGTCAATATGTGTTTATTTGGTGACACTGTAGCTCTAGTTGTTGAGACCAGCGCCTGCCAACCTGCCACATGCTGTGTGTCAGCAAATATCATTGCGTTGAATTCAGTAACATTGTCTTTACACACTGAGAAAAAGCCAGTGAAATGCTTAGACCCTTCTCATCAGATATATTGTGCATATGTGTGTGTGTGTGTGTGTGTGTGTGTGTGTGTGTGTGTGTTTGCCATAGGGTGCATGCACTCACTGGAGAGAGATAGAGAGAGGAAAAGTGAGAAATCACCCTCTAGGGGGATGGCCACACCACAATCCCTTCTCCTCCATTCTCCTCTTGGGATTTTGGGCATAATAAACATGCATGTGCCCAGGATGATTTTCAAGCCACCAGGTCTGGGACTTGAACCGTGGTCAGCCATGTGGGAGCTTAGCACTTGATATTTTGACTTCTGATGGTGAGGTCTTGTATCTTGGTTGTTAGCCTCTGCTTCGTGGAGAAGTTGGCTTTTACGTGAGCTTGGGAGGATGGGAAATTTGTCCTACAAAGATAAAGTAAGTCAGAGAGCTGGCCTCATGTCCTAGTGGGGTCAGTAATCTTGGTCTGGAGCCTTACGTTGGGGCCTGACTGGGCCAGGTGTATAGTGGGGGCCATGTGAGAGAGTTGGATCCCATGTGATCAATCATGGTTTGAGTGCCAGCCCTGGCTGCTTGAGAAACATGCCAGGTGTGTGTGTGTGTGTGTGTGTGTGTGTTTGTGTGTGCATGCCCTAAATCCCAAACAAGGTGGCGAAAGAGAGAAGAAAGGATTTGGGTATGACCATGTGCTGTTGGGGGGTGCTCTCACCCTCTCTCTCTCTCTGGCAAGTGCATGGGCCTTCTGGCAATTGAAAGCAAAGAAGGTAAAAAGGTCATTTCTGGCAGAGAGAAAGTCTTGAGCCAACATGAAATGAGGTAAGATATATTTTTCAACTCAACAGTAGACTGAGAAACCAGATTAGCGACTCTTCATTTGGCTACGGTCTGATTTTAAACTTTCCCCCTGCACTTAGGCTCCTCTGGACCTGAACTTGCCTTGTCCCCTATCCTCCTGTTCTATCACCTCTTGCCTCTAAGACTTCACTCAGGTTGCTACCCTTGCCTGAGTGCTGTTTCTGGGGGACATGTCCCGACAGCCTGAGTGTCCCACTTTCATCAGACTTGTGATTGACTGCATTTTGCCTTTTCCTCACCCCTGTGTATCTTGCAGTTCAAGCGACTTCATGCTTTGTCTATCCACGTAATGCCCTTTCATTGTTTATTTGTGTGTCTACTCTGCTCGTCACCGACAGGGGCTATGGAGGAGTCAGGAGCACAGGGTGTGGTCTCTGCCTGCATGGGGTTCAAGGTCTATTTGAGGATCAGACATGAGGGAAATAGTTCCTCATGGTGTTTTCTAGAAGAGGGAGGAATCCATTGTTGCTTCAGCCGTGAGCATCAGGTTCGGCTAAATGGAGGACGGTGCCTAGGGGTCGAACCTTGGTACGTGAGGAAGGGAGTCAGTCCTGCAAAGTTGGAGTAGAAAAGACTTTGGGGTGCAATCTTGAGCAACTTTTAATTTTGATTTATTTATCTATTTTACTTTTAAAAGCATTATTTATTTTATTGAGTATTATTATTTTTTACTTTGACCAGAAAGAGACAGAGAAAGAGAGAAAGGGAAAGTGAGAAAGCAAGCCACCAGATCTGGGACTCGAACTGTTGACTGCATTTTGCCTTTTCCTCACCCCTGTGTATCTTGCAGTTCAAGCGACTTCATGCTTTGTCTATCCACGTAATGCCCTTTCATTGTTTATTTGTGTGTCTACTCTGCTCGTCACCGACAGGGGCTATGGAGGAGTCAGGAGCACAGGGTGTGGTCTCTGCCTGCATGGGGTTCAAGGTCTATTTGAGGATCAGACATGAGGGAAATAGTTCCTCATGGTGTTTTCTAGAAGAGGGAGGAATCCATTGTTGCTTCAGCCGTGAGCATCAGGTTCGGCTAAATGGAGGACGGTGCCTAGGGGTCGAACCTTGGTACGTGAGGAAGGGAGTCAGTCCTGCAAAGTTGGAGTAGAAAAGACTTTGGGGTGCAATCTTGAGCAACTTTTAATTTTGATTTATTTATCTATTTTACTTTTAAAAGCATTATTTATTTTATTGAGTATTATTATTTTTTACTTTGACCAGAAAGAGACAGAGAAAGAGAGAAAGGGAAAGTGAGAAAGCAAGCCACCAGATCTGGGACTCGAACTGCAGTCGGCCATGTGGGAGTCTAGCACCTCAAACCCCATGCCACTTGCTGGTCCCTTGAAACTTTAAGAAGATAGGAAAGTGGCTGCTTAGGGAGGAGATGGGGGAGATTGAGCTGGTGCACAGAGGTGAAACCAGAGACTGTCTAGGAAAGTAGGTAAGGCTGGGTCTCGGAGGGATGGAAAAACTTTCTCTGAGTCTGGAGGATTCTACTGATATTGAACAGTGAGGTGTGCTGCTATATTTGACACTAACATAAACAAATTAAAGAACAGTGATGAGTAAGACAGCTTGGGTTAGAATAAGGTGGTCGTGGGGAGCTGGACTGAGAATGTGCTGGTGTGGAAGAGAGTGGCACTGAGGGCCACCCAGCATCTGGTGACCCTGGGTTCTCAGTAATTGCGGGGGGACCCGAATTACACCAGCTGTCCCCAGAGTGTTGAAGGCCGTGAGGTCTGCTGAGAAGGAAGATGCCACCCACCTGCCCATAGCAATGAAACAATAAACACTTGGTTCTACGTCAAAACGGAAAGGACGTAACCTGGGTGGCAGTGGGCTCCAAGAAGCGGTTCTGAGTTGTAGAGGGTCAGGGGTATCCGGTTGCAGTGTGAGCGGAGGTGTCTTTAGAAAACTGCCATACCTAGTCAACACCTGGTTGGAAAAAGTATGTTGGGTTACGATACAAGACAAACTGTCATCGCGGATTAAAACCCTTCTGCGACCCAAGGGGAGGTCACTTCTTGGAACATTTGCTAATCTTTTAACATTTTATCAACATGAAATGAATCAACTACTTGAGACTGGCTGGCTATTTATTCATTCATGTATTCATTTACCAAATGTATCTGGGCAGTAAGCTGCGTAGAACACACAGCAGAAGGCGGTGGACAGAGGATGACTTCCCGTGAAGATGTGACTCGGAAAGGGCTCCCTGTTCACCCTCGTGCGGGTTAGGATGCTGTCATTTCTGGGGGTGTGAAAAGCCGCTTGAAGTGCTGGTTTATTATTGTTTGTTATCATGAGATTAATATGAAAAGCACTAGACAGTGCAATTTATAAAGGAAAGTCACAGGGGTGTGGCATTTTGTGGGGCACCCATGGGCTATAGGCGTGGCTTTACACATAGAGGAACCAGAGACAGGGGATGGGAACAAAAATATGAGGGACAGGGGAGTAACCAGCATGCTGTGTCCTAGGGCAGTGGGTCTCACTATGCCACTGTAGCTACTGGGTGCTGCTTAAGCATTCGGGCCATCCTGGAGATGTCTGTCCAGAAGCCAGGGCTGGAGGTTCACCCAACTCCCACCCCATGTACTCCTGAGGAGTAGGGGTGCCCCTGGAGGAGTTGGCCCAGTCTTGCATTTTCCAAAGACATCTAGTGGCGCATGGACCTGTTTTAGGGCCAGGCTAGATCCATACACTTGGGAGGATGGAGCTGTCAAGTCCTGGAGAGTGGAGAATCAAAGGCTGGTTTGTGAGGCCCAGAGAGTGGGCTGTTGACATGGGGCAGGCTGGGCAAGCAGAATGCTTCCCAGAGTAGGAGGCTTGAGAGGGTTGGGGAAACTCTGCGAGCCAAGAGGTACTGATTGGGGAGGAGCAAGGCTGATCTGTGTCCCAGATAGGCCCATGCAGCTCCATGTAGCTCTGCACAGTTAGTTTGTGGTGGGAGAGTCTGTTTCCACACACCTGTTACCCTTCACCCATTCCAGACCTTCCCTAAAGGGCCCAGTGGAAGGGGCTGATAACCCACAGCAGTGTAAGTGCCAATGCAAGGGTCGCAGGTGACGTAAGAAGCTGCTCTCCCACCATCTTGGTTTACAGGTGGGTAAACCAAGGTAGAGCGGAGAGCTGGCTTAGGGAGGAGTGAAAAGATGGTCTTCGTGGTCAGGCAGGAATGGGTCCTTCTCCACCTCTGCCACCCCATGAGGGACCCTGAGGAGATGATGTGGGCTCTGTGTGCCTCACTCTGCTCTTCTGTAAGATGGGGCTAATCATCCCACACCTGAGGTATGAGGATTCACACAGCTTTTCTCAGAGCCTGGCGCCAGCAGGTACTACTGATGTTGGCGCCTGGGGCCATGCTGGGGTCAGACACTGCCCTCAGTCCGCTGTCTGCTCTGTGCCCACGGTGGCCGCCGGACCCTCTGATGCCCGGCAGCCTGGTCCGGCCCTTGCTCCAGCTGTGACAGGGGGACTGGGATGTGGGGCAGTGAGCGGCGGCTGTTTGCTAACTTTGTATATTGCTTAATAAGGACAACACGGCTTGTCCTGGCAAACAGTGGATCCGGCCATATATGGGGAAAGGAGTAACTTGGATACAGAGAAGGACACAATTCTGAGCTCTTCTTGTTTAAAACAAAATCAGACAATAAGAACTTGCCACTCTCTTTTCCAGTTTGGTTACAGAGGAATTTCTGGTTATAAATAGGCAACATCCTGGGGCCAGCAGGTGATGTGGTGTTTGGTACACTAGGCCCCTGCATAACTGACTGTGGTTCAAGTCCCGGACCTGGCGGCTTAATCTCTCTCCCTTTCTCTCTCGCTGGTCAAATTTTAAAAATATAAAAATAAATGCATTTTTTAAAAAAATAGGCAACATCTTGCAGTGGGATCTTTAGAAATAGCTGTGAATTGTTTCTGCACATCCTTTCTACACTAGAAAGCCCTTGGCACAGAGGAAGGGCCCTAGGGGATAGAGAGAAAGTGACTGTTTCGCAGCTGTGCAAAGTGGATTGAGGCCCCAGGCTGAGCACCAGGCCCTGTGGTTGGGGCAGGCAGGAGTTGGCAGCCTCTAATCATCCAATTGCGGGGCTCTCCTGCCTCTTCGGGTGGGAGGGGCACTGCTGATCACGTACCCTCTTCCTTCCAGCAATCTGATTTATGACGCCTGCATCCGCCCCTTCATTCGCCACCTCCTACTCGTTTGTGCACGGGCAGATTCCAGCGCACACTCAGCGCTCCGTGCGCGGCTTGTCCCGACTTCCTCCTGCCCGGCTCCTCTCCCAGTGCTTCCTCTCCTCCAGCACGTCTTGCTCACGGCCAGCGCCCTGGACTCCCTTTGGCCCTTTCCTTTGCCTCCTTGGTGCACTCACCTAGCTTTCTGGGCCCCCCTTTCCGTAGCATAGCAATTGAGAGGGCTCAGTCTGCCTGGGACCAATCCTGGCTTGATCTCACTTAGCTGCGTGAACTTAGGCAAGTTGG
The DNA here is from genome assembly GCF_000334495.1 of Tupaia belangeri chinensis. NCBI lineage: Eukaryota > Metazoa > Chordata > Mammalia > Scandentia > Tupaiidae > Tupaia > Tupaia belangeri. Next base: position 1,011,718 of record NW_006204205.1, on the reverse strand, counting down.
CTCACCTCTCTGGACCCAGCCCCCCCTCACCCCCTCCAGCCTGCAAGGGATAATAGTGCTCGTCTCTAAGGATCATCTCTAGGACTACCTGAGTTATACACGTAAAACTTCTAGAACAATGCCCCCCAAAAGGCTGGCACTCACAAAGCTTTGGCCGCTCTTCTTTGCTGACAACACCCTTGTTCTCTCTCCTGAACCCCAGAGATAAGATTTCCAGCTGCCCCTGGGTGTCCTTGCCTCAGTCAGGTTGGGGTGAGTGCTTATAGTACACCTCATGGACTGGGGACTCCACTCAGGGTCTATGGTGCTGGGAACGCACAGTTCAGGGGATAGGCCGTGTGAGGATGCGCGACCAGGCAGGCAGTGTGTCCTGCCCTGTAGTGTAGGTGCCCCAGACCACACTCAAGCTGAGGTCTTTCCTCTGCCAGGTCTTCTGCCACCCATGGAAGGCTCCCTCTTAGGGGCCAGTTGGGTCAAGGCTTTGGAAAGAGAAGAAAGACTGAGTTTCCAGCCTTAAGTCTTTCTTCTTCTTTTTTCTCTTTTTTTGGAGAGGTTTTTGCTATAGGGCGCATGCGCTTTCCAGACAGACAGACAGAGACAGAGAGACAGAAAGTGAGAAATCATCCCCCAGGGGGGATGACCATGCCACAATCCCTTCTTCTCCATTCTCCTCTTGGGATCTTGGGCATGCACGCACATGCGCCCGGCGTGAGTTTAAGCCGCCAGGTCCGGGACTCAAACCGCGGTCAACTAAGTGGGAGTCCAGTGACATAGCCATTACGCTAACTGGTAGTCCCTTAAGTCTTTCTTGATTCTTTGTGCATGGCTTCTGCCTGGGTCTGGCCTCCCACTTTTTTTTTTTTTTTTTTTTTTTTTTTTTCAGGC
>NW_006204205.1:995490-1010514 GCF_000334495.1 Tupaia belangeri chinensis | reverse complement strand
CAGGGGAGCGGCGGCTGTTTGCTAACTTTGTATATTGCTTAATAAGGACAACACGGCTTGTCCTGGCAAACAGTGGATCCGGCCATATATGGGGAAAGGAGTAACTTGGATACAGAGAAGGACACAATTCTGAGCTCTTCTTGTTTAAAACAAAATCAGACAATAAGAACTTGCCACTCTCTTTTCCAGTTTGGTTACAGAGGAATTTCTGGTTATAAATAGGCAACATCCTGGGGCCAGCAGGTGATGTGGTGTTTGGTACACTAGGCCCCTGCATAACTGACTGTGGTTCAAGTCCCGGACCTGGCGGCTTAATCTCTCTCCCTTTCTCTCTCGCTGGTCAAATTTTAAAAATATAAAAATAAATGCATTTTTTAAAAAAATAGGCAACATCTTGCAGTGGGATCTTTAGAAATAGCTGTGAATTGTTTCTGCACATCCTTTCTACACTAGAAAGACCTTGGCACAGAGGAAGGGCCCTAGGGGATAGAGAGAAAGTGACTGTTTCGCAGCTGTGCAAAGTGGATTGAGGCCCCAGGCTGAGCACCAGGCCCTGTGGTTGGGGCAGGCAGGAGTTGGCAGCCTCTAATCATCCAATTGCGGGGCTCTCCTGCCTCTTCGGGTGGGAGGGGCACTGCTGATCACGTACCCTCTTCCTTCCAGCAATCTGATTTATGACGCCTGCATCCGCCCCTTCATTCGCCACCTCCTACTCGTTTGTGCACGGGCAGATTCCAGCGCACACTCAGCGCTCCGTGCGCGGCTTGTCCCGACTTCCTCCTGCCCGGCTCCTCTCCCAGTGCTTCCTCTCCTCCAGCACGTCTTGCTCACGGCCAGCGCCCTGGACTCCCTTTGGCCCTTTCCTTTTCCTCCTTGGTGCACTCACCTAGCTTTCTGGGCCCCCCTTTCCGTAGCATAGCAATTGAGAGGGCTCAGTCTGCCTGGGACCAATCCTGGCTTGATCTCACTTAGCTGCGTGAACTTAGGCAAGTTGGCTCACCTCTCTGGACCCAGCCCCCCCTCACCCCCTCCAGCCTGCAAGGGATAATAGTGCTCGTCTCTAAGGATCATCTCTAGGACTACCTGAGTTATACACGTAAAACTTCTAGAACAATGCCCCCCAAAAGGCTGGCACTCACAAAGCTTTGGCCGCTCTTCTTTGCTGACAACACCCTTGTTCTCTCTCCTGAACCCCAGAGATAAGATTTCCAGCTGCCCCTGGGTGTCCTTGCCTCAGTCAGGTTGGGGTGAGTGCTTATAGTACACCTCATGGACTGGGGACTCCACTCAGGGTCTATGGTGCTGGGAACGCACAGTTCAGGGGATAGGCCGTGTGAGGATGCGCGACCAGGCAGGCAGTGTGTCCTGCCCTGTAGTGTAGGTGCCCCAGACCACACTCAAGCTGAGGTCTTTCCTCTGCCAGGTCTTCTGCCACCCATGGAAGGCTCCCTCTTAGGGGCCAGTTGGGTCAAGGCTTTGGAAAGAGAAGAAAGACTGAGTTTCCAGCCTTAAGTCTTTCTTCTTCTTTTTTCTCTTTTTTTGGAGAGGTTTTTGCTATAGGGCGCATGCGCTTTCCAGACAGACAGACAGAGACAGAGAGACAGAAAGTGAGAAATCATCCCCCAGGGGGGATGACCATGCCACAATCCCTTCTTCTCCATTCTCCTCTTGGGATCTTGGGCATGCACGCACATGCGCCCGGCGTGAGTTTAAGCCGCCAGGTCCGGGACTCAAACCGCGGTCAACTAAGTGGGAGTCCAGTGACATAGCCATTACGCTAACTGGTAGTCCCTTAAGTCTTTCTTGATTCTTTGTGCATGGCTTCTGCCTGGGTCTGGCCTCCCACTTTTTTTTTTTTTTTTTTTTTTTTGTTTTGGCGCCCGTGTGTTTTTTTTTGCTATAGGACGCATGTGCTTGCAAGAAAGACAGAGAGACAGAGAGACAGAAAGCAAAAAATCACCCCCCAGGTGGGATGGCCACACCGCAATCCCTTCTCCTCCATTCTCCTCTTGGGATCTTGGGCACACATGCATGTGTGGTGACCCAGGTCTTTCTGCTTGTTTGGATTTGACCATACCCTGCATTTGAGGGGCCTGCAGATCCCAGGCATGGCCAGTCTAGCAGGTGGGCCTTGCTTGGGCCTGGGCCAGAGTGTGTCCTGGGCTGAGGACCTGCCCAGGGCTGGCTCAGGTCCTCAGCCACTGTGTCTCCACTCAGATGCCAGGCCTGCAGTGTTTACCTGTGAAACTGGGAAAAGCTCTTCCTGGCCGAGATGTTGGAGCAAAAATCACAGGGCAGATACCCCGAGGCCTCCCACCCTGGAAAGGACAGACCACTGGCCTCTATGCCAGAGCATGGAGGTCGTCAGCTCTGGCACATGCAGCCTCCTTTCTGGGTTGGGTCCCAGGGCTCGCTGGATACCACCCTCTGTCACCCCACCCTTACACAGTGGGCGAAGTGGAACCTTCCCATTGTTTTCCAAGGGTCATGCTCAAACATGCCCTCCCTTCCCCGATTTCACCTTGTTGCTGCTCTTGTGCTGTTTACTGATGGGGCTGTGGCCCCCCAGCCACTGCACCTCTATGGACAGCCATAGCCAAGAGCTCAGGCTTGGGGTCACAGAGTCTAGATTTGAAATCCAATTTACCAGGGTTACCCTGGGCAGGTGACATGCCTTAGTGAAGCCCAAGCTTCCTCATCCGTTAAATAGGGATGCTGGCTGACACACTGCGTGGACTGTGCTGTGTGCTTGGCATGGAGTGGGCTTAGCCACAGGCAGTATTGCTGGGGATAGTGTGTCCCTTGCCACCCTCCCTCCCCTGGACTCCGCTTTGCGTGTTCAGAACATCTGGTGAGAGGGAGCAGTATCCTGGGAGCCAAGATCAGAATGCAATGTCAGTGCAAGGTGGTGGGGGACCCAAGAGGGGTCAGAGAGTCACCTGGGGTGATGCAGAGTCTGGGGTCTGGGCACCTATGGGCAGCTCAGATGGGCAGAACTGCTGATGTGGGTGAAGGTCTCCCCAGATATGTGAAAACCAGAGTTGTTCTTTATTTTTAAGCCATGTTGAAAATACTGGGTCTTGGACCTACTGTATAGAGGTTACAATAGTACATTAAAAAGACACAACCAAAGAGAGCTCATTGCTCATGATAGGTTTGTTCTGGGTTGGGGCACTAAAGGGAGGGTTCCCCCCCCAATAATTATTTATTTAATTTTAGTTATTTTTATTATAATTTTAAAAATTCACCAGAGAGACAGAGAGAGAAAGTGAGAAAGGGAGAAAATAAGCCGCCAGGTCTGGGACTCTAACCATCGTCGGCCATGTAGGAGTTCCATGCCTCAACCGCCTTGCCACCTGCTCGTCCTAAAGTAAGAGTTTTCTTTCTTCTTCTTCTTTTTTTTATAAATAAAAACAATACCTACTCACTTAAAATTTCTCAGATAGTACATAAAAAGTACAAAAGAAATTTAAGAAAAAATAAGGAAGTTAAATAAAATGAAGACCTCCCTCCTTCAAATGTTGGCATTTTGATGACCGTTTTATGAATATGCACCTCTCATAAGTATTTCATGCTGTTCATTATGGGCTTTTTCCTCCCTGTGGCCCTATATTCATTAAGATCATATTTTCACAGCGATTTCATTCCTTTAACGCCTTTGCTGATGAGAGGAGGCAGAGCACACCACTGCGCATGATCGGGTCTGATGTCAACTGTGTAGATACACCCCATCATCTCGGGTAGGATGGCTGATGTACGGGTGACAGAGTAGTCTCTGCATATTGTAGTTTACTTGGCTAGCCTTTTCTTCATGTGTATTTAGGTGTGTCCCACTATTATTTATTATAAACAAAATTCAGGGACCAGCAGTTAGCGTAATGGCTGTGTCGCTAGACTCCCATGTAATTGACCACGCTTCGCGTCCCGGACCCGGTGGCTTAAAACTCACACTGGGTGCATGTGCTTGTATGCCCAAGATCCTGAGAGGAGAATGGAGGAGACGGGATTGCGGCGTGGCCATCCCCCCCTGGGGGGTGATTTCTCGCTTTCTGTCTCTATGTCTCTCTCTGTCTGTCTGGCGAGTGCACGCACCCTATAGCAAAAACCTCTAAAAAAAAATAAACAAAATTCAGTGAACATCTTTGTAGTTATCTCTCTTTGCAGGGGGCAATGGCATACCCATCTACCACCCCGATACAGAGTTCCGAATTGCTCCCCTTAGACAGGGCACTGACAGGGCACAAAAATGCCTGTTTCCCCACCCCCTGATGAGCCTGGCTTTTGTTCATCTTTTTATTCTTTGCCAGTATGGTAATAGAAGATTAAACCTTTGTTTCCATTGATTTGACTATCGGTGGCCATATTTCATGCTTTATGAATTCCTTGTTCACGTCCTTGCTCTGCGTCTGGCTCCTCCCACTACCCTGGACTACGTGTGAGTGACCCTTTTCTCTACCTCCCGGGGGCATGTGGTAGAGAGTACCAGCTGGAAGGTGCCTGACCCTCACTTCCCATTCTGGACCCCGATGCCAGGAGATGCTGAGACAGGATTCGAGAGCCAGGATGGGGCCTTCGTCTGCTGACCAGTGTCAGGAAAGAGCCAACCTGTTGGCGTGGGGATGGGATTATGCGTGCCCAGCCTCAGATTCTGCTGCAGACCTGCTGGCTGGCCGTCTCCCTCAGAGAAATAAGCAGGTCAGGCTGGTGCCCAGGTGAGCTCTTGCCACATTGCTGAACAGGTGGGAATTATGTGATTCCTCTGGGTGTTGGAGCTCTTTGTAGAAGACACTGGTTCTTACAGATTGCATAGGTTAGTATTGCCATGTTTAAATGAAGAAGCTGGAGACCAGAGAGGGGACAGAACTTTGCCGAAGTCCCCTGCTATGTGAACAGCTATGTCAGCCTTTCCAGATGCAGTGAAACTTGGGTACGCTCCCAAATCTACACCCTGTAGTGAGGCCTGCTGGGTAAGTCCTGCCACGGGAGCAGCTGGCTGCCAGGGACAGTGGTATGAAGGCGTTAGGTAAAACCACAGCCTAATCTCTTGAAACTCTGGGACGGCCCTGAGGACAGGCCTTGCTAAAGTGCTGTAGGAAGGTGTCGGTTGGGTGGTATCCCACGGCTCCTTTTCTGGGCCTTTTCTATCCCTCTGGTGTTCATGGCTGACACCATGGGTGTTTTCCAAGAACAAGGTAAGCATCACCAGTTAGACTGGCACCTCCTGGTTGCACTTTCAATTGCCCACTGATTCCTATGGGGAAAGGGCTGAGCTTCAGATTTGCACAACCCTGGCCAGTGATGCAGTGTGTCATGTGTATGCGTAAAGACCACATGCAGAGAGCCGTTAGTCTTTGGGACCCCACAGTGCTGCCTGGGCCAAATCACAGGATGCCTTGGCCAGGGTCTGTGGGTGCGATTTTCCATCATCAGTCTCTTCATTGTCAGCCTCTCCTTAGAGCTCTTGCCTTTGCCCTTCTGCCCAGCGTTATTGACCTTCTGGCTCATCTCAGACCTTCCTCTGGCTCTTTGGTGGCCTTCTCTCCCAGTCTAGTCCAAACGTCAGTGCTGTCCCTCTTCTGAATGCTGATGGCTTTCTTCTGAGTCATTCACATGTTTCCTACACGCCTGCTGCCTTCCAACACCATTTCTTTTGAACTTTGCCTTACAGCTCGTGTTGTTGCAGTGCTTTGTGAGATGAAATCTCGTTGATCCAATGGGGTAATGAACTCAGATTTCCCACCATGTTGTGTTCTCCTCAGTGTCTGGCATGTAGTAGGCGCTCGGGAAATGTGGGTTGCCAGGGATTTGACTTAGCCAATATGTAAACACAAACCAGAAGGCGTTCAGGCCCATGTGGGCATTAGGTGCCTGCCTGCACAGGCTGGACGCCACTCCAAGGACAAAGTGGACTCAGTTCACCCCTGCCAGAGGTATTGATGGAAGAGAGTGTTGTGGTGATGATGTGCCGCAGACAAATGCTCAGGGCTAGGGCCTTAAGCCCTAAGGATAGAGTGGCGGGACAAGCAGCTGGTGAAATGATTGTATTGCCGGACTTCCACAAAATTGACTGTGGTTTGAGTCCCAGACCCGGTGGCTTAAAATTCAAGCAGGGTGCATGTGTGTGCATGCCCAAAATCCCGAGAGAAGGATGGAGAGAAGAGATTGCAGTGTGGTCTTCCCTCCTGAGGGGTGATTTCTTGCTTTCTGTCTCTCTCTCTCTCTGGAGAGTGCACATGCCCCATAGCAAAAAACTTCTAAAAAAAAATGCTGTCCCTCTTCTGAATGCTGATGGCTTTCTTCTGAGTCATTCACATGTTTCCTACACGCCTGCTGCCTTCCAACACCATTTCTTTTGAACTTTGCCTTACAGCTCGTGTTGTTGCAGTGCTTTGTGAGATGAAATCTCGTTGATCCAATGGGGTAATGAACTCAGATTTCCCACCATGTTGTGTTCTCCTCAGTGTCTGGCATGTAGTAGGCGCTCGGGAAATGTGGGTTGCCAGGGATTTGACTTAGCCAATATGTAAACACAAACCAGAAGGCGTTCAGGCCCATGTGGGCATTAGGTGCCTGCCTGCACAGGCTGGACGCCACTCCAAGGACAAAGTGGACTCAGTTCACCCCTGCCAGAGGTATTGATGGAAGAGAGTGTTGTGGTGATGATGTGCCGCAGACAAATGCTCAGGGCTAGGGCCTTAAGCCCTAAGGATAGAGTGGCGGGACAAGCAGCTGGTGAAATGATTGTATTGCCGGACTTCCACAAAATTGACTGTGGTTTGAGTCCCAGACCCGGTGGCTTAAAATTCAAGCAGGGTGCATGTGTGTGCATGCCCAAAATCCCGAGAGAAGGATGGAGAGAAGAGATTGCAGTGTGGTCTTCCCTCCTGAGGGGTGATTTCTTGCTTTCTGTCTCTCTCTCTCTCTGGAGAGTGCACATGCCCCATAGCAAAAAACTTCTAAAAAAAAAAAAAAAAGAAAAGGAAAGAAAAAGAAAAAGAAAAGAAAGAAGAACATGGAATGTGTTCAAAACCTGGCAGTGCTTTTTTTCTCCTGAAAGTGGGAAAAGGGTGCACAGCAGTGGGTGAGAGAGAGGCATGGGAGCAGTACTTGCAGGCAGAGAGTGGTTAGGACAACTTGCCTGCCCTCTTCACCCAGAAGTTTCCTGGGCAAGAAGGGATGGGGGTGTGAAATTAGGCAAGGAGGTGCAGTTCATTCTCAAGACTCTCTGGGCTGAATCTTCCTCCTCTCCAGGCCTACAAGCCCTCAGAAGACTGAACTAGGAGCAGGGTTTGCTTCCCCCTTAGGGCCTAGAGGAGTGCTGATTGCTCATGCTAATTTGCGGCCTGTTTCTGAGAGAGAAGTGCTTTGTGCTTGTCCTTCATTTGCTTGTTTATTTGTTCATTCTTGCTGGATTTGAGGGTGTGATGCCGATTCCTGAAAGGTCACAGTGGGGCGCTTATGATGACGGGCACGGAGGACAGGTGTAAGGCCATGGCTCTCTGTCACCTAGGATATGCTCGAACGCCAAGGCTGGCAGGCAGTGACCTGCTTCCCCAGCTCTGCAGGCAGCTCTCATCTTTCTGTTCTCTAGGCCTTCCTCCAGCCCTGGGGAAGCACTCGTATCCCCCAAACACACTGGCTGTGCCCGCTGCCATGCTTTTGCTGCTGCATCGTCCTCTGCTGAGGCCGCCTCCAACTCTCCCCACCCCTCCCGGCCCCTACCACCTCTAGCTGTCAGCGTGACCAAGTGCCATGTGCCCCATTAGACTCCTCAGTAGACTCCCGTGGGAGAAAGAGCACAGGAATCAGCTAGAGTGGCCCCAATCTGACTTCCCCGCCTGTTTACAACGCACCTCACAGCATTCCCCTCACAGGGATGTTGGAAGGGCTAAGTCAAGGGAGGTCATGGTACAGCACGCCAGGGTGTACCTGCCAATTCTCTTCCTTCTTAGCTTTCACCACTATTTACCACGCAAGGCCCATGCATGTCTCACCCCTCTGGTTGGTTGTCTCGATGGAGCCCTTTCATCTAAAAAGTAGCTACTGAACACCTACTGTGTGCCAGGTGCTGGCACTGAGATTAATTCCTTTTTGTTTGGGTGTTGGGTGTCTGCTACCAAAGAATTATGGGAGAACAGTACTGTGAGAGCCCATCATGGGTGGAGTGGCCTTAGCTGGTTGAGGCATCAGAGAAGGATTCCTGGAGGAAGTGATCTTTCAACTAGCTCTGGTAGATCATGGACAGGTAACTTGGAAAAGCTGTGGGGGAGAAAGGGAAGAACGTTCTAGACAGAGGGAGCTGCATGGTAAGTGGGATGCAATCAGCCATGAACTGTGTTAAAGTCTCTACCTAAGAGTAGTAGGGATGATTCTCAGTCAAAGTTGGACAAGATCACATTCACGTTCTAAAATGCAGACAACGGACACAGAGAAGGGCCAGAGATGAAGCTGGGAAACAGGTGGGGAGGGGCAGTTGTCCAAGGGAGAGACTTGGCTGGTTGGGGTGGGGGCCATGGCCATGGAGAGAATTCCAGGGGCTGTTTCAAAGGGTATTCAGGAGGCCAAGGTGATAGGGGTGGTGATGGACATGGCTAAGAGGAAGAGGGAGGAAAACAGCTCCTGGGTTTCCAGCTCTGGCGACAGAATGCATGGATAAATGGATAGAGAGTGGGCTGGGGGCTGAGAGGAGGTCAGTTCTCCTCAAGCTCTGGAAGGGATGGACCTCTCCTGGGGCCCCTTGTGCCCAGGTGGCTCCCTGAAGACCTGTTCCTGGCCAAGATAGGAAAGGTCAGTACCTGGTGCTGTCAGCCACAGGTGTAACTGTGGACATAGCCTCTCGGTTATATGGGGGCGTGACCTCTGGCCTCATCTCCTGCAGGAGAGAAGCTCCATGCTGGACAGTGTGGAAGCCTCTGTAGCCTCAGGCAGAGCTGGTGGGCCTGGGGCTCACTGAGGTAGACATGGGACTGGTCTCCTTCCTGGCTGCATGGTATCCAGCAAGAAATGTTTCGCATACGTGAGTGTGAGTGGCTTCTGGAGATAAGTCTCCAGTTTCTCCCATTATTGGGAAAGAACTAGGCGACCAGAGGCTACCAGATGTTCTGTGTCATGTAACGTATGTTTTATGGCAAATGAAAATATATATAAAATCCGTACCCAGAGAACTCCCTGCTCACTTAAAGGGGACTGGATCCTTCTTTTTATTCTTACTCTTTTCAGATTTTAGGCAAGAATTCCCTTCCGGGCAATGAACTTATCTGCCAAGTTGGGGCCCAGAGGGAACCCTTATGGGGGACTCATAAACCCTGTCTTTTGAGGAAATCTTGGGGTTGAGGCCACACTCAGCCCCACATGTTTACACAATAGTCTCTCTCAGCTCTGAGGGGCCATTAGAGTTAATTGGGTGAATAATCTGTGTTTAAAAAGTCCCTAAATACGTATTTACATAATCCACACTTTGCCCAAGCCTGTTCAAGCCTATTTGTGGGATCTGGAGTGGATCCTGGGCAGAGAGCCTCCCCCTGTGCTGCCAGAGTAGCTTCTCCTCTTGGACTGTCCTTTGGTGGGGACGGGGACAGACGTGCTCAATCTGCCTGATGTCGTCGCAGTGCTGGTGTTAGCCACGTTAGTTCTTCCCAGCCTTTAGCCGGATGCTTTGTGGATTGCCGGTCCTGGGAGATAGCATGTGGGGGACAGTTTCCGTGTTTTAGCGGATTTGGGAAACACTTTCTCCTCTCTTGGCGATTCCTCATGAACAATTTTTTTTTTTTTAAGAGAGATTTTTGCTATAGGATGTGTGCACTCGCTGGAGAAACAGAGACAGACAGAAAGTGAGAAATCACCTCCCGGGAGGATGGCCACACTTCAATCCCTTCTTCTCCATTCTCCTTTTGGGATTTTGGGCATGCATGCACACACGCCCAACATCAGCTTTAAGCCCCCAGGTCTGGGATTCGAACAGCAGTCAACTACATGGGAGTCCAGTAATGTAACCATTATGCCAGCTGCTGGTCCCATGTACTTTATTATAGCAAAGGCTCTGGGAAGTCCTGCAGTAAAGAAACTGAGTCAACGCTGTATAACCTAACTTCAATGTCTTTGAATCTAAGCAAGCCCCTCTCCTACTTCTGGTGGACGCCGTACAGAGATAGCTTTCTGTAGAACTGGGAGACAGTAATGCTGTTTGTGTTTTTACTGGGAGACACTTTGGGGTTTGGTTACATGCTCATACAGTGCCTAGGAAGATTCCAGAAGAACAGTTCCTGGTTGAGGTTGGACAACCAGCCCCAGGCCCTCTGTGGTTGTGTTAGTGCCTTTGGTTGAGGCCATTGTGTTGGATGTGTAGGCACAACCTACCCCCCCTCGGAATGCTTTTCACGTGACTGCAGCCCTGCCTAGGTTCTGGGCATGGGGAAAGTCCCAGCACTTGAGGCAGGCACAACAGAGCGTGCGTGGGTCCTCGGTGTTCCTGGTCAGGGAGTCCTTACAGTGAAAATGGCCGCTGTGGGTCTTTCCAGCCACAGGGAGAGACCTGTGGCCTGGGGCTTGTGGCACAAGAAGGATGCATCCAAAATTGTTCGCAGGCCGGAATCTGCTGGAAACAAAGGCTGACCTCTCACACTCAGGCAGGACCTGCTACTTGGAGTAGTTTTGTTCAACAGGCTCCAGACTATTCTAAATCTTGGCTGCACATTAGAATCACCTGGAGAGATTTAAATACTACCGATGTTAGATAGCATCCAGACCCATCGAATAAGCCCAGGCAGGCATGGGTCGTGTGTCAAACTCCCCAGGTGATTCCAGGACATGGCCAGGGTAGGGATCAGCTTGATCAGAGCCACTCAGGGAAGCAGGGGTAGGACGTGGGGGTGGGGCAGGCATCATGGCCCTGCCTGGGCTCAACCACAGCTGCATCCATTTGTGCCCAAGGAACAAACCAACTCATAGTCAGTCCTCCCTGGGTAGGCCTTGGCATCACGGCAGGTAAGCTATGTAGGTGAGGAAGGGGAAGCAGCCTGCTGCGTGGACCTCGGAGATGCTGCTGGCAGGTGTGTGACGAGGAGCAGGTTTGCCAGCATTGTGGAGCACCGACAGAGTGCCAGGCACTATGCCACACGTTGCCCCATGCAGCTCTCACATTCCCCCAGGAGTTTCATTTTCCCTGTATAGATGTGGAAACGGAAGCAGAGTGGTTACAGAATGCCCAGAGTCACACTGGGGTTCTTAAATGGGGAGCAGAGGTTTGAATCCAGGATGTTCGATGGGAAGAGCTCTGTGTGGTGCTGGTGAAAGCTTTGCCATCACTTGGGCTGGAGAGTGTGTGAGAGTACTCCTCTCACACAGGAGAAGAGGTGTATGTGCACGCATGTGTGTGCACACTGAATTCCAGGTTGGAAGTGTTTGTGCTTGGACTGAGGGGCGGGCAACGGGACTGAAGAACAGATTCTGTAGGTATCAGAGCCAGCTTGCACAAGCAGATATTTCTGCCCAACTCGAAGTGCGATGAATTCTTGTTGGAAGCCTGAAATCGGCCATAGTGGGAATATTTACACCATAGAAATTGGTGAAACCTATAAATCAGGCTTATTTATTTTCCAGAAATCTGGCTGTTGGACACTTACCAGCCTACCACTGAACAGAACCCAGCATTTTAGGCCCAGCTCCTTGGATTAAGGAAAGGGGGAGAAAACAGAGCCCAGACAGAGAGAACTGAATGAGACGTTGTTTGTACAGTGGAGTAAATAGTTGCATCAAGGGAAATGAAACGAGAGGGAAATGAGCTTTTGTGACTTAGGGCAATACAGAGGAACGTGGTTAGTGCTGAGTAAATGTTTATTTTTCTTAAAATTGGGATTATTGAAAAAACAGATTTAGGAGCGGCAGAGACTGGGATAGAGACAAGGGAAGGGCAGGGACATTCTTCAAAGATCTGTAAACTGACATGGAAGTTTCACTGCACCGTGGCAGGTGATGAGCTCAGAGAGTCAAGTCGCAGCTTGCAAGTCCTGGGCCAGAAAGCCATATGTGAGTCCATTTCCTGAGTGCCAGAAGGGGGTGGGGGTGGATAGAGGCTCCAGCAGTGAGGTGGTTAAATCGGAATAACAAGGGGGTGATTTATCTCAGCCCCAACATTCCCTTGCTCACTGCTCCTGCTGGCCCTGCTAATGCTCCCGGGTTGCAAATCTACCTATTTGTCAAGTCCCTCTCCGCAGCCTGGCTCTCTCCGACTGCTTGCGTGGTTTATTAAAGAGGCGTTTGCTACCTGTCATCTCAAACAGCCTCCTTTATCCAAAACAGAATAATAGAGATATCTCCCTCCAGGGACGCCGGATGCAAATGCCCGAGGACAGGTTGCCAATTTGCTGCGTGTATTAGGGGAAGGAAGCTGTCAAGGGAAACGGCCGGGATCCAGGCTCTTCTAACAAGCTCATTTCTGGGTTGAGGGGAGACCTGGGCCGCTCGAGTTTAGATTACGTGGGCACGCGCCTCCGCTTTCCTATGGACAGCTGTCAGCGGCAATCGTTTCTCTCCGGGAAATAAAATTGGCTTTTCTTCCTTCTCCCCTTCCCCCGCTTGTCCTTGGTAGAGAGGCCCTGCCAATAACTGTCAAGAAGCTTTCCAGCTGCCGGAGCTGCTACGGCCCAGCCTCGCCATGCACCTTGCTCTGCAGCGGGTAAGGCCCGAGTTTGCAGCCTGTGGAAGTCTGTCCTGGCTGGTGCCGCCATGTTTGCCAGGCCACTGCAGGGAGTGGGCCGTTCCTCTTTCCTGGAGGGAATTCTGTTAAAACAGGAATCCTGTCCTGGGGGCACCTGGCCAGTGTTCCTCCCAGCCCTCATCCTGGAGGGATGCAAGGGCCTCCTTTCTGCCCAAGACCCTTCCTCCACCAGGGCCCACTGTTGGGAAACCCCTGAGGGTCTTTGGTTTAACTTCTGGTCACCTTATAGAAGGGTACTGCCCTGGCTGTGGAGCCATTCAGCATGGCATTCTGGGTCCCGTGTCCTCCCGCCCTAGGAAGGCTAGGCAGAATGAGGACTTGGGTTTCACCACGCCCACCAGATGATCTCTTCATTTCCTCTGTTCCTCACAAGAACCCTCACCTCCATTTCAGTTGAGGAAGCTGTGGCCCAGGGGTCTACTGGAAGCTATTAGGTCATTGGGAAAGTCACCCCATATTTTTCTAGGCAAAAATGTGTCATGACTTTCCCAGTGGTTTAGTAGGCCTTGAACTTGGTACAGGACTGTCCCGTTTCCTGCATGGCCCCTCTTTGCAGAGGGTTCGTGGAAGAGGGAGAGCTGCCCTCCTTCTCCTCTAGGGTAGTTCACTTTTCACATCCGTGTGGACTCAAGGCCTATCCAACCACTCTGGAGGGGCCTGCAGTGCCTCCCGGGTCTCAGGGTTCTCATGACCAGCAGGTCGTCTGCTTCCTGTGTAGCCTCATCTCTATGTCACCTCCTTTTCCCATGCTGTTTCAAGACTGAGGTCCCTAGGCAGGGTCTGGAGTGCAGTTTTCCCTGGTTCTGACAGGGGTTTGTCCTGAGCTGGGCAGAAATGACCTCAGAACCTAGAGACACATGTTGGATCTTGTGCTGCAGCCTTGGGGGCAAGGCAGCCTTGCGGACAAGGCTGGGCCCAGGAGGACAGAGCCATGTGGAAGACTAGCTTAGTTTAGGGCCTTGGCGTCTTGGATATGAACCTTGGAGTGGGGTTCCAGGCTCTGTGGGGCAGACTTCCCCGAGCTGGGAGCAGCACAGGGCTGGAGCTCGTGCATTTGGTTTCTTTCAGTTCTCTAGTTGTGCGATGTTTCATGGACAGGCTCAATTCGTGTTTATTAGCTAGACTGCCTCTCTTCTCCGGAGTTCTCTCCTCCTTGGGGCATTCTCAGCCCCCTGCTAGTGTAGATGGGCACTGAGTATGTGCTGGCTACACCACCTTCTTTGGCAGCTCCAACCCTCTACATTGGGCCCTATTTCCTTCACAGATGTTCTAATTTTCTTTCTCACCATCTTCCCTCCCAGCTCTTCTCCCATTTCTGTCCCTGAGGCCAATTGCTATTATACCTCCCCTATTATATTCCTGCTTTATCGATGGGGAAACTGACCTTTGGAGAGGTTAAGGTCAGAGCAGAATTTGAACCCAGTCAGCCTAGAAGTCTGTGTTCCTCCCAGTCTAGCTGCATGTTGATAGAAGTTTGGGCTTAGGCATGGGGACTTCACAGACTTGAAGGTCTTTCACGCGTGTGCTCGCCAGAAGGACAGAGAGAGACAGAGAGACAGAAAGCGAGACATCACTCCCAGGGGGGTGGCCATGCTGCAATTCCTTCTCCTCTATTCTCTTTTCGGGAGCTTGGGCATGCACACGCATGTGCCTGGCTTGAGTTTAAGCCACCGGGTCTGGGACTCGAACCGCAGTTGACTACATGGGAATCCAGCGACATAGCCATTACGTCAACTGCTGGTCCCCAAAGGTCTTTCTAACCTTCTGAGTCCTCATCACTCAGCTGCTCTGGGTGTTGACTTTTTAAAAATTTTTTTATAAACCATAGATTAGTTTAAACACCCATCATGCCACGAGTTCATAGGGAATAGGTTCTAGAAGCTCAGGCTCCTTTTCACTGGTTCTCACAAAGTGTGCTTCTCTGGGTGGAGCAGGCTGGTGCTTCAGTTGAACCCAGGTACCTTTCTCTTTGGCTTCCTTTTTTTTCTGGTCACTTTCCTTCACACACTATAGGAAGCTATCTCTGCTCTTAGAATGCTTATTATGCTCAATACGCACATTAATTCTCCTGGCAAGAATCTTGCTCTTAACTTGTTCGTTCACAACAATGCCAACAGCATGCTGGGTAACATTGTAGACTCTTCCAGTTTCGCCATGGTAACATTTGTGGGGCATTCCTTTTTGAACAGTACCCATTCCCTTAATGTCTACAATATCACCTTTCTTGTAGATGCACATGTATGTTGTCAAAGGAACCACTCCATGTTTTCTAGAAGACCTAGAGAACATATATTGGGTGCCTCTCCTCT
>NW_006204205.1:992226-995474 GCF_000334495.1 Tupaia belangeri chinensis | reverse complement strand
TTTCCCTTTGTGTTTGTCATTTTGGTGAATTACTGGAAGATGGCGGTTCCGCCAAAAGGAAGCTGGGTGTTGACTTTTCTGTGATGAGGATTCAGTGTGCCTCCCTGGTGGCCCATAGCTCAGGGCTCCCTGGTGTGGGGAGAACAGACTGGAGGAGGAGGCAGACCTGCAGGGCAGGAGTGGGGCCCCCCAACCCCCTGGGGGGGTTGCTGGGTTTGCTGTCCTGGCCTGGGCTTGCAGAGATGTTGTGCAGGGGCTAGGGCTGCCCACTGATGGGGACCCCTGAGCTGGCCCATGGAGAGACACCAGCCCCTGGTATAGGATGCCCAGTGGGAGCTCATACAGGGCTGGCCAGCCATACACGAGGCAAACTCGACACAGCCCTCCTGCGCTCCATGGCAAGATAGCTGGCCCCATAACCAGCCCAGAAATGGCTGTCTTGAGGACCCATGGCCCTGGAGCCCAGCTGAGGCTGACAAGCCCACGAGCATGTACCCAGGGTTCTTACACAGCCCATGTTCCCTAGAATGCACCATCCTAAAAGCAGCCTTTAGGGTGAGCAATGACATGTTCAGAAAACAAAACAAAACAAAAAAAACCATGTAATACTCGTGGGGCTCCAACCCAAATTGCGTTGACAGGTGTGGGGTTGTACCCCAACTTGAAGTGGGGCCTCAGGTGAGTCACTGATTCTCTCTGAGCCCCGACTCTCTCAGCTAGAGGCTGACACCGGTAAGCAATCACATTTGTTGAATGAATAAAGGACCTGTAAAATGAGAGCGACCTCAGAGGCTTCTGGGGCTCTGAGAGATAAAGCACCTGGTCTGCCGTAAGCATCCAGCGAGGGCTGGCACCTTCCTCCTGCAGATGGGGCGGGGGAAGTGTGGCCCCATGCCCCTTTCAGGATGCCTGTTGCTTGGGTTCACTTCCTCTCATCTGCTCGCACTCTGCCCTGGGACTCCAAGGCCTCGCTCTAGAATGCAGACTCTGATTTCTCTGGGGGAGATTCTCTAGAGAAACGTCATGGAAGTCTGAATAGATGTGTGAATGCCAGAGCTGGAAGGGCCCCAGGGGCAGCGTGGAGCCCTGGAGCAGGCACAGCCCAGAAACCAGACGGACGGAGTCTCCCACCAGCTCTGCCACCTGCCAGCCCCCCTCCCCTCTCCAGGAAGGCTCCTCCATTGTTCCTAGCCCTTGGGGCTCTCCTGAGGCTGAGAGGAGTCTTTGTAAAGTGAAAAGCAGTGCCAGTTCTCATCTACTAACGTGCGGCAGTATTAGGAAAGTAGGATCTCTTGTTCCAGCGTTCAGCTGAGGGGAGACCTGGGGCTCAGGAGGGACCGTCTAGCCTGTTGTCCCCCAGCGAGGTAATGGGGGGAGGCAGGCTAGGACTGAGAGGCAGACCTTTCACAGCAGACATCCCCGTGTTCTCCTGGCCACCACCCTCTGGAAACGCTGTGGGGTGGAAGGCCTCATAGCTGTTAACCAGCACCCCAAGTTCTGACGATGGGCCCCTGCCAACAGTGACTGTTGTTCTCTCGGTCTGAGGTCCTGATCTGAGTTGGGCCTACATGGAAGTTCTTTCTGGAGCTTTCCAGACACCCAGAGGGAAACTGAAACCCCTCCCTCATCCAGCAGTCTTTTCCGGGCCCTGGCAAGGCCTGGGGAGCCAGGCTGGGCTTGAGGAGAAGGCATCATGGAAGGATTTGTGCATGGGGAAAACCAGCCCCAAATAACTCCCAGATTCAGGCCTGCGCTGTGCAGGTGAAGGCAGGTAGGAAATTACAGCCACTTGAGGCCTTCTCTCCCGGGGACTTGATTAAAGCTGAGGAGTGTTGGAGCCGAAATAGCTGGGAGAAGTGCCGTTTGATATTTTCATTTGGTTTTAATTTGGGGGGGAACACTAGGGCAGCCCTAGCTTGTTTTATTTCTGCTTCCTTTTAGCGACTTTCACTTGCCTTCTCTTCCCCCACTTCCAGCTCCTCTCCTGCTGGAGTTTGTGAGTTTCAAGGTCAGCTGAAAGTCAGACTTTACCATGTTGGTGATGAAATGCAAGCAGATGTGGCTGATTTGGCTGATGCGGCCACACCCCAAGAGCCTGAGAGCCGTGCTCGGTCCTCCGGTGATGCTGGCAAAGCCCGATTCCTTGTAACCCTGGGTTTCCACCTCAGAGGTTCAGATTTCAAAGTGAGCGCTAGTCAGCGTGTGTCTATCTGGGGGGCTGAGATTACTGATGGTGGCTCAGGATGGGGTGGCTGTGCTGTCTGCTGTGCCGGTGACTGGGTTTGGCCTTGCCTGTGAGGTGTGGGCTTTGCTGGGATGCTGTCTGCTGGTCTCCCTGGCTGGAGGAAGGCACTTCAGTGGCCTTTTCAGTGCTGGCCATAATGCATGCCAATGCAGATGCCCTCTTTTTTTGTCAAGGCATTGGTGAATGCTTGCCCCGTGACCAGCCCTGTGTTGGCAGTGACCTCAGGGAGAAGGTCAGTTTTCAGCTCTCCTTGGCATCACCCACACCCCTCTGTGACTCAGAAAGTGGCCCAGCCGGCTGCCGCCAGCCCTCTGGTAGACACGGTTGGTGGTGCAGAGGGGAGCAGCTCTCTGAGGTCCCAGCTGCTTCTGGCACTACTCCAGACAGTGCCCCTCCAGCTCCCTGGAGGGTCTCGCATCACTCCCTGCCTTGGGGTCGATTGATGCACTGTGGCAGTTTTGTCCAAGGCACACCAGGAAATCCACCTCCCAGTGACATGCCGGGACTGGCTTACCAGGAGAGCAGGCAGACCCGCAGCCTTAGTTTCTTGCTCTGTGCTCATCCGTGGTTCCCACCCGGCATCCTGCTCCCACCGCCTCCCAGCACCCACCAGAGGGCAAAGCAGATCGATTGCTGGAGAGGCAGACGAGCTGAAGGGTGGGCGCGGGGGAGCTGGCACCATGTTGGAGACTTTGGCTACCTGTCCTGGCTTCTCTGAGCCTCAGTTTTGTTGTCTGTAAGAGGGGATAATGGTACCCACCTCCCAGAGCTGCTGTGAGCTTGGAATGAAATGCGAGGCGCCTGGCACGATGCCTGGTGCATGGTGCTCATGATGTCTGCTATTATAGCTTGGGCCGACTCCTGGGAGAGCAGGTCGAGGAAGCAGTGGGGAGGGACCTGCCCTGGCTCCCCTGTGGCCTTTGGGTTTTCTCGCTGCAGAGCCCAATTACCTGGCCTGTTCCTGAGCCGAGGAGCTCAGCCTCTTCCCCAGGGTCCTCTCCCC
>NW_006204205.1:980723-992174 GCF_000334495.1 Tupaia belangeri chinensis | reverse complement strand
GCAGGGAGTGGAGGCAGCTGTGGAGGGGGAGTCAGCCTGAAATCACCCTCTCCACCCTGCCTTTTTGAGTGGCAGCATGCTGCAGAGAAGTGACATTTAAACAATGTCCCTTAAATTGAGGAGTTGTCCAAAGTGGAGCTGGTTTTCACAGCACAGTCATTTTTGGATAAAAAAGCCTGGAATGAGAAAATTCTGAGCGCAGAACAAAGCAGAAGAGCCTGCCACAACAGCACATGTGAGTCAACCCGAATCGCCTCGCAAACAGCCTGCCTTGTTAAAATCAGTCCCTTGGTGCGGGGGGATTAGCGCTCTGCAAACTTCCCATCCCAGGCCTGCCTGCATTTTCACTTTCCCCGCTGCATGCTTCGTGCTGATCTTCCTCCCTACACACCCCGGGGATTTCCCCCACACATAATGGGGGCCACTCCCAGTGTTGAAATGATGAGTTTTTTCTTTGCTTTGGCAGGAAAATAGTAATTTCTGCTGGGAATACAAAGAGGAGAGACATTATCTGGTAGGACTCCCTCTGCCCTGTCCTACTGGCTGTTTTGAGAAGGACCGTGGAGAGTAGAGCACTGGGTGAAGGGGCCTAGTGCAAGGGACCCCTCTAGGTAACTGTGCAGAGACCCCAAGGGTTATTCCTATGTGTCCCCATCCTCCAGGAAGTCCTGCCTGGTTTACTTAGTCTGTGGCAATTTGCTGAGTTGATGGGCAGAGTTGGAGAGAGCAGCAGGGACCTTACTGCGCAGTTTGGGGGCTGCTGTTCACATGCGGCACCCCTGGGTGCAGCCCTGCAGGGTGGGTTGGGGGTTGGTGGCGTGCCTACAGGACCTGCTGACTGCCTGCTGTTCAGTTCACCACCTGCCATTGGGGCACCTCGGCTGCAAGAAGGAGACCAAGATGGAGCAGTGAGGCCACACTGCAGAAAGCTCTGTCCTCCCGTCTTCACCGCTCCCAGGGCACTCTGGGCTGGCTGGCCTAAGGTCCGGAGCCCAAGCTCCTTCGTTGCCCTGTTTGCTGAGCCTCCTCTAGCCCTGGCCGCTCATTATTTCTCCACTGGCGGGAGAGTGGGAGGGCCAATTACCAGGGCCTCGCCGCCCTGCCTTTGGATGCATTTTCTCAAATGGTGAAACCCTCTTTGGGGAGAGGCAATTTGTGGGGAGCTCAGGGCAGCGTAATTTATGGGCCCCCTCTCGCTCAGTTAGGAGTGAGGTGAATGTGGCTTAATTTAATTAGCTGGGTTTAAGCCGAGCAGATCACCAGAATGGGCCTAGAGTTCTAGCAAACCAGGCACAGATTTCTTCTGAGCAAAGCACGGCTGAAGGAAGACAGGATCTAAAGTTACTTTATTCCTTTGGATCCTCTGGTTAGAGATGTCTTCCAATTTGAAATATAAGCCCACTTATTTTTCTTAATCAGAATCTAGCCCACCAGCTACGGGATTCTGCTCATGCATTTAATAGGAATAATTGGACGAAGCTCAAATGATAATAACCTAATGCTCTCCAAGTCAGATCCAACTGCGTCACATTTTTCCTAAGGGGGAGTGAGTATATCTGGCAGGGCAGCAAGAAGTAGCCAACCTCATGCACTGCAGCCTCTTGATGGCGAGTTTCAGGAGGTGCAGGTCACAAGGCTGGGCATATTGAGGGGCTGTGAGAACAGGAGGCCAGGACAGCAGGTGCTCCCTGGCTGTGAGGCATCGTTCTCAGCTGGGCATGGCTCCATCTGACAAGGATGATGGGGTAGAAGTAAAGCAGGAGCTGGGGAAGCATGAAGAGCTGATGCTTTCCACAGCAGTAACAATTGTAGTGATCATGAGGGCAGCCCCCTTATTTTCCAGTCAAGGAGACAGCTTCAGAGCATCCTAGATCCTGACAAACCTGATCCAGTTTCTCAGACTCCCCAGAGAACAGGAAAGCTCTGGTGATGTCATTCTGGGAGGGACCACTTCCATCACCAGCTACCAGATCTTGGGTGGGCCTTGTTTTCCACCTCTTTAAAATGAGGATCTTAACACCTGCCCTGACTCCCTCCTAGGCTTGGCTTGTGACACTGGTGAGAGAACTAATCCAGAGGAGGGGGCTCAGCCGAGTGCTGCCAGGGTAGCCCGAATCATCACCCCAGAGGTGATGGCTGGAGGGGGAGGTGTCTGACTCAACCCAGGCATCATTTTCAGCTCCTCAAATGACCAGAAGGATCAGAATCACCGGAACTGGACATGGCCTACTGACCATGGCTGGCCTGGATTTGAGCTGTGACTTCCTCAGATAGGGCCAACATGGGGACCTTGTGCAGCAGAGCAGAATGTTGTGTTTTTGAGCCATCCCCTAGTGGTTCTTGCTTTCGCCAGCCCTGGGATGCAGACTTTCAGGTGAGCCACATGTGAGAAGTACAGGGGCCTGTGGAGGGAGGACCTGCCTTTGCCAGCCAGTGTACCTCACATAGGAATGGAAGAGGGGATTCATTCCCAGGGCCCGAGGGAAACTCTCCCTCTTCCTTTCTCTGTCTCTCTCTTCTTTCTGGAGCTCCATACAGTTACCAAGAAGCCCATGTTGGTTTGGTGATGGTGCTGGGGCTAGTGGTGGCAGGTGCTAGGGACACAGCAGACACCATCCTGCTCACAGGGCTAGGCTGGGAGGCTCAAGGTGTTTGCTCCATGTCTGCTCTATTATCAGATAAAGCAATTACAAAGGCAGTGAAAGTGCTCTGGAGGCCATTTCGATCTGCTTTTCCCAAGGGGATTGCTTGGTTATCCTTTTGTTATTTAACAAAGCAAATGGTGCCTTCGCTCTTCAATCACAAATTGTGTTGTTGACTACTTCAAAAAAGCAGAGTGAATATTATTCCAATATTTATCTTAGCCCAAAACTAACATTTCAGGGCCTGTGCCCATAATTCAAATGTTGATGGGGAACACATTGTGTGAATGTGGTGGAAATATATACAAGGGAGAAGTTGCTTATGTTTAATAGGGAAACATGAAGTAAACATTTTTGAATAAAATGGCAAAGGCTTGGGTTCCACTAGTTGCAGTTTCTCAGTTTAGCATACTTAACTGGCACTTCTTAGGCGCTGTCATGTGATCTGAGGGTTCAGGAGGGTTAAGGTCAAGTTTTCATCATCAAGGATGCCTCTGAGAGTCTGAGTTCATGATTTCATGTTGCTGGCATGCTGGGCTCTCATTGCTCTGGAAGTCTGTCTGTGGCTCTGGGAAGTTCAACACAGCTCCCTCTCTACATATTTGCTTCCATGCAATTCTCATTGGTGGCAGGAGCTCTTCAAAAGGCACATGGGAAGAGGGAAGAGGCCCCTTGTTGAAGGGCAGTTGCCTTCCAGGTGTTCCAGGAAAGACTCACCCACCCCAAAGGGTCTGTAACTCCCTGGGGCATCTCCTGCTGGGAAGGAGAGGCAGGAGCCCCTGTGGTCTGCCCTGGGAATTCCTGTGCAATGGAAACCTCCACTGCTACTGGCATCTTGCATCATCAGGAAGGGCTTGCAGGCCTTATGCAAACACTCGGGTGCCTGTCTGTACAGATGTGAGCCTCGGCACCGGCAGGCTCTGTTTCTGTTCCTACTGCAGGGTGCAGACATGTGGGCACTTGTAGTCCTTTCTGGTGTTCTCCAGCCCGTGTCTCCGGTTGGGGAAGCAGTTCTGTAGACGGCATCGCACAGCCCCCTGTCCCTGGCCTGATTTGTGAGGTCACAGGTCTGTGGAGGGGAAAGGTCTCAGGGATGCTGCAGGCTGGTTTCTGGGGCTTCAGTTTCACTTCTCAAATACATTTTCTCTGTGAGGAGATAGCCCTTGTGACTCCTCCCGTGTAAATGACACTTTGGATTTGTCTCCATGGCTTGGGTCATGCTCACTATGTTGTTTCCCAAAGCTTCATTTCCTCATTGCTTCTTGACTGAGGGAGGAACCATGTAAGCCTTGGTGTCCCACTTCCCAGGGGAAGAGATAAAGCAGCACTCATCCAGAGGAAGTGTGTAGGGTGACTCAGAGCTGTATGATGTGCAGGAATTTGTGTGTGTGTGATGGGGAGAGGCCAATGGGGAAGCTGGTGGTGGGCAGGGCAGTCGTGGCCCCTAAGGTACCACGTGAGTAGGACGATGTTAGGGTTTGCTATCAAATATCTAGAGGACATTTGCTGCAGGGGCTCTGATCTGGGGGTTGTGGTAATTCTAATTACATGTGAAATTAAAAAATATATATATATATATATAAAGTTAGCATGCCAGAAACTGTCCCAGGTCCTTTATAATCGATCTGACCCTCACAGCAGGTCTACAAGGTTGGTTACTGCCCATATTTTACACATGGGGATAATCGTGTCTTGTCTGGGGTCACTCGGACAGAGAAGTGCAGCTGGGCTCTGACCACAGGCAGCCAGCTCCCATGCATGAGATTTTAGCCTCTAGATGAGTATGAATTGAAAGCCCTTTGGCCATATGGGGGTTGTTACCCCAGTGTGTGGTGTGTTATCATGGGATGAGGAGAGGCTGCAGAGGTGTGTGATGCAGGAAGATGTGGGGGTGATGTTGGAATGAGACACTAGCCTTGAGCCCTCTCTAATTCGATGCTCACTTAGGAGATCTTCAGATCTTGGGGCCAGCAGGTGGTGTGGTGGTTAAGGACGCTGGACTCCCACATGGCTGACCACGGTTCGAGTTCTGGACCTCCTGGCTTACTTTTGCACTTTCTGTCTCGCTCTCTCTCACTTTGTCCCTCTCTGGTAGAATATAAATAGTGTGGTTTGGGGACATTTGGCCAAAGCAGATTATGTCCTCCACTAGAGAGGTAGTTGGGGAACATTTATTTTTAGGTCTGTGTTGGAGAAGTTTGAGTACTCGTGAGAACTGCATGGAGACATGGGCAGTGAGGCTTTCCCAAGCCTAGCAAGAGAAAGCAGTTGTTGAATCTGAAGAATAAAACACCACACAGGGATGCCAGTGTGTCTGGGAGTGATAAACTTTGTAGTGTATTATATGGAACATCATCTGCCCCTGAAAGTCATTTTTTTCTTCCAACTTAAGTATCTTCTTTCACTTCTCAATAAATAGGGTTTGGTCTTCTCTAGGGGCAGCCCAGCAATGGGTCATGTGTCTGGTAGTGATCTGCTACCCAAGAAATGACCCAAGGACGATACCTAGTGTATTTTTAAGCCAGGAAACAGTGGAGGAGGTAGGGGAGAAGCAGGAGTGTTTGGCAAAGTGTCCAGTTTCTTATTTCCATGAGATCTACCCATTGATGTTGCCAGGGGTGCTGGTGAAGGACACCGGTGGGTGCCTGTTGTGTATGATGTGACGCCCACGTCTCGGCTACGGCAGTAGAATGGTCTGCTTGGATAACGTGGTGACTGGCCTTCCAGGCTTGAAAGATCCCTGGACAAATGATGGGCAGAGGTGGCTCATTTTAGGTGACCTTTGAGAGAAAGAGAAACAATGTTTGATTTACCAACAGAATCATCTATTGCCATGGGAACCACTGGGGACTAGGGGGAAATGGCAGGAGAGGAGAGTGTGTGGTGGTAGAAACTTCTCTGTGGAAGATGCTGGATGCTGAAGGGTGGCCTGCACCCTCTGTCCTCTCTCTCTTGGGCCTGGTCTCGGCATGGTCAGCTTTCCCCAAAGCCCATAGGACAGTGGAGTTTAAGTGCCGTGATTCTTTGTTTCTATCTGAGCCCCTGAGCTAAGGTCTTACTGTCTTTGCCTCTTTGCTGTTTTCCCTTCTGGGCTGCCCTGGATCCTCAAGTCTCAGGTTGTTGTCCACCCTGTGCCAGAGGGAGGCCTGCGATGGCTCCAGACTCTTCTGGGCCTCCTCCTCTTACATGGGTCTTCCCCTCCCTGCCCCAGGGAGGGTTTCCTAGTAAGACCTGCGCATGACTGGTAGTACCATGATGGCTCTAGGAGGACCACTGGGAACTTCCGTAGAGGTTGATAGTTACGGTTGTGTTTGGTAATATACTAGAGGGTGTCAGCCCACATGTGAGAGCCATGTTTTCTCAGTTATTAGAAGCAACGATGAGGCCTTGAGTCTGTGTGTGGCAGAAGAATATGTTGGCAAGAGCAGAGCTCTGGGGCCAGACTGCCTGGTTCAAATCCTGGTGCTGCTACTTATGGATTGTAATACCTTAGGCTGGGTGCTTACTCTTCCTGTCTAATTTGGAGGTAATAATAGCTCTTACTTCCTTGGGTTCTTGTGAGAATTAAGTGACTCAATGCGTATGAAGCGTTGAGAAAGCGCTTGACATATAATAAGTACTCTGCTGGTGCTAGCTAGTTTTACTGATGTTCTTAAAAATACTTAGAGGTGGTCAGCAAATAATAGCACAAATGGCAAAGCCTGAAGGCATTGTTCTTCCTGCATGGGCAATCCTGGATTCACATATTGGCTCTGCCACTGACATCCCTATAAACTCGAGGAAGCTAGCCTAGCTGACGCCTCAGCTTATTCATCTGTGTCATGGGGTCTGTCTCGCTTACTTTGTACAGTTGCGAGGTTAAAAGTGAGACCCTGCCCAGCCATGGTAGCATGTACTGGTTGATGCAGCAGGCTGAGGCCACAGGCCTGGGTTTGATTTCCAGCCCACTCTGAAAAGCAGGGGTGTGGTGGTGCATGCCTATACTTCTAGCTACTCCAGAGGTTGAAGCATGGGGATATCAACATTATGAGACCAAATCTTAAAGAAAAATGAAAACAATAGAGACTCACCTGGCCTATAGAGTGGAGCGCATAGGAGGCACGAGTGGTAGTTACCATGATGTGATTGGCATCGTTGGTGCGACTATAGAGTACCCTGTGAGCTCCTGAGAGAGCGCACACGGAGTTGTCTTTGATGCTGGCTGTGGGGAAGAGGCTGAACAGACTGGTGGGGATCTGTCCTCAGCTGAGGACCAAACTGTGCAGGGAGCAGGTGCCTTGCAGTGAGACACAAGGCAGTGGTGGCTTCTGTCTGAGGAGCTCAGATGACCTTGGGGAGAAACACTGGCCGGGGCCTGGAGAAGGCTGGTGTTGGGATTTCAGGCTGCCTGGATCTGTAACCACCTGTTTTGGGAAAATGTGAGGAGAAGACAAGGTGGATGTTGGAGTCTGAGCCCCTGCTCAGCCCTACTGCACCATGAAGACTCCAGTCTGCTTCCCTGGGAACCAGAGATGTGTAATTTATGAATTGAAGCCAGTGTCTGTAGGGCTTACCCTTCCCCTGCCCTGGGCCCATATCTGAGCTCTTTCTTCCCAGCAAAAACTGGGCCAACCTCCAGCCTCTGAAGTCACCTGGGCTGTGATAGACCTTGGAAGGAGCCCTGTGTGAGGCTGGCGCTGCTACCCAGGCCCACTTTTGAGAAGATGAAAAGGAGAAGAGGCTCTGAAGGCCTCGTGTAGGAAAACCTATGAGGTCTCATAACCCTCCCTCTTGGCCTGGTTGAATGTGGGGCTAAAGGTGGGGACACTTGAGGGGACAGTGGTGTGCTAGAGCTCGTAGACATTGGCTCTAATGACCCAAGTGCTATGAGGCCTTCTGAATGGCTGGAACCCCCTCATGGGCAGAGAACATTAGGGTTCTGAGCCTGGTCTTGTGACTCCTGGCAGGGATGGTTCCTATGTGGCTATGGGGGGACAGAGCAGGGAGTGAGGCCATGGTTTTCAGTCATGGGCTCTGAAGGTCTTTGGGGGCCATGGCTGCTACTGTGAAATTAAACTTTTGCTCTCATATTTTGCTTTTGTGGAAGGGCATCATTTAAGGCCCCAGGCTCTGTCTCTCTTACCTTTAACTAGTGTGTCTCCAGTTTCATCCTATAGCTCAGCCGGGGAAGAAGGGAACGACCATGCTATGTGCTGTTTATGTAACTGTCGTTGTTCACCAGGTGTTAACCTGGTTCCCCTCTGCGTTCTGCGTGTACTGCCTTCGAGCCCTAGGAGGTCAATGTTGTTCCGTCTTACTGATGAGCAACCCTAAGTAACTATTATCATTACTACAATTAATGTTATTTAACGGGACATGTTGTATAGCTTAGGACATGGGCTTGAATGTAGGACTTCCTGACTCTGAAGACTATGCTTTATTTCGTTGTTTGTTTTTTGTTTCAGTTTTTGTCATAGGGTACATGTGCTTGCCAGAGAGAGACAGAGAGAGGGAAAGTGTGAAATAACCCTCCAGGAGGGTTGGCCATGCCTCATTCCTATCTCTCCCATATGCATGCATGGCTGGTGTGATTTTTTCAAGCTTCTGGATCTGGGACTTGAACCATGGTTGGCCATGTGGGAATTCAGCACCTTCACCATCATACTACCTGCTGGCCCCTTCAAGGTTGTGTTTGTAATCTTTTTTATTTTTTATACTTTTAAAGCTTGTTTACTTATCTCTTCCATGAATGAGCAAGAGAACACACATGTGCATTCTCCAGCAAGGTCTTGATGCTGCAATCTACCCCCCGCTATCAGTCAGCCCTAGATTATAGGTGACTCTGGGAAGTCTCTGGACTCAAACCATGCACCTTCGTATGGGAATTGCCTCACTGAGAGTCACTTTAAGACTGTTTGGCTCCATCTCTCCTAATAGTTTTTACTTTCTCTTGTTCTTCATCTCATCATGGTTAAAAAAAAAAATGAGAGAGGCCATCATACTGTCCTGCTGGCCTTCCTTGCCCTTGGAGTGAGGATTGTGCTTTGGGAAGCTTCTGGAGCTTCCCTCTTCCCCTGTGGTTGGCAGTTTCAGACCCATTGCCATCCCTATAGACCTTGCTAAGTGTGCCCAGGGCTCTGCCGAGGCCTTATGTGAAACGTTTCTGACCCTGTAAGCATGTTCCCTGCCAATGGATCCTCTGGGATGATGATGCTCCCCTCAAGGAGCTTGGCCTGGTCTGCGGCATGTCCAGAAGGCTGCTGTTTTGCCAGTGGACACATGGGACCCTGGGCTTGGCCTGCAGGGCTATGGTCTGCCTCTGCCTCCATGCAGCACCTTTCTAAGGGGACCCTCAGGCATCCTGTGGGAGCACATGGCTGGTCTTGGTCCTCTTGGTGCCACCTTCAGTGTCCTATGCAGTCATCAACTAAGAAGGGGTGTTATGGCACAGTGTGATGGGGGATATTGTGAGATTTGTCCCCTTCCTCCCTGCTCAGCCTCATTTCGCTGTGTAAACCTGGGCTGTTGGTCTCTGTCTCTCTCTCTCTCTGTAGAGTAAGATGGCGATCCTTGCTTTAGCACAATGCTAGTCTGAGGGCTCTGGGATTTGTTACTGAGGAATTTGTCAGCTTTCAACCTGAAAGGGCACTGTGGCTACCTTTAGATGCCCGCAGAAGGACTTCCTTGACCTCCTCCTCCTCCAATTGGGCTAGAGGCCATGGGTCCACAGACCCCGTGCTTCTTCTGTCATAGTCATTGTCACACTATCGCAGACTGCCAGTACATGAGGTCTTGTCCCCACAGTCTGAGAGCTCTTGAGAGAAGAGACTGCCTTGATCCCTATTGATAGCACAGAGCTGATACTCAGTGAATGTTTGTGGAATGAATAGATGATTGAGTGAATCCCTTTCCAACCCGGAGAATTGGCTGGATATGCTTATGGGTCTGTTCTGATCTCAATGAGCAAAAGACTTCTTCAAAGAGAGGATTAGGAATTTAATCAGATGTGATGTTTCCTTAATGTTTTCTATCTGAATAGTCCATGGATAGATCAGGTAGGGCCTGACCCAGCACCCAGTCTTTCGCCATGACAAGGTTTCTCTCTCCCCATTCCTTGGTTTCTTTAAGCAGAGTTAGTTGTGCTCTCA
Organism: Tupaia belangeri chinensis; assembly: GCF_000334495.1. NCBI lineage: Eukaryota > Metazoa > Chordata > Mammalia > Scandentia > Tupaiidae > Tupaia > Tupaia belangeri. Next base: position 982,405 of record NW_006204205.1, on the reverse strand, counting down.
GTCCCTGCATGGTTAGAAGGTGGCTACAGTGACTCTATCCCCACATCCTAGTGTATTTGATCCAGAGGGATAGGTTGAGAATTCCTGCCTAGCAGAGGTCCTGAGGCTTGCTCTGATTGGACTGGCTTTGGTCCCGTGCCCTCCTCTGAACTAATTACTTGGCCAGGGGAATGCCATGTACTTATTGGCTTAGATATGAGTTTGGCCTCCAGGCTGTGTGAACTGTGAGTGTGGGAGGAATTGATCCTCCAGCAAAATGAGAGCTGTTGATGGGAGAAGGGGAGATAGGTACAGGAGCAGTATAAGGTATATTCATTGTAAATAGCAGCTGATATTTACCAAGAATTCTGTGTGCTGGTGCATCAGGTCCAAGTTCCTTAAGTCTGAAAAGATATCTTCCCATCATTTCTCTGCATGAGCCCCTGCAGTTCAGAGGTGCAGCCTCATGGTGTGTAGGTATCTAGCTGCGGTAAATGGCCCCATGGATGCCAGCTCCCTGGCTTGACTCAGGGTTAGCTGTGGGGAGTAGGCTCTGCAGGACTGACTCTGCATGGGTCACTCATGGGCTGTCAGTTGGATGTGTCCTTAGAGCGCCTTTGTTCCTAATGTCCCATGTAAGAAAGTCAAAGCCTAGAGAGGCGAGGCTCTTCCCTGAAGGCCCACGTGGTATGCGTCTGAGCTGTGGTCGGAACCAGCTCTCCTGGCTACTACTTGAGCTCACTTCTTTCCTCATTCCCTCTTTCCTGATACCATTTCTACTTGAGAAAATGTGGAAGACAGGAGGCCCACATAGGAGACTAAAAGACCCATCACGGGAGCTCAAGGAGCAGAATGAAACCCCGTGGGACAGCACAGTACCTGGGTGCAGCCCTGAGCCTTCCTGCCCTCAGGTGGCCAGTCAGGGTCTGCAGAAGACCCCCCACTTTCAGAAAGTGAGCTGTACATTGTCCAGCCTTTGCATTTCTCTTCTCTGAGCAGAGTGATTAGGGCGCCTAAGAGTAACCATTATCTGCACATCTTGGGAATGCATGTTTTTCACACATGCAGCCCTTCCCGAAAGATTTAGCCTGGGGATGAAGCAGACGGGCTCTACACCCAGGGCAGATACCAATCATTTTTACAATTGTTTGCAACAGGAGAGGAAACATGAGCTTAACAGTTCTGTTGTGGATGGATTTGGGGGAGAAATGCGAATGAATTGTCAACAGGATGGCTTCTGCTTTTATCCCGGGATTTGCTGCCGTTCCCTGCGATCTGGCTGTCCTGTGCAGAGCCCCAGGATTTACAGACATTCTTTGCAGGTGGGGGCTCTTTGTGCCGCGGAGCCTCGGGCAGGGACGGCATCTGTGGAAGAGAATCTGTCAGGTGTGTCGAGGAAGGGCGCACAGTCTTTAGAAGGTAATTCAGACCAGCCCCTACCCTCCCCAGCTGGAGAGGCACCCAAGCGGGGGGCTCAGATCAGAGCTTAGTGGGCACCTACTGGCCTCCCGAGTTGGCCTAAGCCTCTCTAATGTTTTCAAAAGCCCTAGACAGCAGTAACCAAGAGGAACAGCCCTTTCAGTCTCCTGCCAGGAAAAAAAAAAAAAAAGAGACTGCTCAAAAATCCATTTGTGGGAAGTTTGAAGTTTGAAGCCCTCCAGCTGCAGACTGGCGGCCTGGGTGGCCGGGTGGGGTGGGGTGGG
>NW_006204205.1:978349-980478 GCF_000334495.1 Tupaia belangeri chinensis | reverse complement strand
GCTGCAGACTGTCGGCCTGGGTGGCCGGGTGGGGTGGGGTGGGGTATCTGTCCTCGAGTGGAAGGAGAATGGAGTGTGGGGCAGCTGAGGAGTGAGGCCATGAGGGTAGCAGTTGTATTTATTAATAATAGCCGAAGTGGAGGTTGGCATCCAGTGGACCTGGGTTCGAGTCCTGGCTCTGTTGAGAGCCAGCTGTAAGATCTTGGGCAAATTTCCAAGCCTCTGTAAACCTCGGTTTATGTATCTGCAAACAGAGATGATGATACCTCATACAGTAGTAAGAGAAGTCAGTGAAACCATGTATGTGAAACCCTTGGTGTAGCGCTTGGTACAATGAGTGGAGGTGGTTGTTGCTGTTATTATTATCCCAAAGAAACACGTAACCACACAAAAACTGGGTCCACTCTACAAATGCAGTCTCCAGGCAAGTTTCTAGCCCTAGTTCTAGGCAGATGGCTACCCGCAAGCCCCTACTTGTAGAAATTCAGGAGCCATCACTGGTTAATAGTGGTAAAAACAATAACATGTCAAAATAACTTGCTGCTTTTTAGATGTTAGGCGACTCTGGGTGGGAAGGGACCCTGGATCTCATATACATGACTCCTGGTTCAGGAAGCGGGCAGGTGGGGCTAGTTACATTCCTACTTGGGCAGCAAAAGGTGGCCCAGGTAGAAAGCCCTGGAGGGAGATGCAGAAATCAGGGCTCAGGATGGTTCCCCATGCTGTCTCCTAGTAAGAATTAGAGCAGGAAGCCAAGGGCTCGGGAACCACCAGCAGACAGCCTCCGGTTTACATGTGCCTTTCATATTTTTGGGGGCATGTGATATGGTTGCTGCCCCTCAGCTGATGGGTTTATCCCACTTACAGAAAAGGGATGACTAAATAATTTACTCCAGGTCCCAGGGTTAGGAGGGAACTGAGCTGAGAGTCTAATCTAGGTCTGCGCCCCACCCTCTCCAAGTTCCTTCTTCTGGAAACACTTTGCTGGAGTGCGGGGCCATGGGTGGGTGTATACCTCTTGACATTCAGACATCGAGGAGTCCAGAGACTTCAGCTGGGGATGGTGAGGTGGGCATTCGCAGCATGTCGTCAGGTCTTGGCTATGAAGAAAAGTGCCTGGCAGTCTGGGGGTCTCACAAGCACTGGGCACTGCAGGGGTCTGTGTGTCTGTTCATGCCTATTGTCCCCATGGCCGGGCAGGGTCCTGGAGGTACCACTTCTCTAGAAACCTTCGGCAGGCAACCTCATCCTCACCCCCTGGTACATGATGTGACCAGAGATCACTGGGTGAGTGGTTTTCTGTGGTGATGGGGTAGAGAGAGAGCTGACGGGATGGAGGTGGGGAAGCCATTGTGGATCAGCACCCTTGGGTGGTGTGGCAAGCTCCTCCTTACTCATGGTGGCTAGTTCCAGGCCTCCCAGCTGGGACTGCACCCCGCTGCTACCACGTTCTTGGCTTGGTGGGCCTCCTCCCGTCATGGTACTTACATGGTTGCAGGACGGTTGAATCATCTGGTTACTTGGTTACCAGCCCTCCCTGCACCAGGATGGAAGCACCAGGAGGCCAGGGCCTGGCTGGCTTTCTGCAGCTGCATCCCGAGGACCTTGCGCCATACTTGGTACTCGTCATGTAATTCATTCTTTCGCTCACTCGATGTACATGTATCGAGCACCTTCCTGTTTTCTTTTCCTCTCATGCCGGCGTGCACAGGACTGGGGTTGGCAGGCAGCCCTGTGGGGCGCCCCCGCCCGGTCAGACTTTACAGTTGTGGTGTCTGCTGGGAGCTCAGCCCTGCTGAGTGGTTCTATGAATGGTTCAGGAAACCTTCTGGGAGGACATGGCTGCTGGCCTGAGCCACAGTTGGCGCCTCTGGGCAGCAGTGGGCAGCTAGGACTCCAGGGCTCCCTCTCCCGAAGGTGGTTGGGACCAGACTGCTCTCCTCTGATGAAAGGGCTGGCGGGGAGCCCAGGGCTTGCTCGCCCGACCTGTTGGGGTTTCAGGTTTGTTCCATCTGAGCAGTCAATTAATTAGTAACTGGAGCTACCCATCATCCCCGGCTCTTGAGCGAGTTACTGAGTACTGCCCCCCCCCCCCCCCTTCTTGTTTTTGTCATTTCTTGTCACGTCCG
>NW_006204205.1:974800-977951 GCF_000334495.1 Tupaia belangeri chinensis | reverse complement strand
CCCCCCCCCCCCCCTTTCCATTTGCTCAAATTGAGCAGCCCGGTTCTGTGATATCATTTGAAATGTGGCCAAGAAGCAATTAATGTGCTGTTTGCTGACAAGGATTTGCTGCCGCTGCAAGAACAGGGGCTGGGGATGGGAAGGCCCATGCAGGGGAGAGGAGAGGAGAGAGCAAACAAAGGTGCGGATGGAGGCACCGCTACTGGTCTTTGCCCAGCGCCAAGGCTGGCGGGAGCAGCCCTCCTCTCCTCAGACCTTCTCGCACCCCACCGTGCCCTGCTGTGTGGGGATGGCCCTGGGGGGTGGAGTGGGTCGGATTTCCTGTGGTCTCTGATGCTGATAATTCTAATGGCAGCTGTCAGCTTCTGAGGTCCCATGTGTGCCTGGTTCATGATCCCACTTGGTCCTGACAACGGTCCCTGAGAGAGGTGTTATAGACCCATTTTACAGACAAGGAAGCCGAGGCACCAGAAATCACAGGCCTGGCCCAGGGGTCCCAGATAGTAAATGTGGGGTGGAATCCCAGAGGCTGGAAAAGCCTGCCTGTCCAGACAGGAGCCCAGCAGGTATGGGGAGGCTAAGCCCTGGGTCTACCGCCAGGTCACGGTGACTCGTATGGGGTTGCAGGGCTTGATGAGTGGCAGCGCTGTGGTCTGTGGTTGTGTCCGGAGGGTAGTCGGGAAGAGTGGGGTAGAAGGGTTGCCCCAAAGGTTTCTTGACAAAGTCAGGGTCTGACTTTTCATCAGCACCCCTTACCCACCCTGCGTGCTTGAGCCCTGGGCAGGCCTGGAGGTGTTCCCCAGAAGTCTCTGCAGATGGAGGTAGCCTGACCCGAGGGTCAGCTTCTCTTGGTGGCCGGGGCACCCTGTCACGTCTCTTCACCCTTCTCAAAAGCTTTTGAGGCCAGCCTGTGGGGATCCTGTCTGCCCTGACTATTGACTCATTCTGGGTGGAATCGTGCACAGAAATTAGTCGACAGAGGCCACTCCTGTGGGCCACTCATGGCGAGCAGGGTGCAGGTGCCAGAGCATCTTTCCAGACACTGGGTGCTGGCCTTGTGGGTGCACTTTCCAGGCTGGAGGTGCTGCCCATTGCCCCACAACTTCTCTGGAGACCTTGGGGAGGGGTGGCGGGAGAGCGAACCCTGGCCTCTGCCAGCCTTCCAGGAACTAGTGGAGACCCTTGAGCTAGAAGTGCTGGCCTGGGCCCTCCCTACCCAGTCCCTTTCTGGGAACCTCATGTATCAAGGACAGTGTGAGGCTCTAAGAGTTTGGGAAAAACAGCACGTGGATGCAGTGTCCAGGTCTTCTGGGTAGTAAGCGGAAGCAGGCGGAAGGAACCCTATTCCATAAGCAGATTCTGTTTGCTGATTTTCTTAAGGTCATACAGGCTCAGGGGGAAACTCCATTCAGGTATATAGTACAGAGGGGAGGTGGTACTCACCGTGTCCCTCCACCTGCTTCCTCTCCCAGAGGCAGCCGCTGTCACCAGTGCTTTGTCGCCCTCCCAGAGGTGTGCTCATCCCAGCACACAGGGACAGTGCCTGTGTACACATTCGGTATACCCATTTCGGTATACCCATTTCTAGCGTTCGGTATATCTTGGTGCTCGTTCCACAGTGGCTCCCTAGTTCTTTTTAACAACTGTGTAGTATTCCGTTGTGTAGAGGGGCTGGGCATTTCGGACTACTGCCCTCGTGATCTGTGCGGGTGCTCTCTGTCTTTGCAGGCACCAGCAGTGCAGCCACAGTGGACGTCTCAGTGCGTGTGTGTGCCTGGAGGAGAAATTCCTGCAGGTGGGAAGAGTGTGCATGTGTGCATTTGATTCTGCCATATTGCCCCAGGAGGAAGTCGAATCAGGGTCCTCTGTCACTAACGAGGTCTGAGTGGCTCATTTCCTCATATCTTTACCTACACACAGTGATATTAAACTTGCTGATCTTTGTCAATGAGATGGGAGAAAAATGGTATTACGTGGCAAGTTTGTTTTGTATTTGATCTGATGCATGTGGCTGAGTGTGGCTCTGTGTGGTAAAAGCCAGGTAGATTCCAGGGGTGCCATTGGCCGGCACAGCCTTCCCCTTGAGGCAGTACGGCCCTCTCCAGAGGGCTCTTGCTGGTCCTCACTGAACTGCACGTGCCAGGATGGCAAGAGGATGGAGGCCCAGGTCAGTTGGGAAGGGGTGCAGTTGGAGGGCTGGGGAGGACGTGGCTGTGATTTCACGTTTCCACCGTGGTGGAGAAACGGAGCAACTCTTGGGCCCAGGGAAGAATGGGAGGCAGCTTTCTGCCCATCTTGCCTGGTGTGTAATCCCCTTTGGAGGTGGGGAAGGTAGACACCATGTTACCTCTGAGCTCTCCTGCCCTAGGGACTAGGAGCCAGGGCAGCTGGAGCTGCTTGTGGAGCACTGCACCTGGCTGTACCGTCAGGCTCCAGGCCTGAGCATCCTTGTGGCCAGAGTATCTTGTGCTGGCGCCTGTGGGGTGGTGAGTCTCCCTGGTGACAGTCTGAGGATGAACCTGCTCCCTCTGCCTTTGCCCTTGTGAGTGGTCAGTCCTCAAGGCCTGCCTCTCCTGCCCAGTGCAAGGGCAGCCCCTCAGCACGTCACCCAAGGCTCTCTGACCGCCTGAGCTCCGGTCTGCCCCAGCTCACGTGCCTTGACTACTATAGCCCAACCCCTCTGTGGCAGCTCTAGATGTCATACTTCCACGTGGCTTCGGAGCCTCCGTGGAGAAAACACAAGGTCCAGTCACAGTCAGTCCTGTGACTGCCCTCTGCCTCTTGCTCTGGTCCCCACATCTGCCCCCAACCCTCCCTGAAAGACTCTGTGCCTTTTGGTCTCTGGCCTTTGCTCGACCCACTGCCCTACCCTGGACTCTCCTCTTTTCTCCAGTAGTCACTGACATGGCAGCCGGACCACTCCTCCAGTCACACTGACTTGCTCTGTTCACTCAGGGGTCACTCTAGGGCCAGTACCCAGACCCCGGGGCCAGTGTGTGGCAGCTGTAGCAGTATCAGGCACTGTGTGCAGGCGTGGCAGCAAGGAGACCTGAAACCGTGGCCCTGACTGCAGAGCCAGCGCTCTGAGGCCCCGAGGCCCCAGCCTTCCTCTGCAGAGCAGGGGCTGCCTCTCTGCCCAGCTCCGGAGCTT
>NW_006204205.1:969036-974742 GCF_000334495.1 Tupaia belangeri chinensis | reverse complement strand
GGTGCTTTGTCTTTCTTGCTGCCATCACAGCCTCCTGCACTCTGGGCACTCAGTAACTGTGATGACTGGGTGAAGGGCTGACGAGAGCCACTGAAGGGATTTTATTGGAGAGGTTTTTTTGCATTTGATTCTGCCATATTGCCCCAGGAGGAAGTCGAATCAGGGTCCTCTGTCACTAACGAGGTCTGAGTGGCTCATTTCCTCATATCTTTACCTACACACAGTGATATTAAACTTGCTGATCTTTGTCAATGAGATGGGAGAAAAATGGTATTACGTGGCAAGTTTGTTTTGTATTTGATCTGATGCATGTGGCTGAGTGTGGCTCTGTGTGGTAAAAGCCAGGTAGATTCCAGGGGTGCCATTGGCCGGCACAGCCTTCCCCTTGAGGCAGTACGGCCCTCTCCAGAGGGCTCTTGCTGGTCCTCACTGAACTGCACGTGCCAGGATGGCAAGAGGATGGAGGCCCAGGTCAGTTGGGAAGGGGTGCAGTTGGAGGGCTGGGGAGGACGTGGCTGTGATTTCACGTTTCCACCGTGGTGGAGAAACGGAGCAACTCTTGGGCCCAGGGAAGAATGGGAGGCAGCTTTCTGCCCATCTTGCCTGGTGTGTAATCCCCTTTGGAGGTGGGGAAGGTAGACACCATGTTACCTCTGAGCTCTCCTGCCCTAGGGACTAGGAGCCAGGGCAGCTGGAGCTGCTTGTGGAGCACTGCACCTGGCTGTACCGTCAGGCTCCAGGCCTGAGCATCCTTGTGGCCAGAGTATCTTGTGCTGGCGCCTGTGGGGTGGTGAGTCTCCCTGGTGACAGTCTGAGGATGAACCTGCTCCCTCTGCCTTTGCCCTTGTGAGTGGTCAGTCCTCAAGGCCTGCCTCTCCTGCCCAGTGCAAGGGCAGCCCCTCAGCACGTCACCCAAGGCTCTCTGACCGCCTGAGCTCCGGTCTGCCCCAGCTCACGTGCCTTGACTACTATAGCCCAACCCCTCTGTGGCAGCTCTAGATGTCATACTTCCACGTGGCTTCGGAGCCTCCGTGGAGAAAACACAAGGTCCAGTCACAGTCAGTCCTGTGACTGCCCTCTGCCTCTTGCTCTGGTCCCCACATCTGCCCCCAACCCTCCCTGAAAGACTCTGTGCCTTTTGGTCTCTGGCCTTTGCTCGACCCACTGCCCTCCCCTTGACTCTCCTCTTTTTTTGTCTCTGACATGGCACCCGGACCCCTCCTCCAGTCACACTGACTTGCTCTGTTCACTCAGGGGTCACTCTAGGGCCAGTACCCAGCCCCCGGGGCCAGTGTGTGGCAGCTGTAGCAGTATCAGGCACTGTGTGCAGGCGTGGCAGCAAGGAGACCTGAAACCGTGGCCCTGACTGCAGAGCCAGCGCTCTGAGGCCCCGAGGCCCCAGCCTTCCTCTGCAGAGCAGGGGCTGCCTCTCTGCCCAGCTCAGGAGCTTTGTCTGTCTTGCTGCCATCACAGCCTCCTGCACGCTGGGCACTCAGTAACTGTGATGACTGGGTGAAGGGCTGACGAGAGCCACTGAAGGGATTTTATTGGAGAGGTTTTTTCTATAGGACACATGCGCTTGCCGGAGAGACAGAAACAGAAAGTGAGAAATCAGCCCCCGGGGGGATGGCCACGCAGCAATTCTTTCTCCTCCATTCTCCTCAGGATCTTGGGCGTACACCCACATGTGCCCAGCGTAAGTTTTTAAACCACTGGATCTAGAAGTCAGCTACATGGGGGTCCAGTGATAGAACCATTCATTACAGCATCTTCTGGACCCACCATTGAAATTTGAGCAGGAGCATGGCACCAGAGTCAACTGGTCACGTGTTGAGAGGGGCTGGAAAGGAGTCCATTCCAAGCCTGTGCAAGAATCTGAAGGCAGAAGGGCCTGGGTCTAGGAGACCAGTGGGGGCGGGGCAGAGGGACTCACTCTGACGCTTCCTGGGGCTCTGTCTGTGGGCCAGGCTGGGCCCTCTTGGGAGCAGGCACTGCGGTGGCCGGTTGGCCTCCTGTGCAGCGCCTTGTCAGGGCAGACGGTGGTCACACAGGTGTGCAGCCTGTCCAGTGCGACGCTGGTGAGGGCTGTCATGGGGCTCACCAAGCTGCTGTCTGTTCGGAGCCTCGCCTTGGTGATGGTGACGGTGGACATCCTGCTGAGGGAGGACTTGGGTCTTAGAACCCTGCAGGAGTCAGATCGGAATGAAGGCAGTGCTCTGGGCAGGCCACCAGCGCACACGGCTTCCCAGCCCCTCCGGGGACTGCTGTGGGACCTGTGACACCCATGTGTGTGAGCAGAAGGCAGCCCTGCTGTAGTCGTCTGCAGCCCCGGGTGGATGGGGTTGGCAGGATGTGGTCGGGATGATGATTCTTATGCCCTGATGGTCTGTCCAGACGTGACCGTGTCCCTGACTCACCTGCCGCTTATGACTGTGCTGGCCCTTGGCCGCTCTGGCTATTAGTGGACAGGCTGCCTGAGCTGGCACGCAGAGGGGTGGGGAAGTCGCTCTCGGCCTAGGCTGGTTGTCTGAGTTTGAGATAGTCGTAGCACCTGGTATTTGGCTAGGACCTGTGCTCAGGCCTGTGCCAGGCTGATGTCACCAGGTGTGAGTCCCATCACCAGGCCCAGCAGTGCTGAGGGAGAAAGAAGGTCTTGAGAGGCCAGGCAGCCATTGTTGGCCGGCTTATCTGGATTAGGCTTTTCTTGTGAAGGGAAGAAAGGAATCTGCTTTGTGGCAACTGGGCACCAGGTTGGAAACACGGTTGGTGTTCCTGGCAATCCTCGGCACTCTTCAAGGCTTATTTGTTGCTTTTCCGAGACACATCCAGGTGCTCTCTGTTATGATAACAAGTGGTGACACAGAGTTAGCTTGAAATGGGATAAACAAACAGACTAAAAATAACTGGATTTGGGGCGGCTTGGCACTAAATCTAGTGAGCAGGCTGTCATTGCTCAGCCGGAGGGTACAGGTAGGCCCCATCAAAGCCCCCTGTCCCTGGAGCCATGGGGGAGTCGGGGCTGGGTGCGGCTGTCCCTCTCTCCTGGCTCCACTTCTCACTGCCATGTAGGTTGGCTGCCTGAGGGTGCCAGATGGGGGCCTGGAGCCCAGAGGAGGGGGTGTGGTGGGCCCGGATGTGAGGGAGGCAGTTTATGTCTGTTTGGAGGAAGCTGGGCCAATGTTTGGACATCTTTATGGATTTGGAAGTTTCTTGGCCTCGCCCAGAGGAGCCATGGTTACATCAGAGTTTGAGGTCCTCTCTTTGGTGGCCCATGCAGAGGGAGAGAAACATAGGCAGCAAATCTGGAGTCCTCAAGGAAAGATGGGGGGACACGAGACACCTTTCTAATCCCAGGCTGCTGCTTTGGACCGCCTTGTGCCTCATGAAAGAAGTCAGAGAATGTAGTGAAGGCTGACTAGGGCAAGGGAGAGAGGCCGGAGGACATATGTGTGGGCTTCCTAAGTGGGTGTTCCTGATCGGGTACACATCACAGCAGAAGACCTAGCCGGAGTCATGCTTGCAGAGGGAAGGAATGCGCGGACATGCCTGGTTTAGTGCTCCACTCCCACTGCCACACTGGGTCTATAGTTTCATGAGTGGCATCAGCGGCTGTCAGTTCATGAAAATTCTCTTATAGGCCAGAGGCCTGCCTCACCATCAGCCCAGGATTCTAGCCAATAAACCAACATGACGATACACATCCTACGTACCACAGATTTCTGATTTCCTCCTAGCCACGTGGTAGGCTTCTACTTCCCTGTCACCCTGATGTTCAGTTTGGCTGGGGGGACCTGTTTGGGCCAACAAAGCATAAGAAGATATGTGTTGCTTCCTGGTGGAGGTTTCAAAATCCAGCAGGGGTTGAACCTCACTTTTCTTTCTCTTGGGCATAGTGTTCTAGAGGTGACGGCTCTGTCCGCCAAGGCTCCAGAGTGAAGACAAGGCAGGGCAGAGACCCCAGCTGACCTGTGAGAAATGTGTGGTATAAAGAAGTGACCCTATGTGGTATTAAGCCACTGAGACTGGGGATGTTCGCTATGACAGCACAACTGAGCCCATCCTGATGGTGCTAGAGGGGAAGGTGGGACAAAACCCATGTCTAGCCTAGAATCAAAGCCTGAGAACTCAGAAAGGCAGCAAATACTTTTTGTTTTCCCCCCTCTTCCTGTACCTTTTTCTCACTAAGTACCAACTCCGGTGACCTAAGGGTGGAAACTGTTCAATATATTTGTTCAGCACTGCCAATGGAGTAGGAGCCTAATCAATACCAAGCCTGAACAATGGCCCTGAACCCTTTGGAACTAGCTCTGGCAGCCAGGAGGAGTTGGCATTTTGGAACCTGGGAGAAGACTGGGAACTTTCTGGGGGTAGGAGAAGCTTCCAGGCCTGTCCTCATCTGGTCCCTGATCTTTGTCTTAGAAACCACTAGCCCTGGGCCTCAACCTGCACCTGTTCTTCCCATTCCTACCCGGCACTCTGCTTTTCTAACTTCAGGTCTGCTCCAAGTATGACCTCGTCTTTGAAGCCAGCTCTGACCCCAGCGAGCGGGCAGCACCCAATTCTGTGCCCCGCAGCTTGCTGAGTGATGGAGGGCTCCTTGCCTGGTCCAGGTTCCCTCCTGGCTTGTCTCCTCTCCTAGTAATCTGTTGGCACAGGGTCCCGTCTTCCTTCTCTCTGCACTCCCACTCACACCGGCATGCAGCCCCTACCCTGCCAGCGATTACAGTGCAATGAGGGCCATGGCAGGAAGCTGGAGGGCTCTCAGCTCGGAGAGGAAGCTGCCCAGTTGTGTGGCCTCAGGGGTAGAAACTTGGCTGACCCCTGGGGCCACCTGCCATCTGTGGGGATGTGTGAACAGAGGTGGCATGACTCCCACCTTCTTCCATGCCAGAAAGAGGTTGAAGTGTAAGATATTCCAGCTCATTGTCAGGGCTGCTTTCTGCACCCTGTAACAGGGGTCTGGGAAGCTGTGATATAAGGGAGCTGCTGCAGGCCTGAGTTGAAGTGTTAGGGTCCCAGGTGTTTGCCAGATGATACAGGTGTGACTCAAGGGTCCCAGTCCTGACGGGTGCCCGTGAGCTGACCCAGTAGGTCCTGCCACATTGAATGCTGGAGCTGAGCAGTGTTGTCAAACTGCCCGGAGCCCAGGAGATTGAAGAGAAAGGCTGCCCGCCACACTGGGTGTGAAGGTCCTTGTTTCAAGCCCTCTGCAGCAGGTTGAGCAACCTGGGCAGGGCCGTGCCACACCCTGGCTTTGCACCCATTGGCACTCTGCTCTCCTGTGCCCTGCTGGGTATCTTCAGGGAATCAGCCACTCTGCTCTGTCTATGGATCTAGGGGTCCCCCCGGCATACAGATGACTCCTGTCATCCTACATCTGGCTCTGGGTTCCCGAGTGGATCCTTGGGCAGGAGGAGGAAGAGGCATCCGAGGCGGGGAGGTTGTGGCTCAGTGCCTCCACCAGCCACATACCCCAGGTGCAACGAGAAGGCTGCTGTTCTTGATCCTTGGGTGTCAGTTCTCTCTCCCTCTCACTGTGCTGTGACCCACTCTGGGTTAACTGTTGAGTGACTGCATGCTGACCCGCCACACCCAACCCTTGTCAGCGTTCTTAGGCCTTGGCCCCAGGGTCTCCATCACCTGCTTTAACCTCCAGGCCATTCTGCCCGCCTGTCTAGGCTGGCCTCCTCAGTGAGCCCCTCTCTT
>NW_006204205.1:927450-967879 GCF_000334495.1 Tupaia belangeri chinensis | reverse complement strand
CTTTCCCTCTGTGTAGACTGTTCTCTCTCTCTGCCTGCTTGCAGCAAACCCTCGCTGTGCATGACTTAGCCATGCAGAGGGGCACTGTGTGACTTTGATGGGGGATCCACGTGCTGTGAATGTTTACAGAATGAATGTACAAGCTGCCCTCTTTCCACTGATGGTGGGGACAGTGCTACTTTGTCCTCAAACCAGTTGTGCTGCTCAGCCTAGGGCCAAACATGTAGAAGGGCAGTTGGCCCACTCAAGTCCTACAGATGGGTCTAAGCTTCCCCCTTGTGATGCATTGCACATCAGTGAGCTTCTTGGTGACCTTGGTCTACCTGTGTTGCATCAGCCACTGGATGGAGTTCGTGGGTCTGGCCCACTGCCCTGGCCCCTGGGGTGTGGTGAGCCGGAGGGCTGTCTGAGCTGGTTATTGAGGTGGGTGACACAGTCCTGGCAGAGTGAGAAATGGAGAACTGTTGCGGTGGGTGGGGTGGGAATGGGTGGTGCTTGCCTCAAGGACAAAGACGGGCTGGGTCAGGAGTAGCCTGGGTTATCAAATGGGGAGCCAAAGGGGTAAGAGAGTGAGTCCCCGGCACTGTAGCCGTGTATGCTGGGACATGAGTCTCTTGCTTTCTCTGGGCATTACTCTTAGTCTAGGCAAAGTAGGGCTTGCTTCCTTCTGCCCGTGCATGTGGGTTGCATGGGCCACACTTGCAGCATCTCCTGAGTCCTGTTTGTCTCTTTCTCTCATTTAGAGGACCTACTGTGTGCTGGTCATTGAGCAGGACAGACACGGGCCTGGTCCATGGATCATTTGGGCTGGGGGTCACCTAGATGTGTCCTGAGGAGGGGGAGGAGGATGTGGTGGCAGTTGTATGGGTAGAATCTACCTCTAATTGAGATGTCCCCAAACATGCCAGATAGTGAAGTGGCATCAGCAAAACTCCAGAGAGTTTGGCGGCTTCCCTGGGGGCCATCACAGATTTTGGGTCTTGTTGGTACCTCACCATGCAGGAAGCCCAGCTGGGCAGTGATGCAGGGTAGTGTCACAGCAGGAGCTGGAACCAGTGTGCGATGATCACAGGTGTCTTTCCTCGCTCCGTGTGCTCAGGTGCGGGCACTCACTTGGCTCTAGTCCTCAGTCTGAATGAGCTGCCTGCATGGCCATGGCTCCTATTGCATCGTGCTCATAGCACTCTTCATCACCTGAAACTTAAGTTCATTCATTTCTGTTTTTTTTTTTTTCATTATTCACGATAGAGCCTGTGTGTGTATGCGTGTATGTGTGCACTTGTGTGTGAGAGCGAACAAGCAGGGGAGTATCTCCACAGGGTCTAGTCACGCTATGATCTCCGTCCTCCAGCCCACGGGAGATCTTGGGTACTCACATGCATGTCTGGTGTTTTTCAACTGGACTGGGACGGGGATTCAAATTGCTGACGCCATGAGTGATGCAGCGATGCAGTTTCTCTTGAGCAGTACATTACCGCTGCTCCTCGAGATGGCTCAAGTTCATTCATTTCTTACTGATTGCATATCTGTTTTCTCCCACCAGAATGGAAGTACCCCAGGGCATGGATCCTGTCAATTAGTACTGTATGTCCTGGCACAGATAGAGACTCAGTAGATGTGTTCTAGACTGACTGAATGAATGAAATGCAAGCTAGATTTGTATGACAGTCCAGTGGATTGGATGCTACCGTTATCCCATGTTTGAGAAGAGGAAAATGCAGCTCAGTGAGATGAGGTGACAGGCCCATATTACTCAGCTGGTGGGTGCTAGGGCTATGATTGGAACCCCATGCCTATATGGTCAGGTGGGCGTCACCTGGTTGCAGTGTGTGTGGGTAGACCCTGGCACGTGTAAGGGCAGCGTGCGAGCAGCATTTTATTGCATGTGGCACGTCGAGATGGAAAGGCTTTGTGGGAATTTTGCTTTATAGGCACATAAAGGCCTTTATTACCCATAATGTGGACGTGGGTCCAAAGAGCATTCAATTCTGCGTTCTACTGAGGGGTTGTCCCAGGCCCCTGTCCCTAACCCTTCTCTGAGGAGCGCCTAATCCTTCTCTGAGGAGACTAGAGGAGGAGGAGCTGGCTTCAGGCCGAGTCCAGGCCCTGGGCAGTTTGGGACAGGGGGAGGATGGGCTGGCAGCATCTCTGGGGTGAAATGTAGGTTTAAGCGATCTCGGTGGGAAATATGACGTTGTGTAGCTCATTAAACCCTACAGAAGTTTGGAGGAGAGCTGCTTCCAATTATCAGGATAAAAATTAATGGAATAAAACTTTTTGCAGGGCTGCCCTATGGTGGAGCAGGGAGGGCTTTTCCTGTATGGTCAGGATTGGCCAGGAAGTGATCGAGGCAGTCAGACTGCAAGGAAGAGAGGAAGCATTAAACTGTCTGCGAATGGAAGGGCTGGGGGAGGGGTCCTGGCTAATCCTCTCAGCTTCCCAGCCCAGAAGAAGGAAAGTGGGGCTAAGCCGGAAGCTAGGCAAGGCTTGGTTTGCAGAGACGTGAGATAGAAAGAGGGTGCCTCTTTACCCTGGCCAGCCTCCAGGCTCTAAGAGACATTGGCTTGGGCTCCTGCAGAGGTGGTTAAGGAGCCTTGGGTTACCAGTGAGCTTCAAACCTGGGGCAAAGCTGACAGGAGCCTGAAGGGCTCATGTTTGAGCATTGTCCTCAGGTGACTTGTTGAAGCTCAGGAGACATGACTGCAAAGGGATAACCCAAACTTGGCTGGGCTCTTAACCATGGGTCCTGAGGACAGGTGTGGGCCACCTTGGATGGGCAGATTATAGCGACAATGAGCACCCATCCACTACTGCTACTCCTGATAGAAGGACATGGTAGAAGGCTGAACTGAGAGGTACAGGCTGAATCCTGGTCCCCTGGTGGACCAGACCCCTAGTTTTGAGCACAGGAGCAGCTCTGGTTCATGTCTGCCTTCGTCCAGTGCAGCCGCGTACCACGGGTCTCGTATGTGGGAACTAGTTCTCTCCGATGCTGCCGGAGCACTGTCTGCCACATCCAGCCAGAGTGCACGCGTGGGTGTGGATCATTCAGCCAGGCAGACAGCCCACGGTCAGGTGATCTCACTTGGCTGTCTTTCGGGCTAGGATAATAAGTATGTAATACATATTACTTAATGGTAGCAACCTAGGAGGCTGATACTATGTCATCTCCATCTTTATTGGCAAAGAGACTGAGGCTCAGACAGGTGAGTGATTTGCTCAAGGATGCACAGCCCGGAGATGGTGGACTGAAGCTGGGCAGTGACTCGCTTCAGAGCTGGTGCTCCGGGATGCTGCATTCTGCTGTCTTCATGGATGGGTGAAGCAGCCTCCATCAAAGACTCTCAAGCCTTCTCCTTCAGTATTCCTGGACCACTTAGGCCATTTTTTGGAAGTAGAGAGAGCCAGACATTCTTAGCCTCACTCAGCCAGTGACGAAACCAGCTGAGGCCTTGTAGGGGACACCGTGCACTAACTGGTACTTGTCTCTGGAGGATGGTGTGGAGATGATGGATGTGTTTTGGTGGAAGTAGTTGAAGTCTTTGGATGCCAGTGTTTTATCATGGGGGCTTTTTCCTGAAATGCTCTTGATGTTGGGGAGCTGGTTGTCTGGTGCCTGGAACTCATAGAGACATTACTCCTCGCGGGTTCCAGGAGTCTCTGAGCTCAGCGCTTGTGCTTCCTTGGTAGGGCCTTATTGCCTGGAGAGCTGCCCTGACTGAGGGACCACCCAGGGGGGTGGGTGGCAGGGTCTTCAGGGGTTAGCGCACACAGCTCGGGACAGAGTGGGCAGTGAGATGCTCGGGGCTGGGCTGGCCAAACTGGACTGTTTTCTTGGATTGTTGTGTTATATTTATTTCCACTAATCTGCCTTTCTTGCCTGTTTATACAGTGCAAAAATCTAATCAAACGTATCTGAGGCTAGAGCAAACGGGGAACATTTCGGAAAGAGGAATGAAAGGATCTTGGAGTACCTAGATAATCTGAGTTGCTTTCTTCTCTCTGAGGCCTTTTGAAAGCTCCATTCTCTTCCCATCCCCTGTAAAAGCAAGATGAGACTTCTTGACCTGAAGCAAATGTGGGTGCGCTCCCTTCGGTGTGCGGTTTGCATGTGTGCCAGTCAGGAGCAGGGCTCTTCCTGTTGGTAGATGCTCTTCCATCTAAGGATCCCTGTGGAAAAGCGGCCGATTTCATCACTTACGTGCCAGGACCCTGGATGCCGAGGCAGGGGAATGCTGCAATCTAAACATTTACATTCTGAAAAATGGGAAATCATCCGCTTAGATATAAATTAGCCAGGGCCTGACGGGTTTATTGCATCCTGGAATGCTTTCATGAGGCTTTCAGAGGGGTCCATGGTGCAGGCCCAGGTCTCCAGCTGGGATTGCCTGTGGCATACTCCTGGGAGGACCTCCCCTGGAAGGCACAGGCAAGGCTAACTCTTCCTCAAATTCCCTCGGGCCCGTAATAGGGTGGTGTGTGGAATGAGGAATAAGGGAAATAGCGTGGCCCCCTTGAACAGTGAGGCGCCCTGAAAAACCTGCATCTTGATGTTGGTGGGGAGAAGCTGGTCAGGGAAAGGAAGTGGGAGGAGCCTGATGCTGAGGCCGAATCAGAGGCTGCCGATGGGATATCCTCCAGGATTTCACAGTAAGTGTGGGATGGCTCTTGTTGAGCAGAAAGACCAGAGTGTGTCAGGAAATGTTCAGGAAGAAAGACTCCTAGGTCCTCCAGGGGCATGTCAGACAAGTCCTGGAGCGTAAGCTCTGGGGGCGGGAGCTGGGTGTGAACTCCACCAGGACAGTGGCTAGCTTAACTCCCTTTCACCTACCGTGGGCGGACCAAGTCTTCCTGGAAGATCCCCAGGGGTGGGCCCATGCCCCAAGGAAAGCTGAACTCTATGCTCTGGGACTTTAGGAGGTCTTGGGGAGTAGGTGGAAAAACACAAACATACACAAATAATTGTAGCAGTTGGGAACTTATTTTCTTCTCTTTCTTGCATATTATATACACTCACCTACCTGTGTAGGTATATATAGACCAGACACTAAATAAATGATTTTGTAGGTATTTGATTCAATGCTAATGATCTGGAGATTATGATTTTTTTAAGGTTCGGAGGGAAAATACTGCTTTGTACAAGTGTTCTTATTTTTATTTTATTTAATTTTTTTCCAGAAGAGTGGTTTGCAAGCTAGCCTGCATCAGAATTACCTGTAGTACTTGTTAAAACAGATTGCTGGATCCCACCCACCTTTGCAGTTACTGACTCATTAGGTCTGGGGTGGGTCCTGAAGATTTGCATTTCTAGTGGGTTCCAGGGGACACTGTAACTGCTGTGGCCTGGGACCACATGTGAGAGGCCACGGGTCTAGAGAGAGAAGTCCATGAGCTTTGTGGAGGCCAGGGGATCTGTGACAAGAACTGCCCTACGTCCGAGAACTTACCATTCATACCTTTGACAGAAAGAAGATTCATAGTATCCTTAGAACCGTTTCCTTGTTTTGAGGAAGAACCCAGACTGCCTCTCGTAGGGCAGAGCCAGCGTGCTGCCACACAGAGTGATGACTGGCTTTGTGGGTTTACAGAGTCATTCAGCAGGCATCCACCAGCGTCCACTCTGTGCCCTGCCCTGGGCATGACGTGTCTTCAGCATCAGGAACGACTCTCGGACAGGATGGTTCCAGCAACCATTTAATGGTTCCACCATTAAATCTAACAAAGGTGGGCACTTCCTGTGCCCAGTTGGGCTGCCCTGTGTAGGGGTCAGGGAAGGAGAAGAGATGTTCTTGCCATGAGGATGTTGGCCACCCTCTATGCCCTCTCAATACCCCGGATCCACTTTGGTTCCCACAAACAGCTCTCACCTTCTGGGAAGCCAGTGTTTCCTTTACAGTCTGTGGGTCACTTTGAGACCCAGGTATGTCTCTGTCCTCTTGGGCTTCCCAACGGGAGATCCCCCAACCTGAGTATCTTGGCACCTGGCTCTCGACCCTACCCCCTGCAGATGAGTTCTGTGTTCTGAGCCTGCTCTTGACAGCATACCATGGGCCATCGCCCCTGTTTTGCATCCTCTTGCCACCATTTTTACTTAGGAGTAAACTCAAGGCCAAACTTTTAGAACTTATGGTTGTTCTTCCTCCTTGCAAATGCGTCAACCCCAGAGCTTGGCTGGGGACAAGGCAGGGCCTAGTTGGGGTGTGGCTGAAGGAATGTCAGAAGGTGAGTCAGGGTACCGGGGTTCCTGTTATATGATTTCAGGAAAGTCCCTCCTTCTCTCTGGCCTCAGTTTCCTCCTCTGTTAAATGAGGTATAATAAAACCTGTCCTCGGGACCAGCAGTTATTGTAATGGCTGTGTCGCAGGATTCCCATGTAGTCGACCGCAGTTCGAGTCCTGGACCTGGTGGCTTAAACTCACACTGGGCACATGTGCGTGCGTGCCCAATATCCTGAGAGGAGAATGGAGAAGGGATTGAGGCGTGGCCATCCCCCCGGGGGGTGATTTCTCACTTTCTGTCTCTCTGTCTCTCTCTTTCTGGTGAGCGCACATGCCCTATAGCAAGATCCTCTCCAAAAAAAAAATAATAATAAAAATAAAAATAAAAATAAAAATAAATAAATGGAAAAAACCTGTCCTGACCCTGTTCCTGTTATGGTGGTGTGAATCCGTAGGGACAGTGTCCTCAATATCTTCCTAAATGTGTGTGAATTGTTGAGGGTACCCAGATGATAGGCAGACCTGCACGAACCATGCTGAGGATAGCAGGTGGCCCACATTTGGGACAGGAGTGTAGAAGCCTCATGGGGAGGACAGGTTAGCTCTGAAGTATGACATGGCCTTTGGAGACAGGCTGAGCTTCTGGATTCAAATCCCTGCTCTGCACAGTCAACCTTGGCCACGTCTCTTAACCTCACTGCACATCAGCTGCACCTGGAAGACGGCCGCACAGCAGGGCCTGGCTCACTGTCACAGTGATGTGACGCTCAACAAGCACTCACTGTAGCCAGGCCCTGCGAATGGCGGTGGCAGGGCTTCTCAGGGTGACTTTGGGTGTCAATCACAGGAGGCAGTGCATTTGGATAAGGGACTAAACATCCCACACTTCTAGTCACGCCATGCTTCTTGCTAAAAACTGCCATGGGAACCAGCAGTTAGCGTAATGGCTATGTCGCTGGACTCCCACGTAGTCGACTGCAGTTCGTGTCCCGGACCCGGTGGCTTAAAACTCACGCCGGCCGCGTGTGCGTGCGTGCCCAAGATCCCAAGAGGAGAATGGAGGAGAAGGGATTGCGGCGTGACCATCCCCCCTGGGGGGTGATTTCTCGCTTTCTGTCTCTATGTCTCTCTTTGTCTGTCTGGCGAGCGCACGCGCCCTACAGTGAAAATCTCTAAAAAACAAAAAACAAAAAACAAAACAAAACTGCCATGGCAGCAGGGTAGAGGCAAGTAAAACTCCAAGGAGTGGTTACCAGGCAGAGGCCGTGAGGAGAGTTTAGCTTTTCTGGACTGGGTAGTCTTGTCGGTTTTCCTATAGGGCGTGTGTGCTTGTCAGAGAGAAGGAGAGGTGAAAAGAGAGAAGGGAAGAGGAAGGACAGAGAGGGAGGAGGAGGGAGAGAGAGAGAGATGAAGAAGAAGATAGAGAGAAAGGAAGAAATCACCCCCTGGGAGGATGGCCACATCACCATCCTTTCTCCTCCATTCTCCTCTCATGATTTTTGGGCGTACACGCATGTGGCATGTTTTTCAAGCTGCTGGGCTTGGGATTCAAGTCATATAATCAGCCATGTGGAATCCAGTACCTTCACCACCACACCACTGACTGGCCCATGGCCTGGGTAATTTTTTGACTTAATTTTTATTTTTATCAGAGCAATAACTATTCACAGCCACACAGCAAAGAGCTTGTAATGAACAGGAGCAGCCCTGTCTCCTATCTCCCACCCTGGTTTCTGCTTTCTAGAGAACTGCTTTTAGTCCTATCAGTTGTTTTCTTTCGTTATTTACCATCTTACAAATTGCATGCTTATGTCAGTTTTTCCTTGATTTTTTAAAAACTTTTTTTAAAAAAAGTTTTGCCAAAAGGTACATGTGCTCACCAAAGAGAGATGGGGCCTGGGGACCGGGGGGAGCAGTGAGAAAGCATGCAGATAGCCACACTACAATCTTTTCTCCTCTATTCTCCCTCCTTTAGGGATCTTGGGCATGTAAACACACACACACGTGGTGCGTTTCTCAAGCTGCCAGGTCTGGGACTCGAATTGTGCCACTGGCCATGTGGAATCCAGCCACCTTAACCAGTATGCCAATGGCTGGCTCAATTTTAAAAAAATTTGTTATTATCTATTGACTTTGAATTATGAAAGATGGGGAATAGTTTTCTTATACAGTCTTCTCTCTTTTTTTTTTTTTCTTAAGAGGTTTTTTTTTTTTTTTGTGCTATAGGGCGTGTGCGCTCACCAGACAGGGAGAAACAGAGAGACAGAAAGCGAGAAATCACCCTCCAGGGGGCGATGGCCACGCCGCAATCCCTTCTCCATTCTCCTCTCGGGATCTTGGGCAGGTACACACACGTGCCCAGCGTGAGTTTTAAGCCACTCGGTCCGGGATGTGAACTGCGATCGATTACATGGGAGTCCAGTGACATAGACATTATGCTAACTGCTAGTCCCTACATTTGTCTTCTGATCAAATAGATGCCCATCCATTCCCCCTTTCCTGGTCTTTCCAAAGCAAGACAGTATCCAGGCTATCCCTGTGCAAAGATCCCCAGTAGAACCATTGGGTGTACTAGAATTACATTTTTTCTTGTAGACTTCTTGTTTTGCTTGGAATTAGGTAAGTAGTACCTGGCTTGCTTTTTCACTTGCTTAGATTTGTATTACGTATTTATCCTCCAGTTATGACTAAGTTAGAAACGTTTTCTGAATATTCAAATACATCAGATACTTGTTTGTGTCTTTTAGTCACGGGTGCTCTCTAGGCCCGGCTGCTCATCTGAGTCCTCCCTTCACCAACACCCAGGGAGCCTGTGGGATCGCCTGTTTCTTGAATTACATGCATTTCTCTTCCTCCCTTCACTCCTCACATCCTGTAGAATCTTCCAAGAAAAATGCACAGGAGGCAAAGTTTGTGAGATCTTGCACATCTGAAAATTTCTTTGCTTTACTTTTTATACCTGGAGTTTGACTGAGTGCCTCATTCTGTGTTAAAATTGCTTTTGCTTGGAAACTGGTCTTGCAGCCTCCCAGGTTATTGGTGAAAATTCAGATGCTGTTCAGTGTCCCTGTCCTTGTACTGTGACCATTTCTGCATGTCCTTTTCTTTCCCTCCATCTGGAATCTTTATGGATCAACCCTTTATCATCAGAGTACCAAACTACCATATTTCTATCACTCAGTATGAGCCTTAAAAATGTCACTGTTTTGGGGACTTACTATGTACTTTTAAATCAGCCCACTTCAATTCTAGGGATTTTTCTTATTTAATAAAATTTGCACTTTTCATCTATTTTCTCTTTATCTGGAATTTTTTTTTTTAATTGTAGAATCACCTGAACTGATTCTCTAATTTTTTTCTCTTAATTTCCATCTTTCTGTCCTTTTACTTTCCAGGCCAGCAGTTATCAAATGCTTTGGTTTCAGTTCTCTTTTATCTTAGAACTTCTTTATACTCTCAAAATCATGGAAGATCCTAAAGAACTATATTTATGTGGATTCTATCTATTGATATTTCCATATTAGAAATTAGTACTGGGACCAGCAGATGGCATGGTAGTTAAGGTGCTGGACTCCCACATGGCCAACTGCTAGCAGTTCGAGTCCTGAAGCTCGTGGCTTGTGCATGTGCATGCATGCCCCAAATCCCAGGAGAATGGAGGAGAAGGGATTGTGGCATGGCCATCCCCCTTGCGGGGTGAGTTCTCACTTTCTCTGTCTCTCTCTTCAGCAAGTACATGCACTCTATGGCAAAAACCTAAGGGGGGGGGGAAGAATACTGAGAACATTAAAAAAAGGTTTGTTAAAAACAATAAATTGATTACAAGTTAACATAAATAATAGAATTTTGTGAAAGTTTATGCTTTGCAAAACAAAAATATTTAGTGAAAAAATTTTTTATGTTTTTGCAATTCTTTTTAATGTATGGCTTTAATAGAAGACAGATGTATTCTCAGCTGTTTTCTATTTGATCTGTTGATATGTTGTTTTGATTTGAAGTAGATAAAGAAAGTCTGGTTCTGTTAAAATACATAGCTGGAAAAGGAAAAGAGGGTTTTACTAGCTTCTTCAGATAACTATGGATATCTTTTAATATCACACCAAAAATTGTATGTTCTCAGTAATCCCAATCATGGTATGTTCTTAAGGTTAGTTGTGTTGTAGACTTTTACCTGTAACTGCTGTTGTAATATTCATTGGCCTTTTAGAAAAAAAAAAGTTGGTTCACTGAGTTGTGTAGATCTTTCAGTGTTGACACATTTCCTTATATAATATCAAATAGTCAGATTTGTAAATATTGTCATTGATCTCAGCTCAAAAGTACACGTTTGAAAGTTCTCAGGCCCATGGTGGTAGATATGTTTTCCCAAACCCTGATTTTACTTGAAAGCTTCAATTTCACCATCAGTAACACATGCTACCAGTTATGTTCCTTGAATGGACAGGCTTATGCTATTCATTTTTGAGAAAGTTTATGTCAGATACTCAAGTCTGAATGACCATAATTTGACTGTCAGTTGTTTTTCCAGGTAACAATAGTGCCTCGTGACAAAAGTGGCTCATTTATCTTGCAACTCAGTGAATCGCACAAGTGGGTTTTTTTTGTTTTGTTTAGAGAAAGCCATCCACGGTACTTTGGAATGCGGTAGTACCTTCTGTGTATTTCCTACTTGTCACCTAAAATAGGAAAACGCTGTGTCCTCAAAGTTGAGATTTAAAAGGATAAAACCATCACTGAATGTTTAAAACGTCCATTGAAGATTTAAAACCTTCCCAGCTTCCTCGAGTACATCATTAAGCGAGACCCGCACTAATTGCTGCCAGGAGTGCGTTACGGTGGTGGAGGGCATAGTGGCTACTTGTGCTATGGTGCTCCCTGCCTTGCTTTCTGTCAGGGCACCAGCAGTTTTACCCACAATGCTCTGGCACTAGCAGTGCAAATGTCGATGTCGTGAAGAAGGCACACAATGGCTTGGAGTTATAAAGAACATAGTTTTGACTTTGTGGACCTCCTGAAAAGGCTTCAGGGACCCTTAGGGGCTGGAAGACCATACGTTGAGAACGACTGGTCTGGACTATGATTTCAGCTTTATCTTACAACGTCATTGGATTTTTTGTTCCTGTTTGCATATTTTGAAATTTTTTGTAGCTTTCAATTCTCATTTTACGTATGCTTTATGTCTTTTTATTTCTCTGAAGATGTTGATTACATGTATAATATATATCATATAATATATATGTTAATTATATATATAAAATTTTCTTTTGTGCTCTACATTAGGTCGTTCTCTAGTTTTTAAAAAAGTATACGTTTCTCTTATTTTTCTGAAGATGTTAATTACACATATATTATATATGATTTTCTTTTGCTCTCTACATTAGATCTTTCTCTAGTTTTAAAAAAATGTCCTCTTGGTTTTAGTCCTGTCCTTTGGGTTAGAGGCTCTTCCCGAGGCTGGTGATTCTTGGCTCACATTTAAGATGAAGCACTAAAATGCTGGTTGGATGTTTTTGGGCACAGGTGAGGCCGCTGAGTAATGGTGTTACCATAATGCAACTGGATAGGAAGCTACCTCTTTCGATGGAACACTCAGATCATAGTATCCATGTTTTTTTTTTTTTTTTCCAAAGACTGGTTAGTTTCAAGGAGGAATAATCCAGCTTTCTGCCTGACATATAAAACTGTTAGAGCTCAAAGGAGAAAAGGGACTTGGGGGATTTCATTCTTCAGATGTTTATTTTATTTTCTTTCAAATTTTTAAAAATTGTATTTATTATTATTTAATTTGTTAGAGGACACATGCACACACCAGAGAGAGAAAACTGCCACGTCTGGGACTGACCTGCAGTTGGCCGTGTGGGAGTCCAGCACCTCCACCACCACACCACCTGCTGGCCCCATTATGTTGATTTTCATAGACTCCCTGGTTTTCAGAATGGCATCGCACCACATTTCACAATTTTTCTTGGTGTTCTTGGATCCAGAGGATAAACCTACCTCCTGCAAGTTTGGAAGAGAAAAAGTTATCAGGCTGATCAGAGAAGGCATCTGGAGGATCTAACTTCTCTTAAAGACTTAAATGAGTCTCTTTTTTCTGCCCTAATTGTGTCTGTGCCTTCAGAGGCACCTGCGACCTCTACTTCCTCGGCCTTTCTGAGACTCCCCATACACAGCAGCTTGCTTCTTGGAGGCTGGCCCAGTGTGGGCTTAGTGGAGCACTAGAACCTGTCAGTCTCACTCATTTGTTTGCTGGCTCCCAAAATAGCGTTGCCATTTTTAATCTACTGGTGTTTTCTTCTCCTTTCTCTTGGTCCTTTTAGACTCATGTAATAGAACAATCCTTCACTTTGATTTAGGCAGTGTGGTGGATGCTCTAAGGTTATCCTTTCTTCCTGGGACTCATGCCCTGTGTAGTCCCTCTGCCTTGAGTGTGTTTGGGATCTGTGACTTTCTTCCAGCCAACAGAAGAGGGCGAAGGTCATAAAAATGAAAGGGTCCCACTTGAATACGTTTCATAAGATGGTAACATCAGCGTCGCTAGGAGACGGTCTCCTTTGCTGGCTCTGATGAGGTGAGCAGCCACACTGGAGGTATGCCTGGTGAGGAGCTAAAGGCGGTTTCCAGCTGACAACCAGCTGGAACTGAGGGTGGCCTCTAGTGACAGCCAACAAGAAATCCCGGTCCAGTGGGCTACAAGGCATGATTTATGCCAACAGCCACATGAGATTGGAAGAGCTCAGTCCCTCCCCATAGTTGAGTCTTGAGATGAAATTGCAGTCTTGTCGATGGTTTCTTTGTAGCTTTCGGATGAGACCTGGAAGCTGAGGACCCAGTATAACCCAGACTCCTGACCCTTAGAGACTATGAGATAACAAAAGCGTATTGTTTTCTTCTGCTAAGTTTTTGACACTACTGTTCTGCACTAGTAGATAACAAACGCAGGCAAACGCAGGCAGTATTCGGGCTGCCGTGTTGAACTGGAAGAGTAGCCCTTGTGCTTTGGGCTGTTGGATCTGTAGCCAGTGGACTATGCAGCCCTAGTGGAATAGCAGGGACTCTGGGTCAGGATTCTCTTGTCCAAACACTCTGTTATATTTCTTCCTGGTGGTTACAGAATTCAGAAGACTGGACAAGAGACATGCTCCTCTTCTTAAGGGGCCATTCTTCCCATATGGTGGGATTGCTGAGGTCCAGAAACCTTTGTACACAACCCATAGGCTATGCTCCGTAATTGGCCTAGTTGGAAGGGGCCTGTGGCTCAGCTATCATCTGCTGCGTGGGTTGGGGAATGTTTTACACATTTGATCTGGGGACCAGCAGATGGCATAATGGTTACATCACTGGACTCCCATGTATTTGACTGGGGTTCTAGTCCCAACCTGGCAGCTTAAACCTCATATTGGGTCCTATGTGTGTGCGCCCAAGGTCCCGAAAGGAGAATAGAGGAGAAGGGATTGTGGCGTGGCCATCTCCCTGGGAGGTGATTTCTCACTTTCTATCTCTCTCTGTCTCTCTGGCAAGTGCATGTGCCCTATAACAAAAATCTCTCTCTCTCTCTCTCTCAAAAAAAAAAAAAAAAGATCCAAAACACTGCAATTTAAACTCCAGCCATGGATAAGAAGTTATGACATGAAAGGAGCATTGTTTTCAGGAGTGCTGTAGACTGGGACTGAGGGAAGCAACACGGTGCTATGGCAGCTGTGTTGGGCCAGGAGCCTGGGATTGGCTGCTCCTCTTTGCTTTGTACTCATCAACTGGGTCACCTCGTACAGGTGACTTAACCTTTCTGCCCTCAGTTTCTTCACCATTAATTCATCTCTTACCCACCCAGCATGTAATGAATGCCTGGCACGTGCCAGTCTCCCTGTGTGGTACAGGACTGCAGACGTGAACAAGATTGAGCTTTTGCTCTTACGGAGCGTGGTTAGAGGGGCTGGAGGGACCTGAAAACGGACAAATCTGGGATAGCAGAGCTTTTCAACTCGATACTTGCAGGCATATTTGGTTCATTCAGTGTTTTAAATGATTGGAATTAGTCGCTGATAGTAAAACATTGGCATGTTTTCCCTAAAAATGTGAACTTCTGACTTCTCTAGAGAAATCAAAAAATTGGAGTCGTGGCTTCTGCAGTAACCCCCAGGAGCTACTCTCTCTCTTTCTTTCTAACATTTTGAATTGCCCGGAGGAGTGTGCACTGTTCAGCAAGAGGCACACAGACAGAGAAAGCGCTCCCCAGTGGGGTGTGGTCACACAGCCATCCCTTCTCCTCCATTTCTCCCTCCTTTGGGGATTTTGTGTACGTACACACATATGCCTGAGGTGGTTTTCAAGCTGCCAGGGCCAGGACTCAAAGTGCAGTCAGTCATGTGGGATCCAGCTCACTTAACCACTAGGCTACAAGGCTGGCCTTAAAGCTACCCTCTATAAATGGGCACAGATTCACATCTCTATTAAAAGAGAGAAAGGAAGGGAGAGGCTGGGAGGACTGATGTTTCAAGGAAAAGAACCAGCTCATACCTAGAGACCGTTTTCTCCCGTGCCTGCTGCAAGGGTGTTGAGGCCTACCCTGGACTGGCTCCACTTCTTGGTCAGAGCTGGGTCTAGGAGTTTTTGAGTTCTTGACCCCTGCTACTCAGGATGCGAAGGGTCGTGGAGGTCCAGAGGAACAAAGAGCTGGGTCATAAGCATCCCATCCACTACTTAGGGCCGTGATAATGAGCACAGGGGCCAGCCACCAGCTGGGAAGTCTCCGAATCATTTGCAGCAGGTGGGCCATTCATTCATCCGAGTTGGAGAGTTGGACGCTGCCTTGGCAAACCACTGCCCCGTGAGCTTCATCTTGTGCACAACTCCAGGAGTGTAGAAATTATATTTCAGCGTGACCAGAATATGGTTGTGAAAATGGCTCTTGGGTCCAAGCGGCATGAGTCTTGCTTGCCAAAATGCCAAATCCCTCCAGAGAGCGGAATCTTCCTCTTCCTCTGTCACCACCGCCATATTGTCACCCCAGGGAACTCATCATCCTGTGGAGATTGCCTCTTCGTGGAGGGTCCTGTCAAAGGAACCTTTTAGGAATGGCATCCTGGTGGGCTTGTGCTGACTGAGTGCCCCTGCCCTAGACCTGCCCGAGGCGACTCTTGGGAGGGCGAGGAGCCTGGCCACTTATCTCACACCATTAGGCTTACGGCAGTGCTGCTAGCAGACAAAGGCTCGAAGGGGATTAGGGGCAATTACCTGGCCAGCTCTTTATTCCCAAGGTTTAATGGACCCAGCCACTGTAATTGTACCTGCTGGTGTCAGGTGCTCCCTCCCCCCTGAAGGCCAGTTCCTGGGCTGGGGTGTGGGTATTAGAGGGCAGGTCGTGCTGCTTGCTCACTTGCCCACCTGTTGATGGGTGGCGATCGGAGTGTCCAGTGGCTGCAGGTGAGTGCAGTGTGGCATGGCAGCCCAGCAAGGACAGACGGCAGAGCTCATCATGGGGAAAACAGTGTTTCTGTGAGCTAAGGACCTTCTGTTGGGGACCCAGGGTGCTTGTCAGAGCCAGAGCTGCTCAGGGAATCTGTCCTTGTGGTGGGGTGACCTCTGTGGCCTGTGGGGTCTATGGGTATGTGTCGAAAAGCTGGGCCGTCTGGGAGCAGGACAGTCGAGGGTCTTTCCCTTGCCTTAGTGCTGAGGGGAAGGTGAGGCTGTGGTTCTGGGCTCTCTGTGTGGGTGGAGCATCAGCCTGTGACCCTGGGTGCTCCAGGGCAGCAGCAGCCCTGGGATTCCAGCTGATGGCACTCACCCAAAGCCATGCAGAACTGTTTCTTCTCTGGAGAATCCCTGCTCTGTCCCTTTCCCTCTGAGGAGCCTTTCCATGGACAAAGCTCAAGAGGAGTACAGCAGAGGGCATTCCACTATTCAAAGCACGCATCCTTTGAGTCCTTTCAGGGACCCTGTAAGGCGATATTGATGGTGATGTTTTTATTTCTTAGAATTATTTTTCCAGTCATTCACGTGAACTCGGAGCACCATATCAGTTTTCCACCTTAAGTAAGAGGATTAAAAACGTTGCATAATGCACGGCCTGAGTTAAGTGGCCTGGCCCCAGCGCCTTGTCACATCGTGTAATTGGGACTAATTGCCAGTGTGAGGTTTGAGAAGGCGCCCATGCGATTGGGTGGTGGGGGTGGTAAAGCCTCGTTTAGCCCTTGTTCCCTGGGGAGGGCCGGCTAAGCTGAGGGGGAGACTGACGTGTTCACCTCACCCCATGTGGAGTTGGGAATCTTTACCTGGGTGTCATCCAAGGGGAGCCTGGGGCTCTCTGGGGTGCTGCTGGGGTATGTGGGGAAAATGGGAGCAAAATGGTCTCTCTGTTCTGGTCCCTGCCTCCTTTCACCTTGAGGACAGGAGTGGCGCAGCCTGTTGGGCTGGTCCGAGACCCTCAGTGTCTCAGAGCTGACCGTACAATAGCCGTGGTCACGGGAGATCAAGGTTTTCTCCTTTGGGCCTTGAGCCATAGGATGGAGTAGGAGGGCTCACCTTCCAGGGGTGTGGCCTTTCGGATGCAGCATTTCTTGATTTCAAACTAAATCATGCTCCGGGTCTTGTGCAATACAGCAAGCAGCCTTGCTGTGGTTGTACTAATCCCGCTCCGGCTGGGGCTGTGCCTATCAGTGGGGGCTTGGGTGGGACCCTCATCCCTCCTCGACGTGGCTGGGTCACGTGGAAGTGAAGATGCTTTTGGGCCAGCCTGCTCTGGTTGGGCGTCATCGTGGCCATCACACAAGCTGTGTCCATCACTTTCCTGTGTGTGCATCATTCGGCCACGTGTGTCACCTGCTCTCCCTGGGGTTCATTGCCTCCTTCCTGGGGTGGGGGACTTGAGGCAGAGAAAAAGGAGGAATATGGCTGTTCCTGGGCCATTCTTGGCTGCGTGGTCCATGGCAGCTCCCTGGAGAGCAGGAGGGCCAGCAGATGAAGTGGGGGGATGAAGCCCAGGTATGAGTGGTATGAAGTGTTCCAGGATTTTGTCCATGATGTTCCAGGATTTCCTGTACCCCAGCAGTAGGCCAGGAAGTCAGAAGGTGTCTAGACTCCCTCTTCCCAAACTCTTCTCAGTCCTGTCCAGTCCTCCATGGCTGCCTGTCCCCATGGGGAGAGGAGATCAAGGCACTACCACAGCCATGAGCCCTCTGTCCACTCCAGACTCACTTCCAGCTGAAGGTCATCGTGGCCAAGGATGGTCATGAAGGATGAGTCTGAGGGTTTTGCCATTCTGCTGCCCTTCAGAGCAGACTGTAAGTGTCTGGCTCCAGGCCTACCTAGCACCAAGCCCTGTGTGGCTCCTTGACCCCAGGGCCAGCTTCTGGAGGTGGCCATCTGCAGCTGCACATTTACCCAGCAGATGTTCCTCTCCAGGGAGTCAGAGGTAAGGAAGACTCTCCTTGATCTCCAGGAGCTCATGGATCTACAGGGACCAGACACAAGCCCTTGTGCAAGGTAGAGTGGGCTGGAACCTGCAAGATGGGTCCAGCTCACCTCAAATGCTTCCTTTACAGACGGGACACCTGCAGCCCAGAGAGAACAGGTGACGTGCCACAGGTCATACAACTGCTGAGACAGCAGGGCTTAATCCTGGGCTCATGGGTCCCAGATGGCTGCCCCAGGATGCCTGGCATGAGAGTGGTTGACCACGGGCTAAAGGACTATGATGGGCCATCCTGTCTGGGCCCATTGCTGAGGAGGCTAAAATACAGGATGTGCATCTGTATGGGGGAGCGGGGCAGTAGGGTTCCTCAGGAACTTCGCTGGTGTTATTCGTATTTCTGGACCCTGACTTACATTTGTCTGGTCCTAAAAGGGGCAGTGGAAGAAATGAGGGGACCTCTGGCCCTGAGTTGGGTAACTCTCAGCTGATTCTTAAGTCTTCCAAGTTCTTCTTGGAGATCTCCCTTGTGTCCTATCCCCCAAATCAGGAGGTCCTTGGAAATAAAATGTCCAAGAGTGTGGGCTAGGAATTTCCTTTCCTTTTCCTTTCCCTCCCCCCTTCCCCCTTTCCCCTTTCCCTTTTCTCTTTTATCCTTTTTCTCTTTTTTCTGAGAGATTTTTGCTATAGGGCATGTGTGCACTCCATGAGAGAGACAGAAAGCAAGAAATCACCCCCCGGGGGAATGGCAACACCACAATCCCTTGTTCTTCATTCTTCTTCTAGGGATTTTGGGCATGCGCACACACATGCCTGGCATGAGTTTCAAGCCACCGAGTCCAGGACTCGAACAGTGGTCAACCATATGGCAGTCCAGCGCCTTAAGCACTATAACACCTAACATTTCAGAACTAGTTTTGGTAATGCGCCCTGTTTTTACAATTAGATTGAAGTTAGAAATCTAATTAGAAGTTAGTCTTTTTTTAAAAAAATCAAGATTCCACATAAGAAAGCTGCTTTGGTTAAAATGGGGAAAGGACTAAGAGCCTTGCCCTCTGTTCCTGCCGCCTCCCCGGAAGGGTCCGGAGGTACTACTGTGCAACGCTAGGGCTCTTTAAAAAATGGTTTCTAAACCACATCCCTAAGCCACATCCCCTCTTGGTGAAGGTGAGATCCCGAGCTCTAAAATCAGAGTGCCTGCGTTCAGGTCGTGGGCCTGCCACTCACTAGCTCTCATGACCTTGGGCATGTTTCTTCATCTCTGTCTCCTTTCCTCATCTGTGAAATGGACACAGTAAGAAAGCCCACCTCACAGGTTTATGCGGATTAAATTGGTGTGTAAAATGAGGACTAGCCCACTTGGTTAAAAAATGTTAAGAGTTATTGGGAACCAGCAGTTAGCGTAATGGCTATGTCGCTGGACTCCCACATAGTCGACTGCGGTTCGTGTCCCGGACCCGGTGGCTTAAAACTCACGCCGGGCGCGTGTGCGTGCGTGCCCAAGATCCCGAGAGGAGAATGGAGGAGAAGGGATTGCGGTGTGACCATCCCCCTGGGGGGTGATTTCTCGCTTTCTGTCTCTATGTCTCTCTCTGTCTGTCTGGCGAGCACACGTGCCCTACAGTGAAAATCTCTCAGAAAAAAAAATGTTAAGAGTTATTAACAGAGAACTCCTAATCCTTTTTTTTTTCTTTTCCGATGATTACTATTTATACTCATTTTTAAAAACATTCAATCACTCTGTATCATTTGGCTTGTATAAAGAATTTTCCCAACGTGAAATACTTCTCAGACCAGTCCAGTTGAGAATACTATACATGTTGTCATCAACAGGTAATAAACCATTCCTGTATCCCACTAACGCCATGCCTCTCTGTTTTCTTGCTCTCCTCTATACTCTTCCCTTCTCTCGCCCTGGTCCATGCTGTCTTCAGTATCCATAACTATTTTACCACTTTTATGCCCTCTAATATTTCGATCTCTACCATAAAGTGTGGATAGTCGGTATATATTAAGTGGATACATACAGTATCTTTCTTTCATATCCTGATTTGCTTCATTCAACAATAGATCCTCCATATTTGACCACTTTCTGTAGAATGCCAGGGTCTCGTTGTTTTTTTTTTTTTTTTTTTTTTTTTTTTTTTTTTTTTTTTTTTTTATGACTGGAGAACTCCTAAGCCTTTAAAAGTCTTTAGCATCTGAAGAAGTTCACTCAGTGGTGAGAACTCAAGCCATGATAGATATTGGGAGAGAGATTTTAAGGTGGAGACGACCTTCCTTCAAACTGTCAGGGTTACCTCTAGGTCAGACCAGCCCTGGTCCGATGGGTAGTGACCTTGTTTGTAGGTGAGTCACAGTGAAGACCTGCCTTTTTCCCCAACTCTGTCCTTGCATTGAAGTTGAGCAGGATTAATCAGGGTGTTGAGTTATGTCATTCTCCTGACTCTGCCTGGGGCAGGAGGGCTGACTAGCTTTCAGTCTGGAATATGGCACAGCTCTGCTAAGGGGTACAGGAGACCTGTCTAGAGTGGTGGACTGACAGGACATGAGGAAAGATTTTTATTTATTTATTTATTTATTTTTATTATAGGGTGTGTACACTCATCAGAAAAAGACAGAAGTTGAGGAAACAACCCCAGGAGAGATGGCCGTGCTGCAATCCTTTCTCCTCCACTCTTCTCTAAGGATTTTGGGCATGCATGCACACATGCCTAGTGTGTTTTCCAGGTCTGGGACTTGAACTGTGTAGTTGGCCATGTGGGATCTAGCTGCCTTAACCACTGCACTACCTGGCTGGCCCCATGAGGAAAGATTTGAGAACCGTTTCTAAGGAGGGAGCCTGGCTCCTTGCTTTCCTCCCTTCCTCTGCAGGAGCAAGAACACAGTTGTGGTAAGGGCCTCACCTCTGTTTAGGCCCCTCTCTCATTGGCTCTTGGCGACATACAGGGTGGAATAATGGAGGCTTAGGTAGTTGAAGTTGCTTGCATGGTTGATTCAGGGTCAGACCTATGGTTACCTCCTATGCTCTGAGGTCTGGGCTGTCAGCAGATCTTCCTCAGTTTGGCCTCAGGAGTTGTGGCCACGTGGAAAGCAGAGGTGGGACTGGAAGCAGGCACAGCCCAAGAATGTCACATTGGCTCCCTTCCCAGTGGAGAGGCTGTCTGCTCCCACTGGCCTTGGAGCTGCTCTGGGTCATGCTTGCTGCTTGGTAGGCACTTAGGAGAAGTTTGTGGACAAGTGAACTGAGTTTGGAGCTATTTCTCAAACATGATTAAAATGCCCAAGATACATAGAACTTGGATCTTATGTTGCCTAACCAGTAGAGCTGTGTGTTTATGTGTTTAGGTGTAGTATAAAATAACTCATTCCATCTGAACAGAAACACAGAGTGCTCTCAACTAAGGCATTACGTGGTGACCTACCATCACTACATTCAAGGTACCTATACCAGCCCTGAAAGATCTTGCTCAGCTCACCTGGTTATCCTCTCCACTTTCTTGGTCCTTCTGTCCCAGAGAGGCAACCTTGACTTAGAAAACCAGCTGAATTTCCAGAATATCTTCACTGCAACTGCTCTCTTGTCCTGGGTACTGTTCTTAGTGCCAGCCTGATATTCAAGGTATGGTGGAGTAGGGGTTGGAAGGATGTGCCCTTTGAAGAACCTTCTAGATCAAAGGGTTAGTGACTTAAGCTCTATAACTTTTCATATGCTCCTCCTCTGATTTACCATGGGAGCTACGTGGGCTCCTGTTCCCTGCATCAAAAAAAAAAAAAAAAAAAAAAAAAAAAACTATTTTTTTTGGTGGGGCTACGTGGGCCCCTGTTCCCTGCAACAAAAAAAAAAAAAAAAAAAAAAAAAGCCAGTTTATTTGGGCCTCGGGCCCCTTGTTGACTTGTTTTACACACAAGACTGTGGTCCGTGGAGCTCAGAGGTCTTTAGCAATGTGTTTGTGCAACGGGTAGAGTTTTTCAGGAGAAAACTATGGATTTACTTTACTCAAGGTAAGTAGCACTGGGCATTTGGGTAATTTTTAGGCTATAGTGTCGGGTCTGCAAGGGGAAAATGTATTCATTGGATACTATTGTGTGCCGACCCCTGCTAGACATGGCAACTGGGGCTCGAGTACCAAAGAGGAGTTGATGTGCCTCGTCTATTTCGCCATGTGAGCTGCCTCCTGCCAGCAGTGTTTTCCCAGGGCAGAGCTTCACGCCGTGCCAGTTCCTGTCCTGCTGACAGGGTACAGAGTGGAGCCAGGCCTAAGGTTGTGAGGACAGGACAGAGTGTTTACCACACAATCAGGCCAATGCTCAAGGTATCAACTCATCAAAACCAGATTTGGTTTTATCTTGAAGAAATTTCAAAATTGAGCAAGATTTCAAAAGAGTTATTTCACAGATGTTTCAAAATTGGAAGACCCAAAACCTTATCCTGTCAACCTATTCTGGCCTGAGCTAGGCCAGGATGCTGCCTGGTTCCTTACCCCTACGACTCTGTGGGATTGGGTTCCAGAAAGGAAACCTTGCCTGATCTTGGGAAGAGATCATTGACCATGTATAACAGCATGTCCTGAGAAGGAGCCCAGGGCATCATCCCAGCCCTGTATGGTGTCCTCTGATGGTGGCTGGGGCACCAGCCTCAAAGCCAAGCCATAGGCACCAATCCCCATTTGATTGATCTTGCAAAAGTCCCTTCTCTTTCGAGCTGTGGTCTCCCTACCTGAGCAGTAATGATGATAGTGGGTCGCCTCAGGAAGTCTCAGCCAGTTTCAGTATCTTCATATAGCATATGCTTATTCTCACTTTGTGAAGTCATTGCTTTTCCTGGAAAAGCTGGAACAAAGCCACTTCCTCATCCATTCCAGCTCAGCACATGTTCCCTTCCTTGGGATTTCCGTGCACTCACTCCTGGTACACACATCCTACCTTGCCCTGTTTTGTGTGTGCTTCCCATCTAGACTAGGAGCCCAGCCATCTTCCTCCACTATAGGTCTGGCCATGGTTTGTGGGCATTATTGGAGACCGTAAACATGACAAACACTGCAGCAGAATTGTAGCGCCTATAGAGAGAAGTATCCCACGGATTGTACCCTTTTCCTGGAATTTCAGCAGCTTTCTTTAGAACCAGCATTATGTGAACTTTGGGAATTCTGATCATACTGTGGCAATTGTGTGGTCTTTCCCACCAGTGGATTGAATGTTGTAGCTGTCCTGTCCTGAGGTGAACTGGGACTGGTGAAGGACAGGAATGGGGATGGGGACAACAGGACGTCCACTGCATAGTTTCCCATTGTGCCCACTGCTCTTCAGCCCTCTCAGAGGTAGGTTTGGGAGGGGTCTGAAAGGGTAGAGGCAGCTCAGCCAATGCTATGGTGTTAGCCTCCTGACTGGGCCCATATGTGTAGATTGTGGCGATATGACCTTTTTCTTCCCATCTTGGAAATGGGCCGTGGAAAGTCACCACCTGCCTTTTTGTTGGGAGGGCAGGAGAAGGTTGCATTGCAGATACTGTGAAGTTTGCAGGTTTCACTTGGTTGAGATTTGTCATCTGGCAAACAGTCAAGTATCTGCCATACCTGTGCATGTCAGCTGCAGCCTCCATGGCCAATCCACATGATGAAGTATCCAGTCAAGTTTTGGCAATTCCGAAGGTGTGGCAATCTTGGTTCTTGCAAGGGGCCAGTGGGAAGCATTGCGACAGAGGCTCTTGTGCTGGGCCTGCAGGATGCCCCAGGAGGGAAGCGAAGGGTGGAGGGCATCCTTGACAGTTGACATCTGTGTCAACAGCGCCCAGTGACACACCGGGGGAGGACGAGCCTGCGCTTGGCAAGCCAACAATGGGCTGATTGACAAAATGAACTTTCCTCTCAAAGGCCTCATTACTGCCGGGGGGCCTGGGCTAATAGTGGTCTGCCTGCTGCCCCATGGAGGCTCCCCCTGTAGGCTCAGAGCAGTGGGACAAGGGTAGATATTGGTCTCTAGTGGGATGATGACCTGTTCATGATCACCTGGGATTCTGCCGTGGGGTGAGGGGCAGGCTGGCAGCTCTTTGACATGCAGAAACAAGGGCCTGGCAGCCTGGGGTGACAAGTGCTGTGTGGGTAGGAGTGGCTGGGGCCCTGGGTGGGTGATGTGTCCATAGTACCTCCCACTCAGCATGAGGAAGGAGGAACTTCATGAGCTGCTGGGGAGGTGCCTGTCCTCCCACAAAATGTGGCCCACATTACAGAGGTTGCAAGTATTCCCCTGAGTCACATTGCACTTCTGAGCTCAGCTCAGCATTGGGATAAAAATATTGGCTCTTCTTCCTAGGCCCTGTACAGCCCCTTCTCTTCACACATATATAGATATGTGTGTGTGTGTGTGTGTGTGTGTGTATGCATGAGTGTGCACACATACTCATTGTGTGCTGTCTTGCCTGCTATGGCTGTGTGACTCATGTTGACAGGGAACTCAAACTGCCCAAGTCCATCGTGCTAGTAGACAATCTTCTTCAGGTGTGGACACTAAGGCCTAACAGACCTTAGATGATATTTTCCAGTTGTTTCTGCCAACAGGGCCTTCCCCACCTACTTACTTTTTCTGTGCTGTCTCCTGATGAAATGAACTCTGACAGACCTAAGTTACTCAACAGGGCCCTTAAGATAGGCCACTGCTTTTCTAAGAGTCTCAGTATTATCATCTGTTCATTGTGGGACAGCAGTGTCATCAGTATGTGGGTCTCAGGTTCTGTGAGATTCTAGAAAACCAGGGGGGAGAAGTCTTTTAAGAGCTGAATAGGAGACTAGAATGATCTTCAAATCTCAAGTTCATCTAGCTTAGCTCCTTTTTAAAATCTTTCAACTTTCCTTGAATAGTAACTTTCAATAATTGTTCTTAAGACAGAGCCCAGAATGCTTATCACAGTCTAGCCTCTGTTAATCTCAGTTTGTTAACATCATACTTTGCCTCTGTTCCCTTCTTTTCTTCACTCTAGCTCTGCTAATCTCTTTCCACACAATCTGACACAGAGTCTTAGTGGTGGGATAGAACTTGGAGTCTGTTAGCTCCTTTGCTGGGACTGTGTTTCTTCCCACATTCCTCTTTTTTCTTTCCACCTAGTTAGCTTCTGTTAATCCTTTAGTTTTAGAGCACTTATCCCTATAGATATTTTCCATATTTCTAGAAAAATTTATTGTGTATGTTGTAAACATAATTGTTCCATAGGTAGTGAGATTGTTATTTGAACTGTTTTAGCTATTTGGTTCATGGTGTCTTGTGTGCCTTGTTATTTTTGACTACTGGTCATTAATGTTAAATTATTTTAGGAATAATTTTCTTACAGATAGGATTTTTATTTGCTTCTGCTGGGCTTTAGTTTGAGGTTCTTTAAACTCTCAGGTTCTTTAAACTCTCAGTGAGCTACAGGCTCACTGAAGGCTAGCTAACTTTGGTTTAGGCTTACTCTTAGAGTGAAGCCCTTTTGGATTCGCCTTACATGGATGGGAGCTAGGTTTTGACTTTTGTCCTCATCCTGAGAGGTCACTACCAGCTTGGCTTCTTTTTCTTCTAGGGTCAAAAATGTCTTTAGAACAAAACTGGCTTTGACTATTTGGATGAATTTTTAAAAAAATTATTAATTTAATTTAATTTATTATTATTATTATTTTAAGTTTGCTACAGGGTACATGTGCTTAGGAGAGAGAGTGAGAAAGCAAGCTGCCAGGTCTGGGATTTGAACTGCAGTGGGCCATGTGGGAGTCCAGCACGTTAACCATCACACCACTTACTAGCCCTTTGTATTAACTTTTTATGTTCTTAGCTTTTTGTCAGTTTTGGTTTGGTAATTCCTTACTATTTTATTAGTTTTTTGACAAGATCAAAAAATATTTTGTTCAGAATTTTTCAGTTTTGGTTTGGTAATTCCTTACTATTTTAAAAGCCTTTTGATAAGATCAAAAAATATTTTGTTCAGAATTTTAAAAAATGTCCTCTGTACGAAACTGGTTCAAGTTAACTAGATCCTTAAAAGGGAGCCGAAGTCTCTTGGTATGATTGTAACTTCCCTAAGGCAGCCTTCTCTGACTTTCTGCATGGCTGTGGGTCCCTCATTCTATCCTTAACTGATACACTGAAGCTCTATACTAGCTCTCACGGTGGGGTGGTAGTACTTTTCATTTCATTTCTGTGATTATTTGGTGAATACCTCTGTCTGTCTGGGCTGTAAGGCCATGCATGCAGGAGTAGGGCCAATGTCTGTTTTAATCGTCATTGTATCCCAATACCTAGAACAGAGTTTGACACACAGTATGTACTCAAGGACTATTTATGGTTGAAATGTCCTCTACTTCCTTCATTTGGTACAGCGGATTTGTCGTTTGTGCCTTTTTCCCCCATTACTTTGAACATGCAATTATCTTATATGTCTGCCTCGAGGAGTGGTAGTGTTTAAGAGCAAGCACTTTAAATTCAGAGAGCCCTGGATTTGATCTCTGCTTCTTCTTAATGGTATGGTCTTATATGGGTCTCTTAACTTCTGTGAGCATCAACTTCCATGTTTGTAAATTGGGAAAATACCTCTATTTGGGCTGCCTTGAAGATTAAGTGAAATTTTACCTGGCATGGTGGATGGCAAAGGTGGGCGAAGCGGATTGACACTTGGCATCCATTTCTCTGTCTTCCTAGAGCACTTTCGTATGTAGAAGCGTACATACTGTATGCCTCAGATGGCTGACGCAGGATTCGGAAGCCAGAGATAAGGCGGAGTCTATCTTCCTGGTGCTTTAGCAACAAGCATGGCAACAACAGGCATGGTCGTGGAGATGTGAGCTTACCATGTTAGCGTTCTAGCATCTGGTGAGTAGTTCTGTGGATTTTCAGAGGGAGTTGGGGGCAGTGACAGTGCCTGGATATCCCTGGGTTCTACTGGGCTAGGGTGTTCTTGATGTCAACAGCTCAGTGGCAATGTCTTGATTCCCTACTAAATCAGGTAGAGGTGAGTCTCTGGGCATAATTCATTTTGAGGCACGATTTCATTTCATCTGTAAACCTATGAAATTCAAAAAACAAGTGTTCATCTCCAAAAGTACAGTGGTGGCATAGGCATAAACTAATAGTTGTAGATATTTCTGTTAAGAAAGGGAGAAAATGGGGTCAGTAGGTAGCATTGTGGTCAAGGCACTGGATCACATATGGCTGACTACAATGTTCAAGTCCTGGACCCAGAAGTTTGAAAAACATGCTGGGTATGTGTGCCCGAAATCCTGAGAGGAGGATGCAGAAGGAATTGCAGTGTGGCCATACCCCCCGGGGGGGGTGATTTCTAACTTTCTCTCTCTCTGTCTCTCTGGTGCATGCATGCGACCTATGACAAAAATCTAAAAAAAAAAAAAAAAAGAGAGAGAGAAAGAAGAAAATGGAAAGAAAAATGTCACTGGTCCCAAGCAATTTTGAAATCTAGCTGGGTAGATTCCATTTTTTTTTGTTTTGTTTTTGTTTTTGTTTTTTTCTTTTTAGAGAGATTTTCGCTCTAGGGTACATGTGCTGACTGGAGAGACAGAGAGACAGAAAGCCAGAAGTCACCCCCCGCCCCCGCCCCCAGAGGGGATGGTCGCGTCACAATTCAGTCTCCTCCATTGTCTTCTTGGGATGCTGGAGGGTGTACACACATGCACCCATTTTGAGTTTTAAGCCACTGGGTCCGGGACTCAAACTGCAGTTGACCGCAGGCGAGTCCAATGATGTAACCATTATGCCATCTGCTGGTCTCCTGTTTGGTTTTTAAAGTTTCCTCCGCTTCTGGTCTCCACCTTCTGGGTTCAAGTCTCTGCCTTCTGAGTGAGTCATCTTCTCTTTTCCATTAAAGATAACATATGTTTGCAGTGGAGGGGTTTTATCAGCCTGGAGAATTTTGGAGGTCCTACAGTCTCCTTTCATTTTTTTTTCATCCCCTCTCTGCTCCCTTGAGTACACACACAGTTGTTCTCTGATATAGCAGTTTCTGCTGATACAACATTCTTAAGAAACTTGTAGATCTCCTCCTACACAAGTCTTTTCTGGATAATCTCATCTCTATTTTGGCTTCTGAGATGGCTGAGGGGGTATCTGAGTCACACCCGTCTTTTCAAAGAGCCTTTTGTGCGACTGAATATTCTGACCTTTTGATCTTTCTAAGGAACTGGCAAAAGGTTGTCTGGTCACACCCTCAGTTTTGCCCTAGGATACACTTTTGTGACAGTACCTCTTAATTTTCATGTTTTTGCAATCTGGGTAGGCTGAGAATTTCTCAAAATTGTCAAGTCCTTGTTCCTTTTTGTTTAATGATTTTCCTTCATTTTCTCTCTCATCTTTTGTGTTTTACTCTAAGCAGTAAGAATAAACCTGGCCACACCTTCAACACTTCCCTTGGGTTTATCCTTAGCGACATATCCATGTTCATCATTTGCAAATTTTGCTTTTCAACTAACTACAGGATGCAGTTCTACTGGATTTTCTGCTACTAGATCCAAGGATCCTCGTCCCATTTCCAATAATATTTCTCATTCCCTTCTGAGCCATTATGAGCAGTACCTTTAATATCGATATTTCTACTAAAAGTTTAACACAATTTAAATACTCTCTAAAGTGACTCAGGCGTTCTCTACCATGTTAGGCGTTCCTTTGAAGTCCTCATAGAGTTAGCACCCACATTTCCAGTAAGTTTGGTCAAGGAAATCTAGGCTTTTCTGTTCTGCTTCTTGAAATTCTTCCAGACTGTACAACTACTCAAGTAGAAAGCCATTTCCACAGTTGTAGGTAATTGGCACAGCAGCGCCCCACTTCTGGTGACAAATTCTGTGTTAATTTCCTATGACTATCATAATAAGTAACCCCAATGTGAATTGGTTATCTTACTGTTTTGCAGGTCAGCTGACCGAAATGGGTTCCACTGGGCTAAGATCAAGGTGTTAGCAGGGCTGCCTTTGTTTTTAGAGGTTCTGGGGGAGAATCCATTATCTTGCCTTTTCTAGTTTCTAGAGGCCACTATCATTCTTTGGCTCATGGATCCCGCCGTCGCCAAGGTCAGAAATAAGACTGTCTTTCTCACATTGCATCACTCCGATGACTTCATCTTCCTCATTTAAGGACTCTTATGATTACGTTGGGCCCACCCAAATAATCCAGGACAATGTCCCTACCTTACAATGAGCCAGTTTGTGAGGCCAGCAGATGGCCTCCCACATGGCTGACCACAGTTCAAGTTGCAGACCCAGAGGCTTAAAACATGCGAGCGCGCGTTCATGCATGCCCAAGTCCTGAGAGGAGAATGGAGGAGAAGGGATTGTGGCATGGCCGCCCACCCTGGGAGGATGATTTCTCACTTTCCCTCTACTGTCTCTGTGCCCCCCACAACTGCCCTACCCCCCCACATGCCCTATGGCAAAGTCTCTAATTTAAATAAAAGAAAAATTCAGCTAGTTTGCAAACTTGATTCCCTTTGCTACCTTAATTCCCCTTTGCTACAAAACAAGAATATTCACAGGTTTTAGGATTTAGGACATTGGCATTTTGGGGAGGTCATTATTCTTCTTGCCACACCTACCTTCCAGATTAGCAGGACAGCTCAGTGGGGTTCTGGAAGTCATTTTTGGAGGCCCGCCTAGAGCCCACTTTTTAACCCTTTCAATGATTTCCAAAGCATTTGGTTTCCTGACTGTGGGTAAATTTCTTATTTCCTTACGGCTTCCCTTTCTCTCTCTGTAAAATGGAGCCATGGTATCATAGTCACGAAGAGGCAGTGGAGGACCAAGAGGATGCTGATCCACTGCCCAAACCCAGGGCAGGTATGCTGTGGGGCATAAGCAGCTGCTAGCCATGAGGGCTTCAAGGAGGAGGCAAGAGCAGTGAAGAGCACCAGTGGTATCTGGAGCTTTGGGGAGAGATGGAACATACCGGGCACTGTGCTGGGCTTTTTCACAACAGTTATATTCAACTGCATCTTTAATGGAAGAAATGTTCTAGTGCCGCCCACGTGGTAACCACTAGCCACAGTGGCTATGGAGAACTTGGAATGTGGCTAGTGTGGCTGATACATGTTGTATTTGATTTATTTGTAATGCATGCTCACGGAGATAGCTAATGTGAC
Organism: Tupaia belangeri chinensis; assembly: GCF_000334495.1. Lineage (NCBI taxonomy): Eukaryota > Metazoa > Chordata > Mammalia > Scandentia > Tupaiidae > Tupaia > Tupaia belangeri. Next base: position 938,151 of record NW_006204205.1, on the reverse strand, counting down.
TAGTTGCGATCATGTTACTGGACAGCACAATCCTGATGGGTTCAGTGGCTCGAGATCTTAGTTACATGTGACAGAATTAGGACTGTAAGAGGGAGGAGTCTGGACCTGGGCAATCCTGGCAGCACAGGACCCCAGCCCCAGACCTGACCATTTCCGCTCCCTCTGCTGACCGGCTGTAGCTGAGACCACCTCTGTAAGCCTTCTCTGGAACTCCTCCACAGGCTGAGTTGGGCTTATCTATAATGAGTGCAGGAGATGGGGCTGTGGGGGACAGCGGGAGTGTCCAGCCTGGACACGGGCTCTGGAGCTGACATCTAAGACACTGGGCAGCACCTTTGCCAATGTGGGCTGTGGCACAGTCCTCGAGCCTGCTTCCCAGGTGCCACTGTGTGTCACTTGTCAGTCAGATACCACTGGTGTTTGCCCTCCTGGGGTCTCCTTTTCCACCGTGCCTGCCTAATCGTCTTTCTTGGCACAAAGACGAACTGGTAGTGTCACAGGGGTGGAGGCTGGCAGGGCTGTGCAGTGGGGACTCGGGGCACTGGGGACGCGAGGGCCCCCTGGAGCAGGTGCTCATCTCTGAGCCCCTGCTGTGCCCCCCTCCACCCCCCGGCCCGGGTGCTTGGCAGAGCTGAGGAGCTGTGCGTGATGGGAAGGGCCTGTGGTTGGTGCGGGTACGGATGCTGGCAGAGGCCGGCCAAACATTTGCCCAGGTAGAGGTTTCAAGTGTATGGTTTAGGGGATGTGCCTGAACTAATCCTGTTATTAGCTGGATTATCTCTTCAAACTGAGAACCAGCTTCTGTGGGTCCCCGGTGAAATGCTCAGTTGGGAGCCAGGGTGACAGCCCCATCTGGGGTGTGTGCTTAGTGTCAGTGAGCTTGCCACCTGTGTGGCAGCCAGGCAGGCTGCTGCTCCTGTCTCAGCCACTAGATGATTCACTTGTTCCTTCTTCCTCAGACTGTCCCAGCACTAGCTGGGTCCCAGGCCTGGAGCCGGATGCCAGGGATGCAAAGGTGAACTGAGCTAGGTGGACTCTCGTGGGCTTCACAACCTAAAGAGGGAGGTGGAAACACTTGGAAGACTGCAGAATGCAGACTCGAGGTGGATACAGAGAGAGGGGCTGGAGAGGTGGACAGAGTAGTATGTGTGGAGACCCCGGGGGGTCCTGTAAGGAAGCTGGCCCCTGTGTCATGGTGATGGAGGCCCCTGACACACTGATTGATCAGATGTGGATGTGAGAGGACAGATTGGTACAGAGCGAGACCATGGACCACAAGGAGGCTGGCCACTCATTCATTTATCTTTCATTCAGCAAATAGTTTGCATTGCTACTATCCACCAGGCCCTGCTCTGGTAGCTAGGGATATATCGCTGGGTGTATGATGAAACTCTCTGTCCTTAAGGAGCTTATAATCCAAGAAGGATTGAGTGAGCACAATGGAGGGATGGAGGTGTGGGAGGAAGGGAGTGGAGGGGAGGAAATGGGAAGGAGGCCATGAGAATTTATAGCTATAATAAGTAAGTGGTTGATATAGGCTGTTAGATGTTAGAAGGTAATAGAGACAGGGCTGGCAGATGGCATGGTAGTTAAGGCATTGGACTCCCACAAGGCTGACCACGGTTTGCATCCTGGACCTAGTGGTTTGCTTTCTTACTTTCTCTGTCTGTCTCTGGTCAAATCTAAAAAAATAATAACGGGGACCAGCAGTTGGCGTAATGGCTATGTTGCTGGATTCCCATGTAGTCGACAGTGATTCAAGATCCAGACCTGGTGGCTTAAACTCACGCCGGGTACATGTGCGTGCGTGCCCAAGATCCCTAGAGGAGAAGGGATTGTGGTGTGACCATCCCCCTTGGGGGGTGATTTCTTGCTTTCTGTCTCTCTGTTTCTGTCTTTCTGGTGAGCACACGCTAAATAAACAATTCTTTAAGGGAAAGAAGAAGACATTAGAGGCTAGAGAGCAGGCCCAGAAGTTTAGGGAATGCTGGGAGTTGACAGGATATGTCTCATGAAAGGGTGAGCTCTGAACAAAGGCTTGGAGGTGAAGGGGTTTCCATGTAGATAGGGGCAGGATCTTTTTCAGAGGAAAGGCCAAAGCAGAAACTCTGTGGCAGGAAAGTGTCTGGTGTATCTAAGGAACAGCCAGGAGGCCAGCATACCTGGAGGGAGGTGGTCACAGGGACCGTGATGGGACTGGGAGAATGTGAGGGGGTGCAGATCACGTAGAACCCATGTGGGGGTCTGTGCATTGAGTTTGTGGGAGCTCTGAACTTGGGAAAAAAATGCAACTTTATTTTTATTAGCCTTTAAGTGAAATTTAGCACATCTATGAATTGTGAATGTAGGGAGAAAAAAAGGAAAAACTAAAACCTACAAAAGTATTGAGACACCTGTGCTTTGTCAACAACAGAGATTGCAGATTTTTAAATTATAAATAACTGTTTCAGAGATCTTGAAAAATATGTTTGGTCATCACTCCTTTGAAATTATAACTTAGTGCCTGCAAGATCTTACTATTTAATGCATGCATATCACTATGTTACCACTTTTGCAAATTAAAATGATCTCAGTGTGGTTGGTTTCCTTTGTAATGCGTGTAATTTTTATACATGTGAGACATTTTTTTCTGACTCAGCCCACAGGCTTTCCCAAACTGCAGGGAGTGGGAGTGGGAGTGAGGGTGGGGGGTCCATGGTGCAAAGATAGTAAGGAACCTCTGATGCAGTCTGATAACCCACCTTAGGAACTTGAGCTGTGAGTTAAATGAGAAGCCTGTGTGAGATTTCGATCCCAGCAGTGATATCTGATTTACATTTTATTTATTTAATTATTATTATTATTTTAGAGATTTTTTTTGCAATAGGGCACATATGCTTGCTAGAGAAAGAGAAGGCGGGAGGGAGGGGCAGAGAATCAGAAAGAGAGAAATCACGCCTCAAGTGGGATGGCTATGCCATAATCCCTTCTCCTCCATTGTCTTGGGATTCGGGGCATGCATGCACACATGCCCAATGTGATTTTTACACTGCTAGATCTGGAATTCAAACTGTAGTCGACCATGTGGGAGTCCAGCATCTTAACCATTGCGCCACCTGCTGGGCCCCTGATTTGCATTTTAAAAGTGTGACTGCTCTGTTGTACCATGTGGTGGGATTGAGAGGAGCTCATTGCTGTGACTGGGTCGGGTCAGGTCAGTGTGGCGGCAGAGGAGATCCTGAAAAGGGGTAAGTTTTGGATGAACCTTGGAATGACTGCTGGCTGGTTGTGGGGATGAGGGGGAGGCTCAAGGAGGACTGACTGTGGTGGTCTCCGTGCCCTATGAGGTGGATAGGGTGGGTCTCTGCTCAAGGTTGGCCAGAGGATGTGCTATTTGAGCCTGACTGAGGTGGCTGGTTGGCTGTGTGGGTGGTGAGTTTGCCTCATCTTCTCACCCTGGTAGCCCTGGCAGCTTGTCAGGACCCACTGGAGAGGTCATAACCTCCAGTTCAATCCCAGAGTGAAGGTGGAGGATCTGCAGGGCTTCTCCAGCCTCTGACTTGGGTACTTAGAGGAATGGCTTTGCCATGATGAAGGTCCTGCCATTCAGTGGAGGACAGTGGGCAGCCTTAGGCAGAAGGCATCTGGTGCTATTTCCCAGATAAGAAAGGCTTCCGCCTCTGCTGAGAGTAGAAGGGAATTTTCTTTAGCTTCCTAGTTCTCTGTTAGGCTGGTATGACTGACTGATGGCAGTAGTTCGAATAATGCAGTAAACCGGGGCTACTCCATGTAGGGTGAATTTGGTTGAGATGGTAATATTTTATATCAAAGTATTAACTGCTTATTAAAAGTGTATGGAGATTTCTATGTTATGTGGATATAATTATAGACATCATAGAGGGGCCATTGGCTTGCTGGAAACATCTCTAACAGAGCTGTTAATCCGGAAATGTGTGGCTTGCAGTCAGTTGGCCTTTAGGTAGAGCCCTTCGCTCGTCTTAAGCAGAAATTAAACACAGGTATACATGCTGCTGAGAGCGCAGCTCTGCTCTCTGGACCCACTGCGCGCAGATCACGCGGAACTGCCAAGCCCTGAGGTGACTCCACTGAGAGAGAAGAGGCTATTCTGTGCCTGCAAGGTCTTCATGGCTTACGGTGTTGGGGTGCTCAGGGGAGTAATGACTCCAGCGGGAGCAGAGTCCGACTGCCCGGGTATGGGGAAGGAAGCATCCGGCTGCAGACACCTGTGCTCAGGCCTGGGTGAGTACTTGCTATGTGGACCCTTCTTCCTACATTGTGATAAAGATCCAGCAGTGTAAAAATCACATTGGATACTGACCACTGTCTCCAGTATCCATTTTTTTGGGGGGGGGGGGCGGGGCTGAGCATCTAGAACTTTCTATGTGATCAGTACAAAACTTGGAGTAGGTGACCTATGGGAAAACAAATTTTTCTTGAATGACACATGGATGCTAAGTTTAGGGGGGAAGCTTGGACTAAACCCACCCATCTGTCCAACCACCTGTCCCCCACCTTGAGTGCCAGGCACTGGAAATGCAGCAGCAACTGAAAGAGAAACCCCAGCCTGCTTGGAGCTTACATTTCCCTGAAGAAGTTCAATCGCAGACAAATGCAGCGTCAGAGATGAGGCTGCACGTCAGAGTAGTTTTGACAACCAAATTGAAATGATTTCTGAACTGTTTTTTGGTACTTGTTTAATTTTTGTTTGTTTTAAAATACATACCCAGACACACATCTCAGTGTGTCCGTAACAGCCACCTCTTGGTTTTCTGGAGAATGGGCAGCTCCTGGCTACCTGATAGCTCACAAGTTTCCTTTTGCTATTTTGCATGGAAAATTTTCTATGTTTTATTGTGTTCCATATTCCTTATTCAGGAGGTGAGCAGTCAGACCGACATAGATAGGGATACACATTTGTGGTGACTCTAGGTTGTCATTGTGACTGTTCTTGACTGTGAACTAGGGCCATCGTCTGAGGCTGGGGCACACAGTTTCACACGAAACGGACCCGGGGCTAAGCTTTGAGTCCTCGGGTCTGCCTTTATGGTTTCCTCGGTAGCTGTATTCTTTCCTCCTCTCTCTATATCCAGACATTTCTGCCACGTGCACAATCAGACATTGGCTCCTGACGTCAACAAAAAGACTGGTCAGCAACTGATAAATGTCTTCCTCATTTTTTGCCTTATATTCCAAGGACTGGCTGTGAACTGAGCCTTACGTTATGTCTGTGTGCAGTGTTGAGGGACCTCTCCTGGTCAGCATGGCTGTAAAATTGGCACTGGGGTGGCTCAGGGGACATTTCTGAGTGGAGTTGGGGAGCAGGAGGTGCTGTGGGACCAGAGACCTGCATAGAACCCTCCCCGCATCTGCTGCCTCCAGTACATTCCGGTCCCAACCCCTGTGGGAGGTGCACGTTTCAGCCATGATGGCTCCAGGCGTGTGGGCCTCCCGAGGTCTCGCTCTCCATCCTGACGCCTCTAGGCCTACACAGATCAGGGTGGCAGCTGCCAGCTCTTTGAGACGTTAGAGCACTTAAAAAATGTGTTGAGTGGTACCGAGAAACTGAATTTTAATTGTTTGAAATTTTAACTAAAAGTTAATTTTGAAAATTATATAACCTATAGCAAGAAGTGGGGAACCATAAAAAGCAGACCCAAGGATTCAAAAGTTACTGGAAAACTATTAAGTTATGTTTGGAGCAACTTGGATATGTGAATTTACTTTTACGAATGTAAATTTTATGAACTCTAGATACTGATTGAATATTTTAGGAAAATCTGGCAAATGAAATACGATTTGCTGTTAAGTGTAAAATATATACTGATGTTTGAAGACAGATTGTGGGAAGAAATAAGAAACTTTATTAATAATTTTATATTTATTACATATTGGAATGATAACATTTAGGTATATTAGGTTAAATAAAATATATTATAAAAAATTAACTTTACCTGTCTCTATTTCCTTTTGTAAATGTAGCTTCTAGAAAAGTTACAATTGCATATGCAACTCGTAGTCACAGATCTTGACCCTTGTCTGGGTCTGAGGCTGTTGTATAGTTTAATGGGGTGAAGTTATTTGCTGGACACTCAGACATGCCAGACTCTGTGCTAAGGCCTTAACATGTTTTCAGTGCTCCCGAGAGTCCTGTAAGGAAGGTACTCTGACCCCATTTTAAATATACTGACACCCAGGGCTAGCAGGTGGAGTAGTAGTTAAGGTGCTGGACTCCTCCATGGCTGGCTGCAGTTCAAGTCCCTGACCCTGCGGCTTTAAACTCATACTGGGTGCGAGTGCATGCATGCCCAAAATCCCAAGAGGAGAATGGAGGAGAAAGGATTGTGACATGGCTATTCCCCCTCAGGAGTGATGTCTCACTCTCTCTCTGTCTCTCCAGTGTACATACACACTCTATAGCAAAAACATCTCTCTCTTAAAAAAAATCTATCTATCTATCTATCTATCTATCTATCTATCTATCTATCTATCTATCTATCTATCTATCTATCTATCTATCTATCTATCTATCTATCTATCTATCTATCTATCTATCTATCTATCTATCTATCTATCTATCTATCTATCTATCTATCTATCTATCTATCTATCTATCTATCTATCTATCTATCTATCTATCTATCTATATCTGTCTGTCTGACACTAAGTCTCAGAGCAGTGCAGTCACTCGTTCAATGTTGCACAGCTAATAGGAGCAAAGCTGGACAGGCCAGGGTTAAAGCCCTGCTCACGACACCCACCCCCACCCCTACCCCCACTGCCACCCCAGCCCTGTGAGTTAAATCTCCCTCATGGGCTCAGTGGCTCAGAGCAGGGATGTGTGGTTGGCAAGTGTCCCTGAGGACCAGGAGCATCCCTGAAGGCTCATGCCATTGGCTTTACTGTGTACACACCTGCATTTCTCCCTGGGGTAGGTCACTTTGGAGAGGAGGTGAGCTTTGAGGGGTACCCCGGGAGCATCACCAACCTGCTCTGAGAGGGGAGGGGCCATCTGGGGGGACACAGTCTCCAGTCCCAGCTGCAGCCTTTTGCCGTGTCATGGCAGTGTGTTTCACCAACACCATGAGCTGGCAGGGCCAACAGGGTTGTCGCCCCCGTTTCATAGAGGAGCAACTGAGCCCCAGAATGACTTCCTTGAGGTCACAACCAGATCTGAGACTAGAACCTGGGGTTCTGGTTCCAAATTCAGACTTTTCCCCACTAAATCTGGCTCCAAACAAAGGTAGAATGAAAGGTCTTTCTAGGGCTCATAGTTTTGGGGAACCTTCTACAACATTGCTTTCGTGGTTCCTGAAATCATTGATGTGGTGACAGAAATGCTTCCGTGAAGACGTTTCTTTGGGGTAAATCAGCCTCCGAGTGAGCGGGTTTCTCAGATGGTCTCCTGAGTGGGCGAAGGGCCATGCGATGTAGTGAGGTGGCACAGGGCAGGGAGGTTAGTAGGTGAGAGGGGATATTCAGGCTGGGACAAGTGCAGTGTGGAGTGGGTCCCATGCAGATCCACATTTGGCCTCCTCTGTTCCCCTGAGGCTAGAAATCTCTTTCCCAGGGGCTTCTGATTCTCTCCTGAAGCCTCAGCTCAGACCGCTGCCAGGCAGGACTTGGAGGAAGCAGGTTCTGGGCTTACCTGAATCTCATGTCTGGGCTCAAGTGGCTTTTGGAGCCCTAGGCTGTCTTGGATCTGCTGTTCCTAGCTATGTGGGCAGTTGCGTCAGCTCTCTATAGCAAAAACATCTCTCTCTTAAAAAAAATCTATCTATCTATCTATCTATCTATCTATCTATCTATCTATCTATCTATCTATATCTGTCTGTCTGACACTAAGTCTCAGAGCAGTGCAGTCACTCGTTCAATGTTGCACAGCTAATAGGAGCAAAGCTGGACAGGCCAGGGTTAAAGCCCTGCTCACGACACCCACCCCCACCCCTACCCCCACTGCCACCCCAGCCCTGTGAGTTAAATCTCCCTCATGGGCTCAGTGGCTCAGAGCAGGGATGTGTGGTTGGCAAGTGTCCCTGAGGACCAGGAGCATCCCTGAAGGCTCATGCCATTGGCTTTACTGTGTACACACCTGCATTTCTCCCTGGGGTAGGTCACTTTGGAGAGGAGGTGAGCTTTGAGGGGTACCCCGGGAGCATCACCAACCTGCTCTGAGAGGGGAGGGGCCATCTGGGGGGACACAGTCTCCAGTCCCAGCTGCAGCCTTTTGCCGTGTCATGGCAGTGTGTTTCACCAACACCATGAGCTGGCAGGGCCAACAGGGTTGTCGCCCCCGTTTCATAGAGGAGCAACTGAGCCCCAGAATGACTTCCTTGAGGTCACAACCAGATCTGAGACTAGAACCTGGGGTTCTGGTTCCAAATTCAGACTTTTCCCCACTAAATCTGGCTCCAAACAAAGGTAGAATGAAAGGTCTTTCTAGGGCTCATAGTTTTGGGGAACCTTCTACAACATTGCTTTCGTGGTTCCTGAAATCATTGATGTGGTGACAGAAATGCTTCCGTGAAGACGTTTCTTTGGGGTAAATCAGCCTCCGAGTGAGCGGGTTTCTCAGATGGTCTCCTGAGTGGGCGAAGGGCCATGCGATGTAGTGAGGTGGCACAGGGCAGGGAGGTTAGTAGGTGAGAGGGGATATTCAGGCTGGGACAAGTGCAGTGTGGAGTGGGTCCCATGCAGATCCACATTTGGCCTCCTCTGTTCCCCTGAGGCTAGAAATCTCTTTCCCAGGGGCTTCTGATTCTCTCCTGAAGCCTCAGCTCAGACCGCTGCCAGGCAGGACTTGGAGGAAGCAGGTTCTGGGCTTACCTGAATCTCATGTCTGGGCTCAAGTGGCTTTTGGAGCCCTAGGCTGTCTTGGATCTGCTGTTCCTAGCTATGTGGGCAGTTGCGTCAGCTCTCTGAACATCAGTTTCCCCATCTATAAAATGGGTGAAGATTAGCCCAGAGCATGTAAGACACCGGGCCTCTGGCCTGGCGTCCGGTGGTGAGATGAACACTGGAAGTTTAGTTGCATGCAGATTCTAGGATCCTTTTTCATGGGAAGCCTGGGAAAAATATCCATGGCCTGGGGTTCTGGGCAGACAGGAAATGGGACTATAACTTTTTTCCTCCAGAAGAAATTGCATGCCTAGTGTGAGTGCTTTAGTTTCTTCACTATGAAATTTGGTAGCAATGCCAATACAGTTGGCAGAGGTTGGTGGGGCTGCAAGAGTCCAGCAGATTCAGTGCTTGCTCCTGCTTGAGTTGTAGAGGCGAGACCCCAGGAAGATGCATGCCTGGTGTCGCCTTGATGCAAAATTAGTTTCTTAAGGAGCTGGCTTGCTGTACCAGACATTTTCTCAAAAGTATCCGTTAAGCAAGAGCTGAAGAAGATCTTTTTTTCTGGGTGTACTCAAAATCCCTAAAGGCAACCTTGTCTCCCAGAAGAAATTACAAATTCTGGATTATGTAAACACTGTCTAGGAAGCCTCTATGGAGGTTGTCTTTATTCCAGCCAACCTGCCTTCAGGGTGGAGAACCTGGTTAGCCCTGCCAGAGAATGCCCCAGAGCCAGCTCAAGGCTCAGAGTGGCCCCAGACCGCCTCCTTGAACCCTCAGCCAGCCTTATAGAGGAAGGTGGCAGTGCTGGTCACTGCCCTTGCCAGCCAGTGTGGGGCACAGCTTTGCTGCCTGCCTTCTTTCACCTTCCATGGTCACTGGGCACTCAAAGGCCTTCCCTGGCAGAGAGCAGGGATCTGCTTGGGCAGAGGCACATTCCAGCCCATTTGTGTACAATCCCCTCACCTCTGTGCTGCTCTGCCCAAGACAGGACCGACCCCCTTTGAGAGTGAAGTTGCATCCAGCAACAAGACAGGAAGGTCTCCCTCCCTCTGCCCGGGCTCCCAGGCAAGGATGATGTGGGCCGACTGAGAGCTGATAACAGCTTGCCCTTAGGAAGTGGGCCTCTGACTGGCCTGGTCTCATGAAGCCACGGCGGCCCTTGCCTCTGCAGATGGCCACTGGGTGATCAGCTGCAGTCCTGGCCCTTCTGCCTTTGAACTGAGTGCTCTGTCTCCTTCCCTCCTGGGAGCCGTTCTGAACTGTCAGTTCCCAGGGATTAGATGCATGTTTAGGCTGGATGAACTCATGAATGAAAATATTTGCTTCGTGGTTTCGGCAACGGAGACCTGCACGGTGGGCCCCCTTTTCTGTCCCCTCTCTCTTCCAGCACCACCCACCCAGGCCCACCCTAATAACAGGGGCCAAGGCCCTTCCAGCAGCACTTAAGCTGCCCTGTGAGAGTTTGGAGATGGGCCTCTGTGCTCTGACGAAACCGACCTGGCAGCCTCTGGGCCTGGTGAGCGCTTTGCTATTTTTTTTCCTGGTTCATGATATCTTCTTCCGCACAGGACGGTGGAGGGACAGCCCAGGCTCTTCTGCATTTGGGGGAAGGGGGTGCTGGAGGAGAGGACCTGGCCCTGGGTTTGCCTGCCTCACCTGGCTTTGATGCCAGCGCACCAAGGGTGTGGGTCCTGTGGTTGGGAAGCTGAGTCAGCTCGTCAGTGTCAAAGTGTGGGATTGTGGAAGAGATGGAAAGATCAGGGTTCGAATCTCACTCAGCCTCCTCTTGGTTGTGTGCTCTTGAGAAAGTTGTGCAGCTGTTCTACTCGCCTAATTGACAGATAAGGGACTCCTAGTCCCTTC
>NW_006204205.1:926352-927429 GCF_000334495.1 Tupaia belangeri chinensis | reverse complement strand
GAGGTGGAGTTGACACTGCCTTTCTTTCTCTGACTTGTTCTTGGGTGTGGCAGGAAGCAGCCTGGACCGACACTCATCCCGTGCTCCCTCTGCCCTATATGCAGAGGGTGAAGACCCAAGGGGATGTTCACAGGACCTCAGTGTGATGGACAAAGTTGTCAGCTCCTAAAGGAATCAATGCTGCAACTCATAGGCCAATGCGTGGCTGGCTGCATTGCACCTGGGAGTGGTTCCTGCCATCACGTGGCTCTGGTGCTCCCTGGAGTCTGAGGTCAGTGGGTACTGTCCAGAAGGCAGCTGCGTGCCTCCACTCCCTGCAGGGCGTTGCTGGGCACTTCCTGTAAAGACACAGGCTAGTGGCTCCTAGGAATCTGTTCAGGGTACATTATATTGGTTACTCGTGTGTGAACAGATTGAGTTGAGGATCAAAACAAGCCTTGGGCTGGTGGCTGGTGACCTGTCTTGGCTGGCTGGGTAAACGTGTGTGCATGTTCCCAGGTATACGCCTCTATGCCAACTCTCTCTCTCACTCTGCGTGTGTGTGTGTGTGTGTGGTGTGTGTGTGTGTGTGTGGTGGTGGGGGGAGCTGGAATTACTGGACTTTTTTCGTCTTGACCCCTGACTAGTGGCTTTCTCAGTGAACAGTGATTTTAAGCGTTTTGTGCACAAGTACTACGTATTAACTTTACTTCTAAAAATTAAAAAAAATAGACATAGCCACTGTTAACAGTTTGGAGTATCTAGTTTTTGTGTTCTGCATGTGCAGACATGCGTACGTGTGTTCTTTTTTTCCTTACAACATAGCGTGGTCCATTTCTGCCGCTTGCGCTCCTCACTTAGCCTCTTGCGCTGGTGCCATCATCGGAGGGTTGCCTGGTGTGAAGGGTGCCCCACAGTACTGAATGTATTAGGTGTTCAACCCCATTCTGTATGTAGATATGGAGGTAGTTTCCGAGTGTCAGTCCCCACCAACCACGCTTCTTTTGGAGTAGAAGCATGGCCATCCTCCTGGGGGAAGGGGGGTGATTTCCCACTTTCTGTCTCTCTCTGGTGAGCGCATGCACCCTATAGCAAAAA
>NW_006204205.1:902971-926266 GCF_000334495.1 Tupaia belangeri chinensis | reverse complement strand
ATATATATATATATAGATGTGTGTGTGTGTGTGTGTGTGTGTGTGTGTGTGTGTGTGTGGTGGTGGGGGGAGCTGGAATTACTGGACTTTTTTCGTCTTGACCCCTGACTAGTGGCTTTCTCAGTGAACAGTGATTTTAAGCGTTTTGTGCACAAGTACTACGTATTAACTTTACTTCTAAAAATTAAAAAAAATAGACATAGCCACTGTTAACAGTTTGGAGTATCTAGTTTTTGTGTTCTGCATGTGCAGACATGCGTACGTGTGTTCTTTTTTTCCTTACAACATAGCGTGGTCCATTTCTGCCGCTTGCGCTCCTCACTTAGCCTCTTGCGCTGGTGCCATCATCGGAGGGTTGCCTGGTGTGAAGGGTGCCCCACAGTACTGAATGTATTAGGTGTTCAACCCCATTCTGTATGTAGATATGGAGGTAGTTTCCGAGTGTCAGTCCCCACCAACCACGCTTCTTTTGGAGTAGAAGCATGGCCATCCTCCTGGGGGAAGGGGGGTGATTTCCCACTTTCTGTCTCTCTCTGGTGAGCGCATGCACCCTATAGCAAAAAAAAAAAAAAGTCTCTTACAAAAAAAGGAAAGGAAAAGAAAAGGAGGCTCGGTACTCTGCCCTTGCTACACAGGAGGCTTCATCTCGGGGAGGCGGTCCCTGCCCGGCTGCTCATCCCATGCCCCGCCACCTGCTTGTCAAGGCCAGCTCCTACCATGCTTTTCCCGTAGCTTCTGGAAGGATGGCTCACCTTCTCCCCTAGGTCTCTGGGCCCTTTGGAGCCGGCTGTCCTTATGTGACCGACTTCACACCCTGTGTCTGAGCCTGCCCACCCTCGGGCACTGGTCTCAGTGGCCCGCCTTCTCCCAGGTGGACACTGGTACCCTCTCATGTCCATACCTTTGCTTATCTTACCTTCTCTATCAAGGCCCACATCTTGTTTATTCAGGTCCTGCTCATTCTTCTCACCTCCTCTGAGAAGCCTCCCTAGCTTTCCTGGCCCTCTTGGGCAGAGCACTGCTCCCCTCGCTCCGGAGTCAGTGCTGGCCCAGGTGCTGTCACCACCCCACTGCACTCGTGTGTGTGAGTGGGTTCTGCCAGTGCAGGACTACCAGGCAGGGGGCTTCTCTCGCCAGCCCGTCCTCCCTGTGTGTCCCCACACGGCTGGCAGCCCGGCTCTCTAGGGGCTCGGGACCCCGTTTGCTGAGTGAGGTGGCAATTCCTCAAGAACTGTCAGGAGATGCTCAGTGTCCACCTCCTCCCCCATCTTTCCGAGCGAGGTAATAGAACAGCGCTGCTTCCTGGGCCGCAGGGTGAAGTGGCCTGGAGCACAGGCTCAGGTCGGGGGAGGCTTGACTCTCACTTCTTCTTGCTGTGTGGCCTCAGGCAAGTTATCTAACCTTTCTGGACTTCAGTTTCCTTATCTGTTTAATGGAGACAAAAATATGTGTCATCGGGGTGTTGCGAGCGTTAAAACAGATAATGGGTGCGTAATCCTCACGGCCCCACAGCCCCTCGTGGTCCAGTGTCTGCACAGTCAAGCAGCAGAAGTAATTAGAAATTACCTTCTTGTCCTGGGAAAGAAGGTGACGATGGGGAGGCCCTGGCCTGTGCCCCTGCAGTGCACTTGAGCCCAGGCAGTGTACCCACAGTCCTTGGGGTTCTCCACACCCGGGTTTCCCCATTTTCTCCATGCACCCCCGACTCCAGCTCTTTATCATCTGGAGGGAGCCAGCCTCTCAGCTAAGCCTTCCTCCAGCTTTGTGCTTCAGCTCTACGGTTCTTCCGTCCTGCCTACCGGGTTCCCGACTCTGCACTGTGGATGAGGCAGCAGTGAGCTGGCAGGCAGGGTGCTCCTTGGGGTGGGTGTACAGAAGGAAGGGACACTCTGTGTGGATGGTTGAGTCTAGCCTTGGCGGCGCGAGGCCCGGCCCGTGGTTCATGCTCAGTGGGTGTGAAGGTCACAGTGCGGTTCCATCAATGTTTACAGAGCACCTAGTAGGTGGGAGGTACCACGGCAGCTTTTGTTTCCAAAGCTCTGCACGGTGGCTGTCGTTAACTTCATGTCACAGACGAGAAAACTCCAGCGTAGAGCACACACCTTGGCGTAGGTTGCACGACTGGAGCTTTTGTCACCACCACGGATGGTTAGCGTCAGCTGGGTGCCAGGCTGTGGGGCAGCTCTTCAGGGCCAGGGAGCCCCTTGAGCCCTACCCTTACTTCTGCGTCTAATAAGACCAATCGGATGAGTGTGAACAGGGTGGAGGCAGGTGACAGGCAGATCCTAAACGTGCAGGGTTAAATATTTACATTAGGAAGAGATGAGGGTTAAGTGCCTCAGAGGCAGGCAGAGGAGACTGGCCAGAGCTGCTGCTGGGCCAGCCCCAAGGAGTTTCTAGAGAGCTGCAGGGGAGGGCCCACTCCTGGGGGTTCCGAGGAACCAGTGCAGGCTGGAGCGGGAACAGAGTCCGGGTCTTCTGTGCACAGTGTGTGCGGTGGCCCAGGAATGTGGGAGCCACATAGTTTAGTGTAATTAGGCCGGCTCCTCTGCAGAGGCTGCAATTAGCCGTAGGCGGGAGACAAGACTTCCTGTGGCCAAGGCCACTTCTGCACCTGGGGTGGCTTACCTGGGCTCCTGCTGTCCGGGCTGGCCCTGTGTGTTTCCGCAGGGCTGAGAAGCAGGTGGGGCTGTTGAGACCCTGGGTCAGATTCTACCTCACAGCAGGAGGAGAGCTCGTCCTGGCCCCTGCAGCCACTCAGCCCCCTGCAGGTCTTCTCTGAGGCCCAGCTGGAGAGGGAACATCTGAGGCTTTCTTACTGTCACTCTGTGGGTAGGATTGTTGGCGTCCTGGAGGTGACTGTGACTGGTCGGGGAGTGTCTCACATACCTCCTTCCATGGGGTGGTCAGTGGCAGGAATACGCTGAGAACTGGATCTTAATTATTTTTAAAAACTTTTCCAGTAAGCACGAGTTACAAAAAAGAGACTTGTACACCTAGCACCCCAACAGGGTCCTGATGCTGCAGTTCACCCTAGCCTTTCCCCAGCCACAGATCATGGATGAATGGGCCTGGTCTACTGGGTCTCCAGACTCGAACCAGGAACCTTCCTCTGTGGGATTGCTTTGCAGTGTCATGTCCTATTGCTATGCCACGATCTGGCCCTGAGAATATGGACTTTTGAGGAACTTAATCTGTCCTGCCTTGGTGAAAAATGTCAAAAACGAGATGATTAATGCTGCCACTTTCTCTTTGCTGTCCAGGAAATAAGACTAATTTTCTTAGCAACATCAGTCAGCATCTTTGTGCCCTTTCCTGGTCCTGCCTAGCTCTTGCCCAGAATTGTGACATAGTAAACATGAACTTCGAAGCACGAATGTAACTATTCCCATGTTGCAGAAGGAAAGACCAGAGGTTGGAAAAGTAGCTGTTTATTTGGGGCCACCTGGGAAGCTGACCATGGCTGGGGATCCCAGTGTGACCAGTGGTGCCATGCTCAGTCTTTCACACTCAGCTGGGGTGGAACTGAGGCTGAGGTCTGGGCCCTCACTGCCCCAGGCTGGGGAGGGGAAGGATGACAGGAGGGTTAGCACAGGAGGGTTAGCATCATAGCACCTGCTGTGGTGGGCTGGAGACAGCTCTGCCCTGCAGTCGGCTGGGGCCCAGAGGCATGAGGCTTGGGGCTTAGCCTGGAGTCCCTCTGAGGCCAGTCAAGGGTGGACTGAGTCCCTGATTGTTTCATCCTCCACCGTGCTATGATAGAATAGAATGGCCTGCAGCTCCCTGGAGCAATGGTTTTTCCAAACTAGCCTGGCCAGCCTGGCCCCTAAAAACTTCAGGACTGTGTGTGTGCTGACCATGAGCTGTGAACTGGCCAAGTTCCTCAGGCCAAGGTCTAGACCCCCAGATTTTACAAGGGGCAGAAGATTAGATGAGCCACTGTGTGTTGAGTGTGCAGTGGTCAGTATGTGCCTGGCTCCTAGCATGTGTTCAGTGGGTATTAGCCTTTATTATTACTGGAAACATAATCATCAGAGAAAAAGGCAGTGTTCAATGAGGTGAGTAACAGGGACTGACCTGGTCTGGGACGTCGCTGTTGGCACTGCCTCTCCTGCGTCGGGGGGGTGGTAGGCCTACACAGCTTCAGGAGGATGAAACTCAGAGGATTCTCACTCCTCACAGCAGTCGTGCTCTATGAAGTCACTACCACCTCTGAGTTAGCAAATACAGAGCCATTGCCCCCGGGGCAGTGCAGGGGAGATTCCCGTGAGCCTCTGGCCACAGCGTTTTTGTCAGCTGCTCAATATTTAGCCTTACCTTATGTGCGTTTCTGTTCACAGCACCTTCAAAACGTGTACATATGTGTACGTCTATATATTTTAATTTGTCTTTTATGACAGTCGGACAGGCACGTTCAACAGGGTCCTCACCCTGCTATCCACCTAGTCTCAGCTGACTTGAATCACAGGCTTGTGGCCCTGGTGTGCTCAGGGAGGCCGTGGATGCCAACTGGGGACCTTTCCCATGTGGGTCAAGTTATGTTACTACTGGCCCCTTATTTACATTTCCTTTTCCTTTATTTATAATAGAGCGTGCATGAGAAAGAGAGAGAGAGAGATGAGCATTCTTTCCAGGGTCTGGTTGCGCTGCGACTCCCTTCCTCCACTTCTCCAGCCCATAGATCCTGGCCCTTGCACACACGCCCGATATGTTTCAAGGACTTGAACTATGATCTCTATGTGGGATCTGGCCTCCCCTTGAGCAGCACGTTTCCGCTGTGCCCTGGAACCAGCCTCTCCTAGTTGAGCTTACACTGCTGGTGCATTAACATTGAACTCACGGCCAACAGCATTGGACCTCGTGCCCGGACGGAGCTTATCTAACCCATGAGTTTTCTCTGTGAGGCGCATCACAGTCTTCCGCGCACACCTGGGAACACTAGACAGCCCGTCAGCACTGCACTTGCGGTTCATTTTAAAGAACCAAGCCATCAATAAAAAGCACATACATGCAAAAACAAAAACAAAAGTGGCAGTACACACGGCAGAGAGGACTCTTGCTTGTAGTATGAGCTGAAACCAGAAGGCAGTGTTACCTTGTTCTAGCTCAGCTGGGAACTTGCACATTGCGTGACTCCAAATTTTTACTGCTCTGCGCATGTCCGTAGACAACCATGAAAACACCGTGATGAGCGTTGATTAGTTTGGGTTACATCTAAAATTTAGTGAGTGTGCCAACTTGCAAATAAGGAATCTATAATAACACGGGTCAGTTTTATATGGTAGAGAAAGCAAACTTCTAGTTTGCCCAGTTGTCTGGGGTTGTACAAGGTTAGAAAGTTTGGACAGAGTCTGTGAGCTGCAGGTGTCCGGGAGAGCAGGGAGATCCCTAAACAGCCCCAGCAGAGGGGGGCTGAGGAGTTGGGGCCCTAGGTGGGCTAGGGCTGGGCCTGGATAGCTTTGTCCAGTCATCCTGATGGATTTTTCATACCCAGCACTTCAGCTGTTTATGGCAGTGTGTTTACATGGGTGGAGGGGTATATTTATTTGTATTCTTCAGATATATACTGGAGCCATAAATGAGAAGAAACTCGCCTCTGTGGGATTGTCACTTGGCCTCTTCTATGTCCCAGCCCCATTGGTTCCACAAGGCAGTGGCACAGATGGACGGTCATGCCAGTCGGCTGTATGCTCAGGGAGGAGCCTGAACATCTGCAGAGGAAGGAGGTGAACAGGAGTTCTCCGATAGACAGTCCAGCAGCTCTGGCTCAAGGGAAGTTAGAGGAGGGTGGGAGTAGGGCTGAGAAGGAGCAGGTAAGCCCTGCCCCCACCCCAGTCTCCCAGACCTCTGAGCAGACTTACCTGCACCCTCTATGGGCTGTTGGAGATCTTGGGCGGTCCCGAGCTCCAACCACCTCAGGTTCCAGGTGATCAGGGAAACCCTAAGAGGGGAGCTCCAGCCCCAGCTACCAGGCAGGAGAGCTAGGGCTGGAGCCCAGGCCCCTGAACGCTGAGAACTGCGCTCTTTCCACAACAGCACAGTGCCACTTCTCTTCCGTCTCTCAGAGGCTCTTCACTGTGGCAGAAAGGGCTTTGACCTTCCTGTGTTAGGGACTGCCATCAGTTTTGTGGAGAGGTCAGGAACTTGGGCTTTGGTGTCAGACTGCCTGTTAGAATCTTGGCTTTGTTCTTACTGGCTGTGTGACCTGGGGCAAGGAACTTAACCTCTGTGTTGCAGTTCACTCATTTGAAAATGAGAACAGTACCTATTACTCATGGTTACACTGAAGATTTAACCAGTTAATATTTAAAAATCATTTAGAGCAGTGTCTGCCATAAAACGAGAGCTACATATTTGTTAAGTCAACAACATTTATAAAATTGCTGTGTGATCTCAGTATGTTGCCCTTACTGAGCCTCAGTTTCATCATCATCTCAAAAATGGGATGGGTAACGATACCTACCACAAAGGGCTGTTGTGATGACTCAGTGTGGTGAATAACGAGTTTAAGATGCTTAGTACAGAATAACCTTTAAAAACTGTCCATAGTTCTTCTTCTTCTTTTTTTTTTAAAAGAGTTTTTTTGCTGTAGGGTGCATGTGCTTGCCAGAGAAAGAAAGACAGGCAGAAGGGAAGACATCACCCTCCAGGGGGAATGGCCACACCACAGGCCATTCTCCTATGTTCTCCTCCTGGGATCTTGGGTGCACGCACACACGCACACACACTCTGTGTGAATGTCAAGTCATCAGGTCCGGGACTCAAACCACAGTTGGCCATGTGGGAGTCCAGCAATGTAACCACTAGGCCATCTGCTGGCCCCATATTATTAGTTCTTACTGCCATTGAACTCAAGTCTCAGCAGCGGAAGGGAGAAGACACAAAGGATGGGTGGGGTGGCGGGGAAAGGAATAGGCACTGGACGGTCTACAGATGAGATGGTGTTTTCAGGCTTCCTCCTGGCAAAGGCCTGGTGACTGGTGATGGGTGGGGTGGTGAGTCCCCCAGACCTACCAGCAGGGGAGCCACACCCTGCAGGGATCCTGGAGCTCACGCAGGTCAACAGCCTGCCTTTGCTGAATCTCCTGCCCATGGCACAGCCACTCACTGGGAATGCCATCGCAAGAAGCGGGTGGGTGCAGAAAATGCCCCTCTGACACTCCCCTGGGAGGCTCAGGCTATACTTCACAGGAAGCGTCAGCACAATTTTCTAATCAAGTTGAAGTCTGTGGCCCATAGTTAGAAACAATAAATGAAACGCAATTTGAGCCTCGCTCTTCCTGAGCCTCCCTTTCTGGAAGTGGGTGTGGGTGAGAAGTGGGACTTTCTGGGGGAAGAACTTGACCCCGACCCTGACCACTTAGGCCCCAGCCTCAGCATCAGTGTGCAGGGGTGGGACCCTCGGACTTTATTTTAGGTAATCATTGCAAATCCTGATTTTGATCTGTCAGGTCAAAGTCCACACTTGCCTGTAAATCAATGCACTCGATTAAGCCGACTCTTTGTTTTTCTTGCCTGTAAATCAATGCACTCGATTAAGCCAACTCTGTTTAATTTCTCTTTTCAGTGCCTTCTACCTACCGTGCTTAGAGTTTAGTCTTGGAGATCATTGTGTAATCAATATTAGACCATTCACGCAGTCTAAGTGTTTACTTATGTGCTTTGAATCATTGCTTGCAGTAAGAACAAGTGATGCCCCTAATCTGCCTTCACTGCACTCCCCAATACCCTAATTATGTAATTTAGAAAAGAACATTTCCTGACAGCAGTTTCTCCATGCGCAGCAACAAATGCCGACTGGGGACGGGACCAAACAACCCGGTAATCGCTAGCACATGGAGCCCGCTGCCTCGGTCCAGGCAGTCCTGGCTTGGGGCGGACGCCCGTCCCTTTGGGTTAAGGTTTTCAAATGATGGCGTATTAGTGCCAGGAGAAGTAATTCCACATGAAAGGAGCTGCAGCTAATAGCCCATCTCCAGTCTCTCCTAGTTTGTGGAATGGGCCCTCACTGCAAATTGCTGCTGACCAGACAGTCAGGAACAGATATCTCACCCAGTCTGTGATTGACGCAGCCAAAGACGTGTGCAAGAGGCCAAGGTTTAGACCAAACCGTTCATTGTGTCCTAGACAGCCCCACATCTATGGTCCAGAGATGGGGCCTGAGTGTCCCTGATAATTCCTTGTTGCGACTGGGAGGTGTTTAGAGACTATGTGTCTATTCATTCAAGTGGAGTAGGTATGTGAGGGTGCTGGCTGTCAGGACGTGGTGGTCAGAACCCTTGGCTTTGGGGTTTGTTTACGTGTAAATACCATCTAGTCAGCCATGGCCGCTTTGGGCAGAAGGGACCCTGAGTGCCTTTTCCCGCTGGTGTCACTGTGTGAGCATCACAAGCCCCGTCCCTGTGAGCAGAGCCCAGCTTGGCCTTCTCTGGCCAAGTGAGGCCTCAACACTCACCAACCCAACGGCTTCTCTCGTAGAAATGGAAACCCACTTTTCCTGCTTCCCCTTCCCCACAGAGACCTTGGTCCGGCAAATCTCGCATTACTATAGGAATCCAGCAGAAGCTCACCTGTTTCAGTGGGGTGACCAGTCAGCATTTGGGGTGGCTCCAGCAGCAGTGGGAGGGTGTTCTATGCAGTCATCCATTCACCTACGGGCTGAGCTCCTGAAGGTCCCAGGGGACAGATAGGGGACAAGCAAGGAGCAAACTGAGTTGTGGAAATTTTAATTTGGCTGTGAACCTCAAACCAATGCGTTAGCCCTTCTAGAAGCGCCAGTTGCTATGGTGACAGAAGCAGTGCCAATTGCGAGAGTTGTTTTTGTGGTTAGAGTGCCTGTCCTAGACAAAGAGAGCGAGGCCAACCCGACAGCTTCAGTCCCCACTCCCTTCCAAGGATTGGATGTTGTCAAGCCCTGGTCTCAGGAGGAGGGGTGACAGCTTTTCAGAGGTGCCGTTTGGCCCTAGCATTATTCTGGGGGTCCAATGGCTTGACCAGAAAGGAGTAGACACCTAGAATTCTGAGAGAGAACTCACAGGTGGGCTTCCCAGAAGAGAAAGGGCTACCCAGTGACAGTAGAAATCAGAATTTAAAAATTTCTCTCTTGGGAAAAACTCACTGTAGAGTATTCTTTACGGAGCCTTCTGCTACCCAGTTCTGGCTATGGGCTCCCAGAGGTGACATTTTGGACTTCAAATATCAGCTCGTCTAGAAAGATTTCCTAAGTGACGGGATGGAGGCCTTTTCTGTAGCCAGAGTGCTTGTGTAGCTCGTTAACGCTCGAAGTGTTCTCCAAATATTTATCCACCTTAGGTCATTTGCAAACTGAACCCCTGTCATCCCACCCCAAGGCTGTCCCCTCTAGCCTGGTTGCCCAAAATGAAGTCAGAAGCCTTGGATTGGGAATTCCACGTTGGAGGGTTTTGAAAAGCTGGCTCAAGCGGTTTGTTTATTTCTCTAGTCTGCCTTTCTTAGAGTTCCAGAACGTGTCAGGACGTCCCAGTCCAGACATGCAAAGCCCTTTGCCCTCCCTGCCAGAGGTGAGAGTATTTTATTTATGAATTCATCTTAAATCACTTTTAAAAATCACTTTTAATCAAATTAAGACTCTTTCTCTGGGATTATGTCAAAGCATCCAAATAAAGAGGGCAATAGCTAGGAGCGAGGTGTTTTAGGAGAGGGACGTTCCCCTTTGACTTGCTTTCCCGGCCATAGGGCTTTGCTCTCTCTGAGGTCCCTAACGTGTATCTGTTTCCTTGTAAAGAGGAAGGTCCCTGGGAATCGAAGGCCTGATGACTCCCCAGGGTGACTCTGCATGCTGGATGTTTCTGATCTTTCTTAGGAGCCCATGATTCCTGCGCTCTCGCCCCTCCCTCCCTTCCCAGCAACCCACCGCCCTGAGTCGCATCAGGGTTACTGGCTTCAAAGTGACCAAACCTGAATTTGCCTCAGCTTCTGGTCTCAGAATTTCCGACTAAGGAAGGCTGACCCCTGGCGAATTTTCAGAAGCCACTGACTTGCCTGCACCAAGCCTGTTCTGAGTTGATAAGATAGCCTTTTGTGTAGAGCAGGCAGGAGAGTAGCAGCTTCAGTAAGGTCCATATCAAGGTGCTACTAATCCTTCGGCTGGCTAATGTTTGCCAAATAAATAGCCTCATTAGGAAGGGCTATAAAAGTCTGATAAGATTCTTCTAATTATTTCCTAAAGCCCAAATTCTTGGGATTTCAGTTGAGCATAATAGGAGGGCTGGAGAAAGGGAGGGGAGATGTATGTATTTTTTAACAACGGCGTCAACCGTAACAGTGGCACATCTAGCATTTCATATTTTGTTTTTGCAAAAGCAACAAATTGCTGAGCAGGAGGGGGGACAAAAAAGACAATGACATATTTTAGGTTACTATTTTACATTTGCAAATCAATATACAGGCCATTAAAATTACATTTTTCCATGAATGATAAGTGTAATTACCTCCCTCTTGCCATAAAAACTTGTCCTTATTAAATGTAAATATTTAAAAATGATTGAAATATATTTGAAGGGCACTTTATAGCTTGATTTTATATGCTGACATCTGGGTTGCCTTTCCTAAAACACTCTATTTCTTGGAGAGTTATTAAATTAGTATTTTGAAAGGACTAGCACTATACTTGTTCCTTGTTTCAATTTTAATTTCATACATATTTAGATTTACTGAGAACTCAGAGAGGGTTTCCGTTTTGCCAATGTATCGTCATGTTTTGGGGGCTTATATACATAGAAACCATGCCATTATTTGCAAAGGGAATCTTTAACCAATTGGAAACTTCGTCTTCACATTTATTTTGTACTCTTGCAAGGTATCAGGGTATAAGAATCGGGATTTCTAGATTCCTGACTGTCATGTTTAATTTTGCAATTCTTCTTTTGAGTGGAAGGATTGTTTTCAATATTTACCTCATTTTTAATTGTGCATCCTTTCAGACAGCAAATATTTGATCCATTTCTTGTAGATCTGTCAGAGTTTATTTAGTTTAACCGTGAGAAAGATGTAAAGTAGGATCGTTCTTTCCAGTTTCATTTTTTGGAGGTTCTTCCTTTTTTTTTTTTTTCCCCCTCTCTCTCAAAATTCTTATTTTTAGTTGCCTCATTCCACCCCTATTTCTGGAAAGACAGTATTGCTCAATTCTGTGCTTTGAGAGAATTTCAGAGAGTGATAGGAAATCGAATATTTAAAAATACCAGCTTCACCAACATGCCTAATTCCATATGGAAAAAAAAGACCTTGCCTCCAAATGTGAAAGAATTCAATCTGAATGGCTCAAATACTTTTTCATGATAAACAAATATTTCTGCAATGGATGTATTCCTGAGCTCTGCATAGGGAAGCAGCCATCCATGCAAGCCGTGCTGGGCTACCCTTCAAACCCTCTTTACTCTTTTCCTTTCACTATGGTAAATCCTTGAGATGTGTAAAGATGTTATGATAGGCAGTGGGTCAAGTAATCTGTACATGTAGCTTTTTTAAAAATTTTTCTTTGCAAAGGAAAAATTTTCTTCAAATAAATCCCCCCAAATAAATGGTTTGTAAAAACAAAAGTCTATTTGTTTTGAAATTGCACCCAAGAAACCATGTTATAACAATATCTCCCTTTGAGTTCTGCCTAAGAAAAGAAATTTACCTATAGTCAGCGATTTCCCTCATGATAAGCCTTTAAAAAATAAAGCTGTCTCTTGGGAGAAAATAAACATCAGTGATGTGTAGGTATTTATAATGAGGTGCCCTTATTCACTTGTCCAGTGGAAATGTTTAACCTTTGTTTTCTTATCCCCCCTCCCTGTGCCTTTTTCTTTCTCTATAGTTCTTTTCATGCAAATTCCTGAACTTTAAACATTTTAGAAATTCATTGCTTTTAATGACATTGATCTTTCTTGAATGAGCAAACGTGCTGTTTCCTCATGCACAGTAGAAATTTTAAACAAGTCTTAAAATTCACTTTTGCCCACACTTTTGACAAAACGTCCAGAGTCTGGGGTATTTTAACCGTTCCACTGATGGTGGACAAGCGAATGGGGGAATACACAGCGATCAGCAACCAGTGACTGGGGGAATTTTCAGGAGGCATATTTTCTTACGTTAGTGCCTTTGTAGAGCTCATCGACGTTCAGACATCAAAGGACGTGCAATTAATAATGGGCATCTGGAGGTCCGATCACATGCTTCCGACGGTAAAGCGGTGAACGACAGGAAAATCAGCCGTGGTCAGGTATTAGCTGTAATCATTTTTAAACAACAGCAACGAGGGCTTCTCTTTTGTGCCTCTGCACTCAGAAACCCAAAGGTTCACATGAAAACATTCCCACAGACGCTTTCCTTCCAGTGCATGAGTGAGTAATACATGATTTGTAGACTTACGTCGTCAGTGTTAATTCAAATAACCTTAATTTCTTCAATAAATGCAAATCCAATTTTGTGTGAACTTTTCCCTCAAAGCCCCACATGGACACAAGGCAACACACAGTTGTTGTATTGTTGGAATCTTTAGTTAATCCTCTCAGTTTTGCCCCCTCTTGGTTTGCATTTTCTAAAATAAATGAGTATTTTTTAGCACTGGGTAATAGTAACTTTCTGCTTGCTGGAACGCAAGGCGTCCTCATGAGTTATTTATTTTCTCTCTTTTATGGTAGACTGTTTATCTTTTTCCAAAGCGATATGTTACTCAACCCCAAGTAATATAAGATAGGTAGTTCAACAAACATGTTCAAGAAATCTGGTACTTTGGGCTCTACACACTCCAGCAGATATAAAAATCTGCAGCTCTTTAACAATAATTCTCATCTGAGTAGGTCACAGATAATAAAGGAACGCTTGTTTCTGGGAAATTAAAAAAATGACATGGGGGGAAAATATTTATTTGCTTTCTACATTGGTCAAATGACTGGTGGATATTAAAAACCTGTAAATAGACAGATGCAACCAATTCTCTTTCATTAACAAATATTGCAATTTTACAATAAAGTGTATGCATTTAAAAAAATGTCTACACTTTTGAGAAGCTGACATTGTCAGAGCCTGAGTCTGCTTTAAATGTTTAAAAGACTGATATTCTAATCAGGTGAGGGGATTTTTTTTTTTTCTTTAAAGAACCAACTAGAATTTTAAGGGGTTCTTTGGCTGTTGAGGTAGCAAATGCTCTGATCAACTTGTATACCTTCTGTACATTTGCCTCTTGATTAAATGTGCCCAGTCGCCAGCTTTGTTTTCTTTCTCAGTGTAGCAGCACACTTTAAAGTTAATTTGAAGCAGGATCTATAGGGCCGTCAGCAAATATGTTATAAGCTTATTATTTAATAGTGATTCTGGGGTAAGGCCATCATCTCCTTCCTAAATCCAAATATAAAAGCTGAAATCGTATTTGTTAAAACTGTCACGTTGAATTTGTGGCCCAGATTGTTTCCCCGAGTCTTGCCAGGCCAGAGGCTCCATTGCTGGTCCTGGCTGCAGGCACTCCAGTGGAGCAGACCTGCTCCAGGCCAGCCGGTGGCTGAGCTGCTTCCAGCCGCTCAAACTGCCGCTTCCCCCAAGCAGAGTTGCAGCCCTGCTCACGGCTTTTCCACGTTGTAAAATCATTTGATTTATTTGTTTGGTTTGGTTTGGTTTTTAGAAGCGCTGCAAAAATTATTTCCTACTGGCAGAGAGGGCACTTGCTGTTACACTACATTAGTCTCACATCATTAGTTTAGGGTTCTCAAACTTAAAATTGTAAAGTATCTGGGAGGCTTCTAGAGACCTCAGTTCTGACCAGAGCAGAACAAATTAAACCTGATGGATTCCTTTCGCTGTCTGAAACGTGTGGGGTGATCCATAACAAAGTGCTGTGGCATGGCTAAAGGGGTTCCCTCTGTCAGCCCTGGAATTTGGTGGTAGGAAATGTTCGTTATTTAGAAAGAGGAAAAATTCCTCTGTTATAATTCTGGGTTTCTTTTTCCCTCCCCCCAAACGCCGTCATTTTATCATCACTGCTTGCAGCGAGAAGCCAAGAAGGGCCTGCGGATGAGAGTCAGGACCCCTAGATCTGCTGTCCCTCTCACCTCCATCAGCCACTTCCCGCTTCTGATTCTTTAGGAGTCATTCAAAACCCGCCTGTGGACAGAGGACAGGCCCAGATGGCTCCCCAGCCCTGGGCTGGGGTCCACGGGGAGGCTGGGTGGGAGTGCCAACCTGGTGAGGCCGAGGTCAGCGGCCAGCCCTGGCCCGCCCAAGTGGGGTCTGCAGGCAGCCGGGGAGGCCCGAGAGGGCAGCTGCCGGGCTGACCTGGAGCGCCCTCGAGGCCGGCTGGCTCACTCCCCCAAGCCTGTGCTGTGCCTTCCCGCTTGCTCTTTCTGTCCCCAGTGGCTCCGGCTTCCCCCTCGTGTTGCAAGACAGGACCGCGGCCTCTGCAGGCTGTGGCGGGACTGGCCCCAGCCCTCAGGTGAGCACTCCCCGAAGCTCTCCTGCCACCTGTTGGCCGCTGGTGGTGCTGACGCAGCCGGCAGAAGCCGCGCGCTCCAAACCCTGGCTAGGATTTCTAGTTACTGCTCTGCAGCAGCGCATCTTCTGACCCTGGCAGATGCACGACTGTCTCCTGAAGCTCCCCCAACCCCACACACACCCCAAGGCTGTTCCCTGCTTTCCCTGGGCTCCCATCTGGCCAGGCCACCGCAAATGAGCTGGGGGGCGGTCCCAGCAGCCAACCTGCGAGGAATGCAATCAATGCACAGGGCTTTGCCTCTCAGGCAGCATTGGGGCACGGGGAGGGGCCAGGGTATCTGGGAGAGCAGGAGCCAGACCTTCCGGGGTCCCCCTAGGGCAATGGTGTCTGGGGAGAGCTTGCTCAGGGTGTGCTGTATAAGAGCCTCAGCGGGAGAGGGCCCTGGCCTCCGTGTAGTGGGGCAAGGGGAGTGGAAACCAGCTTGTCCCGCCTGTCTCTCAGCACTGGCTCTGCCCAGGCCCCTTCTTTTCTTTTATGGGGACTTTTCTTATGGGGTCTGGGTGGAAGTGGACCCCAGGGGACTTTAACCTGCTGAGGTCAGAAAGAAGAGTGCAGGGGCTTCAGAGTGGAGGAGAGTGCTTGCCTGCTTCTCAGGTAAGCAAGCAAGTTCTGAGGGGCTGGATTCACCCACAGGCTTGAAACTCACTGACTTGCTCTGTAAGTCTGTCTGAGCATAAATTGCTCTTGGTGACTGTCTTGGGCTATCTGGTACAGAAAGGTACGGTGGTCACATTTCTGAGCCCTTTGGAGGCCAGACTAAACTGCTTTCTATGTCCCGGAGGAGCTGGGTCTCAGGAACGGATGTAGCCTGACTTGGGCAGGTCTCAGGCAGGTCTCGGTGGTGCAGTAGTGTTGAGGGCGGAGGACATGTGTGGTGCGATGCTCTCATCAAGTTTTGGGGAGGGGGTCTAGAACCACGGTTTCCCCAGGCCCTGTCAGAAGGGCCTGAGAATTGTGGTTGCTGTCTGCCCACAGACCGGCCCTCAGCCCAGTTGGAGATGTGATGCTTCTTCACTCCCTGGTAGTTTTGTACACAAGGCTGTGTCACTTGGCTCCACCCACCTGCAGCATGTGTGAGCAGCTAACAGGGTGCCCGGGTCGGCAGGGCCTCCCTGCCGATGCTGGGACTGCTCCCGCACCCTCGTCTGGGCCAACGCGGGTCAGGCAGTGTCCATGCGGCTGTCCGCTGCCAGCGACCGGGCTGACTTGGTCTAACCCAGATTCCTATTTTCTGTCCTGGAGAGGCGAGTTGGCTGTGAAAGCCAAGGGTGGCTGATTTTAGGTGACTGTCTCCTGGCTTATCTGAGGCCAGAACGTTCTCACCTCTTGGCCTCTGAAATCAGAGAGAGGGTTGCTGGTACGTGGCCAAATGGCTGTTGAGAACCCAGCCCTGAAAAGTTATTTTCTTAGTCTAGGGGCTCATGTGAGCCCTGGACGAGGGGTGATTTAGTCGTGTTTTCTCAGCTCACCTCATAATTTAATGGAGAAAAAAATTCCTTGGCGTGTTTCCTCCTTGGTGCCGACTGCCTTCAGAGCAGCTCTGCACAGAGAAATGCCCCATGGTCTGAAATCTTCCCATCCTGTAACTGCGAGTGGCTCGCTGAAATCTCTTAGGCTGGCCTGCCAAGGAGGGAGACAGAGCCTACCTAGCCAGGACTCACATTTTTATGGAGAAGAAGGAATGTTCGGAAAGTCAGTAAACTTCCAGTCCCTCCCGGCTCCGTGAACACGAATAGAAGAAAAAACCCTAGCCAGCTGGTTATTTACTCCTAGCACAAAAGCAACCTCCTTCCCGCCCATCACCTCCCTTTTCTTTCCAGCCACTTGGACAGAAATACATTGCTGGTGAATATGCCTTCCCCCAATACTGTCCATCACACAGCCATCGGGGACCAGAGGGAAGACCAACTTCGAACACACCTGGCACAGCTGGCTCCCGCCGTTGTGCTGGGAATGGCCGCCAGCCAGCTGGCTGCCCTGTCCTCATTCACGTGCTCTCCAGGGCAATCCCGACTGGGTTTCTTTTTGTGGCCACATATTCTTCTAAAATCAGCCTATTCAGCTGCTCAGGGAGAGTTTGGGCACCCTGTCTAGTAAGTAGCCCTGTGAGGCCGATAGCACTTGGAAGAGCTGAAAGCTGCCCAGTCAGGAGGAGTCCCTCTAGGATCCTTCACTCTCGCCTTCCCTTTGGCAGCAAATAGAGCAGGTGTTCCAAGGGCCTCCGGTGAGCCTACCTGGGAGTTGCCAATGGTGCTGAAGCTAGCCCTCCAGTCCCTGCAGGTTCCTTGAAAGAGATGAACGAGCTGTGGCCCATTCCCCCACCATTCCCACCACCACATATCTGGAATTGAGAGCCTTTTCCTATAGTTGTGGCAAATCAAGAAAATGCTTTATAAGACTGTAATTCTCCACCATTGCTGAACTGGGATGGCTGCTTGTCTTCCTTACCCTGGGCAGCTTTAAGATGCAACTCAGCAGGGACCAGCAGGTGGTATAGTGGTTAAGGCACTGGACTCCCACATGGCTGACCATGGTTTGAATCCTGAACCTAGAGGCCTGAATCTCATGCTGGGCATGTGCATTGCTCAAAATCTCAGGAGGAGAATGGTGGAGAAGGCATTGTCAGGGGGCCTTGGGGGATGATTTCTTGCTTTTTATCTCTCTGACAAGTGCACATGCCCTATAACAAACATCTGTTAAAAAAAAAAAGGCAACTCAGTTCGCTTTGTTTCTTTTTAATTGCAACTACTGTTACATTTACTAAAAAGAAACCCAAGTTTTATATATGTGTGTATATATTTATATGCATATATATGGTTTTAAAAGTCCAATAATTCTATAAACTTTATAAAGAAAATGAGCATTCTTCTGCTTTACAATTCTTAGCAAATTCAGTTTCAACCTTTCCTGGCTAGGAAATTGCCCTGTCTGGAGGGAGAGTAAGTCCTGACTCCTGAGTCCTTCTCTGTTTTCTTCCCCAGCTGTTACAAGTTCATTTGTTTTAACTTTCCCTCTCCTGAGATAACATATTCCAGAGGCCAATGAACAGAAACAGTGGTGTGTGGAAAAAGTCTTTTAAGTGGGAACGTTCTTGGTTGTGAGATTGAGCTGTTCAGGAAGACACTGATGCCTTCCTGGTTCACAAAGCCGAGAGGTGATGGGGGCTGTAGTGGCATGTTGAATTTGAGGCTGATAAGACTGGTTTCTTTTTGCAGTACGCTGGAATCCTCTGTGATTATCAGCTGGGAAATTCGTTGCAGTGGAAGGAGGAGACGAAATGGACTTCACGACAGTCCGTTGGGTCACTCATTGTCAAACAATCACTTAGCATTTGCTCTGGCGGTCGAGTGTCATTGCTATTAGCCACTTAATCCTTGCAGAGAGGTCCCCGCTCTGGGTCACCCTCATTCTTAGAGATAAAATCCAGCCTTGCTTTTCTTCTGTGTGATCTCAACATAGGCAGCCGAGCGTTGCTCTGACTCCAGTGAGCAGACCTCTGCTCTCAAAGCCCTTGTTATTAGTTTGAACCAAAATTGCATCTTGACTTCAAATGAGATTCAGGAGCATGGGAACAAATCCTTCTGGAAGAACCAAAGGAGGTGACAAAGCTATCATTGCAGATGTCAGGCTCCTCTCCTTGAATTTCCATGCCCCCTTCTCTCTCTCCCCTCACCCCATACACTCCACTGGAATTTTCTGGCATTCACCTGGCTGTGGGAGAGAACATTGTGAAATTCCGGAATTGCCGTAGCAGCTTCTAGACGGGGAAAGCGCAGACTCCTTCCTTGGTCTGTCCTGTCTTCTGCCAATGCATTCTGATGGAGCCGTGGGCGTACTAATGCTAGATATAAGCCGACTGAGTAAATCTCTAAGCACGTAAAATAAAAGCACTCTTGCATTTTCCTTTTGTTTTCTGTGCAAAAACCCTTTTTGGTATATGAATGGTGTCGGATACAATAATCCAGATTAAATCTCCAGGAAGAAAACTGCATCTAAACGTAAATAACCATTCATTTTCCATTTCCTCTCCCTCTCCCCATTTTTACATTGGGTGAGTCACTGGGTTGGTTGCCGACACCTCCTGTTGGCTGGTTGGGATTGAGGGGATGATCATTGGGGCTTGCTACAGCCTGGGTTGTCGCCAGATCTACACAGGTCATTGAATACCAGCGGGGGAGTGTTTGGGACCATGCCCATCCTGGTTTTAGGTTAGAGGAAGACCACACCCTTTGATCCTGGGCTTCCACAGTGACCAAGGCTTCTCAAGGGGATCTTAGGGGTATGTCCTTGCCAAGTGTATCCACTGTAGAGGTCTGGAAGCACTTAAGTCAGACAGACTCTTTGGATAGACTAAACTTGATGATTCTGGGGCTGCCCTGTCCTGGCCCTGGATGGCTGCCCTTCTTGGAACACCTGCTTATTCACTGGTGGAGGAGGAGTGTAACATGGCCATGGGGGATAAGCACACTGGAGCATTTGTGAAATCAGGATTTCGGAGGCCCTTTCAGAACTGAAAGATTTCTGCCGTTACACAGTTACCCTTAACCCGACATGACTCTATTCTATAGTCCATAGTCCAAAATCTTCCTTTTCTTATAAGATCTAGTCCACAATCAACCTATTATACTTACAGTCCCATATTGTCAGGTATCTTTAAATAACCTTTAATTTGGAACACGTTTTCAGCCTTTGTTTTTCATGACACCGATGTTTTCTGGAAGAACAGATCAGAATGTAGAATGTTCCTCACTTCGACTTTGGCAAATTTTTTGTGTAACTTGATTCAGATTGTACATCGCCGTCTGGAATGTTATATATCCTTTCAGGATCACACGCCTGGAAGCACATGCCCTATATCGTCCTCATTGGCAACGTTAGCTTTCATTTCCGGGTCAAGGTGGTGTCTAGTTACACTGTAGAGTTATTATTTCCACTTGTTTCTATTCGGTAGTAAGTGATCTGTGAAAAAACACTTTGACATGCAAATATTCTCTCCCCAAAAGCTGTACCCCCTGCCCCGCCACTGACTTTGGCATCGGTTGATGATTTTTCCCCCAACCAGTCTTTACTATGATGGTCACAACATGGCAGTTTTCCAGTCCTGCTACTTTGTCCACATTTATTGGTTGGTTTTCTGCTGAATAGCAATCCCTCTTTTTTTTTTTTTCCTTTCTATCTTTCTTCCTCCTCTTCTCTCTCTCTGCTGCTGCTGCTTCTAGTCCCATAGAATCCCTACTTTATTCGATAGGTTATAACATATTGCTATCATTATTTATTTTGTGCTCACATTATCTCAGAGTTAGTCAGTGAGCCGCTCTTCAGGCTTGGCTCCTGTCTGTGTGTGACTTGTGTCCCCTCCATGATTTTGCACATTTCCTGTCATCCTGGCACTAAGAAGATATTCCAGGCTTGCCCAGTACCTTCCTTATTCTAGTCCTGAAATCTGCTATTTTGCTAAGGAAAATTGGTTCCTTTTAGTGGGGAGAAAATAAATCTGCAAACATAGGAAATTTTTTTTTGGGGGGGAAGATACTACATGATATACTGTAAGAGAGAATGGGGAAGAACTCTCTGAACTGAACTGGAATGATTTCTAGAATGTGCTGTTAAATGGAAAAAAGTAAGGTACAAAAGCATATATTACACTATCTTTGGGATAAAAAAGAGAAAATAGAAAAATATTAAGTGTTTTTGCTTATTTTTGCCTAAAAGAAACACCGGAAAGAAAACCCAGAGAGAATTAAATTTAGTTTCCCTTGGAGAATGGGTAGGGAAACAGAGTGAAAGGGATGGTAGAAGGGATACTTTCCTGAGCATACATTTTTGTATAGCTTTGACTTTTTTTTTGGAGAGATTTTTGCTATATGGCATGTGCACTTGCCAGAGAGAGAGAGACAGAAAATGAGAAATCACCCCCCAGGGGGGGATGGCCATGCTGCAACCCCTTCTCCTTCATTCTTCTCTAGGGATCTTGGGCTCACATGCACACGTGCCCAGCATGAGTTTAAGCCGCTGGGTCCAGGACTCGAACCGCAGTCGACTACATGGGAGCCCAGCAATGTAGCCATTATGCCATCTGCTGGTCCCTATAGCTTTGAGTTTTAAAAGCTTGTTCATATTCTATAAAATAAAAAATTAACTTAGCAGGGATGAGGTTAACTATAAACTGAAATTGAAAGCAAACAGAAGCAAGTGAACCAAACTGTATTTCTTTTCTTTTCTTTTCTTTTTTTTTTTTTTTTTCTTTTTTTTTTCTTCTTTTTTTTTTTTTTTTTTTTAATTAGCAGAGGTCATGTGTGCTCGCCAGAGAGACAGAGAGAGAAAATGTACCTCACAAAGGGGCATAGTCATGTCACAATTTATTCTCCATTTCTCCATATTGTTGGGACCCTGGGCATGCATGTGCATATGCCTAGCATATTTTTCAAGCCGCTGGGCTGGGATTTGAACTATGGTTGGCCATGTGAGATTCAGCTCTCTTAACCACTAGGTGATGGGTTTGGCCAAACTGTATTTCAGATGAATGTAATCATGAGAGAAAAAAAACGCACAAACCCTGACAATCCCGATTTATAACATATTAAAGAAAAAACAAAATAAAACTAATCCAAATCATTTTGGATTTTTTTTTTTTCCCTACTCAGTGTAGAGGGGAAAACAGGCCAACAAATAGTGTACACTTTTCATTCAGCTTGCTTTCGGAGTGGCGTGGGTGTAGTGATTTCGAAACGTTTCTGTCTGGTACGGGACGGAGCATATGAGTAAATGTGTGTGTTGGGAATCAGGGTTCTTATTACTGGAGAAGGGAGACTGAACTAGGAGATGAGGGGAGGCAGAGGAGAACCTGCAGGAATGGAATGGACCTGGGGGGAACAGCATGAAACTTATGAACATCTATTGAATATAAAATTTCCCATATGTATATGTAACTTCAGATGCATGTATGTCTGGATGGCTAGATGCATGCGAGCACCCCTGCTAGACCCAATGACATTCCAGTAGCTCTGGGCATACCTAGTGCCTAGATCTCGGCTTTTAAATACCATTCCTCATTGTGATTTTAGTGACGTCTAAATTTGCATTTCTCTGATTGTGTAAAAAGTTGATCATTTTTTCACAGGAGATTTAGAGGCGTTTTGATGTCTTTTTGGTGAATTGTGTGTATCTTGGCCCACTATTAGTTTCTTTTTCTTTCTCTCTCTCTTTTTTTTTTTTTTTTTTTTTTTTTTTGAGATGTTTTTGCTATAGGGCACGTGCACTCGCCAGAAAGACAGAGAGGCAGAGACAGAAAGTGAGAAATTACCCCCCAGGGGGATGGCCACACCACAATCCCTTCTCCATTCTCCTCTCGGGATCTTGGGCACACATGCACACACACCCGGCGTGAGTTTAAGCCACTGGGTCCGGGACTCGAACTGTGATCGAACATGGGAGTCCAGCGACATAGCCATTACGCTAACTGCTGGTCCTGGTCCACTATTAATTTCTTACCTGTGATATATTGGGTTGTCAGAAAAGTCATGATGCATTTTTGCATTGAAAAACATATAAAAATAGATCGTGACTTTTCCAACAAACCAATATGTAGTGAATATTTTCTCCCAGTTTCATGTTTGTGTTTTGATTTGCTTGTACTGGTGTTTTTTACACTGGAAAAATTCAAAAATTATAGTTAAAGTGATCAATTTTAATTTGACTTCATTTTAATACATAATTTAAAAGCTTTGCTACAGCGAGGTTACAGAAGAATTCACTCATGTTTTCTTTTGGCACTGGTATAGTTTTTTATGCTTATATTGCTAGTCCATTTGGAATTTATTTTTATATATGATATAAGGAATTGATCTAAGTTTTCTTTTTCTTTTTTTTTTTTTTCAAAAATCTGTCCAGGGTGTCAACACCCTTTATTATTGGATCATCTTTGCTTGAGTGAGTTGAGAAAGCAACATTACTGTTACGGGGTTTCCATGTATAGTTGGGTTTATATTTGAATTTTGTATTTTGAACCAGTGTTCTGCCTTTTTATGTTTCATTACTACAGTCTTTGTATAAAGAAGTGTTTAATATTTAAAAATATCTAATGGGGCTAGTTTTGTCCTTAGAGCTATTTCTTTTTAATATTTTCTTGCCTATTCTTGTATGTTAATTTTTTCATATGTACCTTAGTATCAACTTGCCTAGCTCCAGAAAAAAAGAAAAAAAAAACTGCTTAAAAATTTTAAAATAATTATTTATTTAACTTTATTTATTAGTATTTAAAAAAATTGATCAGAGACAGAGAGAGGGAAAGTGAGAAAGTAAGCTGCCAGGTTCAGGACTTGAACCACAGTCAGCCATGTGTGAGTCTAGAGCCCCAATCACGTTGCCACCTGCTAATCCCCCCCGTTTAAAGTTTCTTTTTAATCCTTTTTTTGGAGAGGTTTTTGCTATAGGGTGCTTGCACTCGCCAGAAAGACAGAGAGAGACAGAGAGACAGAAAGTGAGAAATCATTCTCCTCCCCTGTTTAAAGTTTTTAATAGGGTGATCAGCAGATGGCGTAATGATTATGTTGCTGAGCTCCCACGTAGTTGACCATTGTTTGAGTACTGGACCTGGCAGCTTAAAACTCACACCAGGTGTGTGTGCAGGCATGCGTGCATGCCCAAAATCCTGAGGGGAGAATGGAGGAGAAAGGATTGCTGTGTGGCCTTCCCCCTTGCAGGTGTATGTGATTTCTATCTGTCTCTTCAGTGAGCGGATGCACCCTATAGCAAAAACCTCTCCAAAAAAAAAAAAAAAAAAGAAA
>NW_006204205.1:897411-902365 GCF_000334495.1 Tupaia belangeri chinensis | reverse complement strand
ATAAACAAAAAAAAAAAAAAAAAAAAAAAAAAAAAAAAAAGAAGATAAAAATCAGAAACACTAAAAATCTTTTTCATCTCAGACCTCTGTAGCCTTAACAATTATTTGTAAGAGGAGTAGATAGTGCAGTGTAAAGACATGACACTTGGGAGGTAATCCCATTTGAGAAGGTTTCTATTTCAAGTCCAAAGGCCTTCCTGAGTACACCAAGCACATGCATGCCCATGATCCAGGACTGAAAGAAAGCTGGGTGTGGATCATGGCACCAAGCCCCTATTAGGGATACTGTCTCTCTTCTTCTGTCTGTTTCACTCAAGGAAGAGGGAAATAAATAAACTTATAAAAAATTACTAAGGGGACTAGCAGTTTGGGTAATGGCTATGTCACTGAACTCCCATGTAGTTGACCGTGGTTTGAGTCCCGGACCCAGTGGCTTAAACTCATACCGGGTGCATGTGCATGCCCAAGATCCCGAAAGAACAGAAGAGAAGGGATTGCAGCGTGACCATCCCCCTGGGGAGGGGGGGGTGATTTCTCGCTTTCTATCTCTCTGCCTCTGTCTTTCTGGTGAGTGTATGCACCCTATAGCAAAAACCTCTCCAAAAAAAAAAAAAGAAAAGAAAAAAGAAATTTAAAAAAATGTAATGAGATCATGCTAAGTTTATAAAGTAACTCGGGGAGAACTAACATCTTAATGATGTCGAGACATCCTGACCATGAACAAGGGATGTCTTTTCCATTTATTCTAGCTTACTTTTATATAGTTTAATAAGTGTATTACAGTTTTCTTCATAGATACAGATTTTCAACATTTCTTGTTAGGTTTATTCCTAAATGTTTTGTATTTTCCATTGCTATTGTAAATTGGGATTTCTCTTTTGTTACATCTTATAATTGATTGTTATTATTTGCACCAATAGTCGTGCCTATGAAGACTGTTGACTTTTGGTGTCAATGTTATTTCCCACTGCTTTGCTTGAATTATGTTGTTTGAATTATTAGTTTAGTGGCTCTGAATATGTAGTCTAAGCATTCTTGGGGGGGGTACTAAAACATAATTTTCCATTTTACTTCTCACTTTCTTTTGAGAGTACAGTGGAGTTTTTCGGAGGCTGTGTAATGTGTGCTGTCACAGCTGATTAGTGCAGAAGCAGATATGAAAATCCAGCTTTTTTCTATTAAACTCAGTCATTTAAAGATGTACAAGAATAGGGGCTGGCAGGTGGCATGGTGACTAAGAACGCTGGATTTCCACATGGCGGTCCATGGTTCAAGTCCTGGACCTGGCGGCTTTCTTTTTCTCTCACTCTTGCTCTCACTCTGTCCCTTTCTGGTCAAATAAAAATAAATAAAGTAAATAAAATAACTATTAAAAAAATAAAGATGTAGGACCAGCAGTTAATGTAATGGCTATGTTGCTGAACTCCCATGTAGCCAACCATGGTTTGAGTCTTGGACCAGGTGGCTTAAACTCATGCTGGGCGTGTGTGTGTGTGCATGCCCAAGATCCCGAGAGGAGAATGGAGGAGAAGGGATTGATTGTGGCATGGCCATCCCCCCCTCAGGGGTGATTTCTCGCTTTCTGTCTGTCTCTCTCTGTCTTTCTGGTGAGTGCATGCGCCCTATAGCAAAAACCTCTTCAAAAAAATAAAAATTAAAAAAAAGATGTAAAAATATATAAAATGATGTTATTCTTTTTATTGAAAGTTTTATGTTTTTTTTAAAAAATACATTATTTATGTTAACATGATTATTATTACCTTTACATTAACAAACATTTAAGATTATTCTCAGTTTTGATTTCTATTCCAGTAAATATCAATAGATGTAACTCACATAAAGAAAAGTTCTTTGAGTTCCTCAGAAAATTTTTTTTGAGAGGTTTTTGCTATAGGGTGCATACACTCACCAGAAAGACAGAGGCAGAGAGATAGAAAGCGAGAAATCACCCCCCCCTCCCCAGGGGGATGGTCACGCTGCAATCCCTTCTCTTCTGTTCTTTCGGGATCTTGGGCATGCACATGCACCCGGTATGAGTTTAAGCCACTGGGTCCGGGACTCAAACCACGGTCAACTACATGGGAGTTCAGTGACATAGCCATTACCCAAACTGCTAGTCCCCTTAGTAATTTTTTATAAGTTTATTTATTTCCCTCTTCCTTGAGTGAAACAGACAGAAGAAGAGAGACAGTATCCCTAATAGGGGCTTGGTGCCATGATCCACACCCAGCTTTCTTTCAGTCCTGGATCATGGGCATGCATGTGCTTGGTGTACTCAGGAAGGCCTTTGGACTTGAAATAGAAACCTTCTCAAATGGGATTACCTCCCAAGTGTCATGTCTTTACACTGCACTATCTACTCCTCTTACAAATAATTGTTAAGGCTACAGAGGTCTGAGATGAAAAAGATTTTTAGTGTTTCTGATTTTTATCTTCTTTTTTTTTTTTTTTTTTTTTTAGGTTTTTCTAGGTATATGACCAAGTTCTCAGCAAAAGTGTTAGTTTTCCTTCTTTTCTAATTTTCAAGCCTCTTGTTTTCTCTAGTTGCATTAGTTAATACTTTCAGTACAATGTTAGTAGTGGGAAAGTGGGTATGTCTGTCTCGTTCTTTCCTTTAATGTAAATGTCTCTGGTTTTTCTTCATTCAGAAACATGATGATAAGATACTGGCTTAGAACTGTGTGTATTATGCCTTATTTACTATTACATAGTAAATACATCAATTTGATGTATTTTCATTGTTTAAAACTTCATTTGGTAGTTAAAAAGGTTTATGTTTTGGATCTAGTAGCTGCCATTATATTTACACATTTTATAATGCCTTTAATAATTTCCCTTTTTCTTAAACTTTTACTGTCTGGTCTGTCAGTTTTCTATAGCATCCTTCGACTCTCACCTATTATCAAACTTTCCCCTTTATCGCTCCCCTTTGCTATCATTTTCAAGATGACATTATTTCTACTTCGTCAGAACATGTTGTGTTTATAGACTCTTCTGACCATGACCCACGCCTTGCTTTAATCCTAGCTCTATAATTAAATGTATTAAATGATTGCCATAAGTGCTTTTGTTGAAGATTCCCCAATTATCGCTTGGTCAGACAAAGCCTGAGTGGATGAAGACTGGAAATACAATCTTTGGCTTGCATTCTCTTTCCTCAAGTGTCTTGAAAACATTGCTTCATGGTTTTCTCAGTTTTTGTGTGTTATCAGCAGGACTTATGTCAGCCCAAAAAAATTTTTTTAAAAACATTTTTAGTATATGAATCCTTTCATGAAAAATCCACACAGTCACCGCAGATAGTCATTACAGAATCTTTCCTCCTTCGACTGCTCTCCAATCTCCAGCTCACTTTGGTCAGCACCAACATTGGTCTTTGTAGTCTCCCTGACTTTCTTCACTCTGTCCTTGTGTTCCTTTCACTGTTTTCTTGACGTCTTTTTCTTCTCATAAAGGCCATGTCTTGCAAGTCTATGTTTGGGTTCATTTTTCTTCTCATAATCCAAAGAATCATAAATCATGACAAAGCCGGTTGTCTTGCCACCACCAAAATGGGTTCTGAACCCAAACACAAAGATGACATCTGGTGTGGTCATGTACATCTTTGCTAGTTTTTCCCAAATTTCTGTCTTAGGTACTGTTGTCTTCCCAGGGTGAAGGACATTAATGGCCATTCGTTTCCTCTGAAGGAGTCGGTTGATCATGAATTTCCTGGTTCACACAGTTACTGTGTCCCTCATGATGGCGGTATATCCTAAAGCAGCCAGGAAGGAAAAGAGCCCCCAATTTTTTTTTTATCTGAATACATATATAATCTTTTTGCCTGAAGGTTCTTTTTTTTTTTTTTTTTCTTTATCATTAAAGTCCAAAAGTTGTACCAGGAAACATCTCAGACTTGATCATTATCATTCTAGATAAATTTTTCAAGGCACACAGTGGGCCTTTTCAATATGTTGATTTAAGATTTATCTTATTTCTAGAAGGGTTTCTTGGATTATATTCCCCAAAATATTATTTCTCTCTTTTTTTTTTTGGAAAGGTTTTTGCTATAGGGTGCGTGCGCTTGCCAGAAAGAGGGACAGAAAGCAAGAAATCACCCCCCATGGGGGATGGCCACGCCACAGTCCCTTCTCCTCCATTCTCCTCTCAGGATCTTGGGCACGCATGCACACATGCCTGGCGTGAGTTTAAGCCACCAGGTCCGGGTCTCCAATCACAATTGACTACATGGGAGTTCAGCAACATAGCCATTATGCTAACTGCTGGTCCCCCCAAATATTATTTCTATTCCATTCTTTTGTTTTTCTCTTTCACATACTCCAATTATACATAGGTTAGGTCTTCTTTGTCTGCTTTCCATTTCAAACACTTTCTGCTTTTATTTACTTCTTATTTCTTTTTCCTTCTGTTTTTCTTAATGTCTCTTACTAAACTTTTATTTGAACATATCCTCTCTTGAGCACCTTGTAATTCTTTGTTTCTAAGACAGTTTGAACTTTTTCTTCAATCTATTTCCTAAAATTGATCAACTCTTACTGATTCATTCATCTTTTTAAAAATAATTATTTAATTTTACTTATTCATTCATTTATTCTAATTTAACCAGAGAGACAAACACACACTGATTTATTTTGAGAGTCCTTAAAATCCTTTTCTATTTAGTTTTTAAAATCTGATTATAGTTATTGGTTTTTAAAAATCTTCAATGCTTGTTGTATAATATTTCATTCAATTTAGGATATTATGTTACAGTTTACTCCTTCATGTTTTTTTTTTTTTTCGCTATAGGGCACGTGCGCTCGCCAGACAGACAGAGAGAGACATAGAGACAGAAAGCGAGAAATCACCCCCCAGGGGGGATGGTCACGCCGCAATCCCTTCTCCTCCATTCTCCTCTCGGGATCTTGGGCACGCACGCACACGCGCCCGGCGTGAGTTTTAAGCCACCGGGTCC
>NW_006204205.1:892003-897369 GCF_000334495.1 Tupaia belangeri chinensis | reverse complement strand
CATTACGCTAACTTCTGTTTCCCATGGTTTTTTTTTTTTTTTTTTTTTTTTTTGTAAGAATTTTCATTAGTTTTAATTTATATTTTATTATTTTTTCTTATAACATCTTAGTATGGAGTTAGTCTGAGTTTTCTCCCTGTCCCAAAGCATTTTGTGCAGAGAGTACCAATTACAAGAGCACCTTCTTCTGTCAATATACTGAAGGGCAGCTTATTAATGGATAGTGGAAATGGGAGGAAGAGGAGTGCTTGATATGTTTTATCTTATTCTTACCTGAAGGGTTCTTTTTTACCTTTTTCTTTAGAGATTTTTGCTATAGGGCACACACACTTGCCAGAGAGATAGACAGACAGATAGACAGTGAGAAATCATCCCCCAGGGTAGATAGCCAGACCTCAATCCCTTTTCCTCCATTTTTCTCTTGGGATTTTAGGCATGCATGCACATGTGGGAGACATGAATTTTAAGCCAAACCTTCCAAAACTTGAACCACAGTTGACTATGTGGGAGTCCAGCAACGTAACCATTATGGTATCTGTTGGTCCCACTTGAAGGATTCTTAATTTCTTCATTTTATTTACTGAATCATCTCTGAGAGGCAGCACCACTTCTCTATTTCTATTCCTTCTCCAGAGCAATGCTTTTCTGACATTGCCACCTCTGACCAATTCATTTCAAGTACCTTCCCTGCGGACAGTACAGTGAACTACTAAGTTTCAGACTTATGTTCATCATTTTGCATTTAGAGTTGGACTTACCCTCTCCAGGGTGATTCTGTCTATGTTTATCTATATCTTCCATGTCTTTCTCTCTTTTTTTCCCTTCATGGATTTTCTTAAGACGGCTCCTTTCCTGCTTTCTATGCCATAGACTTACAGTGTTAGTATACACTTTGTTGCAATTTTGTTACTTCTTTACTTAAAATGTAATTCAAAATCCATACTACTATGAATTTCTGACTCTTATGCTGAAGACATGGGATATGTGCAGATATATATATATATGTGTGTGTGTGTGTGTATGTATGTATGTATATATATATATATATATTTGACTTTTTAAAAAAAATTTCTCCTGTTGGGATTAGCAATTGGCATAATGGCTATGTTGCTGGACTCCCATGTAGTTGACCGCAGTTCGAGTCTCGGATCCGGTGGCTGAAACTCACACCGGGGGGCACGTGTATGTGTATTCCCAAGATCCTGAGAGGAGAATGGAGGAGAAGGGACTGTGGTATGGCCATCCCCCCCCTGGGGGGTGATTTTTTGCTTTCTGTCTCTCTGTCTTTCTGGCAAGCGCACGAACCCCGTAGCAAAAATCTCTCAAAAAAAAAATTCTCTTGCTTAGTTTTGTTTTTAAGACATGAGGAGAGGTTTAGATTTAGGAGGTCATTGTTATTTTTCAGTCTTACCCATGTTTAAATGGTGAAAACATTGGTTTTCAAAGGAACCTCTGTCATTTCAATAAATGCTTTTTAAATTACTTGGATTAATATATTTGGTGTTGATAAGATCACAAAATGTGTTAATCAGGCTTTCATTTATTAGGTCTTTGGAAAAGTCATGACATGTTTTTCTCCATAAAAACATGTCATGACTTTCCTGACAACCCCACATTTTTAGTGAGAGAAATGCCCCCTGGTGGAGATATTTAGAAATCTTTGTAATATAGTATAGGATGCAAACTTTTATTGAAGAGAGTGAAGGCTACTAGGCAAAGAGAATTGCTCATTCTAAAA
The DNA here is from genome assembly GCF_000334495.1 of Tupaia belangeri chinensis. Classification (NCBI taxonomy): domain Eukaryota; kingdom Metazoa; phylum Chordata; class Mammalia; order Scandentia; family Tupaiidae; genus Tupaia; species Tupaia belangeri. The sequence goes on along the minus strand of NW_006204205.1, from coordinate 895,631 downwards.
ATATGTAGCCTATGGAAGTCATTTCGGCTATTATGCTAGCTTTGTCTACTATTCCTGTGGTTCAAGAACCACTGCTGTCATCTTCTCGGCTGGTCATTGGCATATTGTTTCTTGGTGGTGGTGGTTTTCGTATTCTTTATTTTTTATTTTTTTGAGAGGTTTTTGCTATAGGGCGCGTGTGCTTGCTAGAAAGACAGAGAGAGACAGAGAGACAGAAAGCGAGAAATCACCCCCCGGGGGGATGGCCACACCGCAATCCCTTCTCTTCCACTCTCCTCTTGTGATTTTGGTCATGCATGTACATGCGCCCAGTGAGAGTTTTAAGCTGCCGAGTCTGGGACTTGAACCACAGTTGACTACGTGGGAGTCCAGCAATATAACCATTATGCCATCTTCTGGTTTCCTGGTGTTTTAAGGAGAGAGAAAGATGGACACACGGACATAGATGTGTTCTCTGGCTCTGTCTAGACATGTGATACCCTCTGCCACTTCATCACTTGGCAAAGAGCCTCCACCAGCAAGAAGACCACACCAGGTCTTATTCTTTGACTTTGGACCTCCAAAATCATGAGCTAGGTAAACCTCTACTCTTCCTAACTCGTCTGGACTAGGATGGCTGTATTGTTAGCAATGTGCTGACTAGAACAGTTCTGTCTTGCCTTTACAGGTCAGAAGAGCCATGATTCTTACAAGCAGTACAAGTAGCTGCCAATGAGGTAATCACACAATTGGGAGGCTGGCTTTCTAATGAGTTTTTAATTGCTCTGTATTGATTGCTTCTTGGAGCTACTGATTTGGTGTCTCTATTAGTGGTTTTGTAGCTCAGTAAGTGTGTGTTTTCTTTTCCTTTGAAAGAATCTTTATAAAAACTGAGAGCAATACAGGCAAAGATTTCTTGACTAAGACATAAAACTTGTTAATTGTACAATAAAGTAAGTTTATAAATTAGGTCGTATTAAACTTACAAACTTTTTTTTTTCTTTTTTTTGGGGGGGAGTGGTTTTTGCTATAGGGCGCATGCGCTCGCCAGAAAGACAGAGACAGAGAGAGAGAAAGTGAGAAATCACCCCCCGGGGGGATTGCCACGCCACAGTTCCTTCTCCACCATTCTCCTCTCAGGATCTTGGGCATGCACGCACACATGCCTGGCATGAGTTTAAGCCACTGGGTCTGGGACTCAAACCATGGTTGACTACGTGGGAGTTCAGCGACATAGTCATTACACTAACTGCTGATCCCCCAAACTTACAAACTTCTAAGAGCAACCTATCAAATAGAAGAAGACATTTACAAAATCTACATTTGGTACAAAACCCATATATCCAGAATAACTTTTACAAATTGGTTAGAAAGAGACAGTCCACTAGAAAAATGTACAATAGTCTTGAAGACACTTCATAAAAAGATATGGCCAAAAAAATATATAAAAAAGTATTCAGTTTCATTAGTCATCAGGATAATGCAAATTAAAACCACAATGAGTTACACTATACATCCACAAGAATGACTAAAGTGAAACAAGCCAACCAACCCAGAAAATACCCAGGTATTGGCAAGGATGTCAGACACCAGAATTCTCATACATTCTAGGCAACTCTACCACAGCTAAACATTATGTTCCAGAAATTCTATTCTAGGCATATACCCAAGTTCTTGCATATGAACATCAAGAGACATGTATTGGAATACCTATAACAACACCATTTATAATAGTTCCAGACAGGAAACCATCAAAAGTAGAATGGAGAAATAAACTGTGGTATAAATTCACACAATGGAATACTACACTGCAATGAAAATGAACAGTCTACAGCTATATGCAACAATATCGAATGAATCTCACAGACATCAACTTCTACTTCAATGAACAGTAAAAAAGACAAAAACACAAGACAAAACGAAGGGTCAAAAAGACTGCAAAAACTGAAAACTGATGCTTAGATGGGAGAGATTTCTGTGGCTTTGTGTTCGTAATAAGATCTTGCACATTCAAGACAGATTGTCAAGGACATCCTGTACTAACTGGGTCTCCAGCCCACTGAGGGGCCAGCACAGCTACCTGGCCAGTCTCTGAGCCATAGTATGACGGTAGACAGGAGGGAAAAGCCTGGATCTGGGTATAAAATAAAATCAAAGACAGGGTTTCTTACTCTCAGAAGCCTTGAGAATTTCTTAAGAGAATTAAAAAAATTTATTTCTACCATGAGCGAGAAAGACAGTCACCTCTAACAGGGTCCTTATACCATGATCTTCCCCCAGTGTCAGCTCAGATCATGGGCATGCCTGGTATGCTCAGGGAGGTCCCAGGACACGAACCCAGGACCTTTCCTTTGTGGGGTCTAATTGTGTTATCACTATGCCATTTCCTGCCCAGGAGAATTCCTTTGCTTTACATTTTACTTAGGCAATGTAGAAATATGGTTTCCTTGAGAATGCTAAACACATGATGTCTTGGGTTTGCTTTGAAATAGTGTAGGGGTGGAGAGTGGACAGGGCGATGATTGAAATGAGATTGGCCATGAATTGATGATTGTTGAAACTGGGTAATGGATACCTGGGGCCTTGTTATGCTCTTCTGCCTATTACTGTAGGTGCTTGAGGTTTTCCACAATAAAAAGTAAACACCTCAGTGTATAATTACGGTAGAGGCTAAAGTCACAGTAGATCTCTCAGCCTTAGGTACCAGCGCCTGCCCCTCTCTTTACCTGCGTCCGTCCTGTTACACATTGTTATCGGTTTTAGTTTTGTCTTGGGAGGAAACAGATGGCACATTTTGACTAGGATAATTTTACTGTAGAGACACTGAGTAGAGTTGTGGGCAGGAGACTCCATAAAGCATAGTGCCGCTCCCCAGGGCTTGCTCTGGCAAGGAGCCTTTCTTACATTAGACCCAAAGAACCAGAGCCTGGAAGAAGAGCGTTTGGGTGCCTGGAAAGGAGCTGTTCCCTTTGAGGGAGGTGGTCAGTTTTCAGAGACCTCTAGTGGGGGAACTGGAGAATAAATACTCTAACCTCATTCTTTCCCTTTCCTGGGATCTGCCAGTGCTCCAAGGCCAGGCAGCCCACTGATGGGGTTCACACCAGTCAGCCTTCCAGGGCACAGACCAGGGTGCAGAAGGCAGAGGGGATCTGCAGGAATAAGTGGAAGATATCTAGCAGAGGGTGGTTCTCACCAGATGTTCCTCTGTGTGTTTACATGTGTGTTTTTGAACCCAGATATATGGTTGAGTTGGTGCAGCCTTTTTAACATCTATGCAGTCATATAGCATGCTTCATTCACAACTTTTCATTTTCTCTCATCTCTCACCCCAGTGTTCTTTCTGAGTCACTACACCAAGGTCAACCTCATCCTTCTTTGGGGGCAGATGGTATTCCACAGTGTGGACATACTATAGTTCATTTTGCACCCCCTCCTCCTCTTTTTAAAGACAGTTTTGCTATGTCGCATCCTCCCGCCCCACCCTCTGGAGTCGCTGGAGTGATAGACTCCGTCTGGCTCTGAGGGTGGACCAGGTGTTGAATCTCCCAGGTGGCCTTAGCCTGCTGGGTGGAAGCATCAGCCAGTGTGTGCTGTAATGGCTGGGCCTGCCGGTCCTTCTCGACAAGAACCTCAGCTGCTTTTTTCCTGA
>NW_006204205.1:886261-891967 GCF_000334495.1 Tupaia belangeri chinensis | reverse complement strand
GCCCCTGCCGTTCCTTCTCGACAAGAACCTAAGCTGCTTTCTCCATGAGAACTTGCCTTCACTCTGAAAGTCAGCTCTCTAGCCATCTTGGGATCTTCGTGGAAGTTGCCATATGCAATTTATCACTTACTCCCATGGAATATCATGCTTTGTTCAAAGTTCTTTGGTTGTTTATTTTTGGTGTGTGATACATATTATTCGTCCATACAACTTTGACTTTTGGAAGGTGAGACTGATGGGGAGAGGGTGAGGTAGGGAAGTGAGTGAGGACTGGATCAGGCATTGGGAGATGTTTAGCTCTAGCTTTGCCACTGCCTTTGTGTGACTTGGACAGGTCATTTAGCCTGTCTGCAAGTCACTTAACCCCCTCTCATCTGCAGACTGAATATGATACTCATGTCTGCTCCATGAGCCTCGCAGGGTCCTGGCGAGGATGCCCTGAGACAAAGGGTGAGAAGGCTCTTTGTGAAAATCCATACGGATGCAGTGATTCCCTTTTGCACTGGGCTTCAAGTCTGGGCAAGGAAGGGAAGATGTTTTTGGTCTGAGACTGAAGCCAGTGAGAGTGTCGTCACAGGGTACAGAGCTTTTGCTCTTTTCCTCCAGCTCTTCCCTGCAGCTGTGACAATGGGTGTGTGACCAAGAAGCACACTGTCTCCTGGCACCCACCGTCCCTGGGCTCTGACCCACAGCTGTGGTTCAGACTCAGTTTCACTGAGTAACAGGGCTATCCCAGACCAAGGATAGTTTGATCCTGTATTTTTGGGAGGTCTTTTCCATGGGGCTATGGGATCTTGACTTCTTTTTCCTGGAGGACCGAGTGGGTTTCCCTTTTCTCTGACTCCAGAGAGGCAGCGTATGCTAATATCACCACCCGGTAGGCAGGATGACAAGCTTAGGAATGGGTATATGTCCCTCACTTCTTTCAAAGCTTCAAAACTCACCTTCTCCAGAAAGCTTCCACTCAACACTAAACCACAGCTGGTGTTTCTAAGCACTCAGTCTCTGCCAGGCACCGTGCTATGTGTTCTCCACATGCGGTTCCATGTTGCCCTCAGCTAGCCCTATGGTTTACATTATTATTTCCATTTTACAGATGAGAAAACCTAAGCCCAGGGAGTTTCAACTCCTTGACTAAGGTCATGCAGTTAGAGGTGGAGTTAGGCTCAAATCCCATCTCCCTAACAGCGAGGTCAGTGTCCTTGGCCATGAGAATATGCACCCTCTTGGCTCCCCCTGCCGTCCCTGATGTCACTCTGACCTTGGTTGCTTGGGTTTCAGGATGACTTGACCCATAGTATTTCCTGTCTGTATGGGCCTTCTTCCCCAGAAAAAAGTGAATGTGTTTTGCCCTTTTTCTTCCCTCCCCAGAGTGACCAGGACAGGGTTGTATATACAGCAGGAGGTCAGCACATGCCAATTTCTTGTAAAATTCCCACTGCGGGTGCTATTGGCAGGCTCAGCATACCAAAAAGGCAGCCTTGGCCCTTTATGGAAGTTATCAGGATGAATAAGGCTTGAAACTCGAGACCCTGGCAGGCTGACTCAGACCTCACAGAATGGCTCACTCTGGCCTTTGAAGAGCAGAGAGCTATTTACATCCTCCTAATGGACCCTGCTGGCTGCAAGCAGGCTCGTGCCACTGTATAAATACCCACAGCAACGCCAGAGGGAGGGCATGAATGTAAAGAGACCCCCCTTGCAGCTCGCCTCCCTCCTTAGGGTAAGGATGGCACCAGCCCTACGTGGAAGCCGGAAGTCACACACAGCAGGCCTGTCCTGGTAATGGGGAGGTTTTGAGTCAGCACCCCTGTGGTAGATGTTTCTCCCAGCACGAGGTTCTTTGCATAAATAGATGGTGGCCAGCTGTTAGTCTTCCTATGAGCTCGCACATCCATCATGGCTTGTTTCAAATACAAGTGTGGGCGGGAGAAGCTCAGACTCCCATGAAAGGCAAACGTTACCATGATGATCTGGCCCAGTCTGGCACATGTCTGCTTGGAGACGCTCACACACTGGAGATACTGGCTGGCAGCTCTCCAGGGGCCTGGGTGCAGGGTCTGAGGTCTTCTATAGATGCCCCAGCCACCCCATCCAGGCAGCTGCACTTGGGTTATTGGGGACACACAGGGGCACCAGGCTTCAGCTGGGGGCCTGCTTGGTGGGGCCCGTGTGGTGCTGGTGGCCTTTGTCCTCTCTGAGGTGCCCTTCCTCATCCCTACCACTGACCTTGACCCACAGTAGACCTTGAGAAAGTTTAAGTAGGCTGGGAGGGGAAAGATCTCTTTCCTTAGGGCTCAGCCCTCTGCCTACGTGTGGTAGTCATGGGCCACTTACTATTTGAAATGCCCTGGTTTAGGGGAAGCTGGTGGCAGACAGGAGAGATGTCACCATTAGTCCTGTGCAAGCTCTCTAGTGCCACGCTCTGCACCCAGTCTCTTTCCTGGGCTGGGAACCACTGTCATTTGTGGTAGATGAGCATTAATACAGTTTTTCTGTCTCTCTGAGAACTCCTTCATTCATTCCCCACCCCCCCACACTCTATGAATATTTATTGTGTACCTGTAGGCACACAGTAGGTGCACAGCCCACTCAAACTCTGTAGTGTGCGGGAATACAGGCTGCACAGGGAGGACATGGTCCCTCATCACTGGAGTTGCCATGTCACTGGAGGGGAGGAGCACAGTTGGGCAAAACACAGTAAAGGAGCCAAGGGAGAATGGCAAGTTGTGGAGACAGCATTAAGGAAACCAGCAATAGGTAGAGGGCAATAGGAGGGACACTCTCTGGACAGGGTGGCTTCTTTGAGGAAATGACTTTGAGTCAAGGCCTAAAGACTGAGAAGGATCTCACCAAGTGAAGAGTATTCTGGAAGAGGGACTAGCATATGTGAAGGCCCTGAGGTGTAGCAGAGCTTGTGGAGTAAAGCCATTGATGTGGCCAGGGTGTGGTGAGTGGAGGCGAGCCAGGAACAGCTCATGATGGAATGGCAGGTGCTAAGGCAGCCTGCTGGGTGGAGGAGGTCAGCAGGTCCTGATCAGGCAGCAGGGTTTTATGGAAGACAGGGCACTCGGTCCCCTGGCATGTTGCTCTTTGTGCATTGTTGTTTAAATACTTATTTGGGACCCTGTGCCTGTCAGGCTGAGCGTCGATGGAGATGAGATGTAGCTTGCACCTCTTCTCCCAGAGGCAAAGAGGAGACTTAGTGGTCTTTACTTTGGAGTGACGTGGTGAGGCATGGAGGCAGAGCAGCTGCAGTGCTAATGGCTTTGGTGCATTTCTCTGTGAAATGCTTTCTTGGATGTCAACGGTCTTCTTCCTACCAGACCACCTTTCCACCCACCAGCCTGGGGCTTGGGTTTTTCAGAGTTCTTGCTGCAGATGTGGCCAGTGCTCTGCACACAGTAGGTGCACAGCCCACTCAGACTCTGTAGTGTGAGCCTGAGCACAGGAACTCAGCCTGAACTGTAGATGAGGGGGAAACCATATTCCTTTAAGTTAGGGAACATCAGAATGCTGACTGACTACTCTGTCTGCAGGGGGAGGGACTGAGCCCTGGAGATAAATCACAGTTTCTTGACTGGCTGATATTTGTATCAGGTTATTAGAAAAGTCATAAAGTATTTTCCTGTGCAAAAATGCCTCATGACTTTTTCAATGACCCAATGTTTTCCATTTCGTGTTTGAAAAGTACTTTAAGAAATAGATGCCCTTCCTGAGTAGCTCAAACATCTGTTAGTACTGTTAAGATGCCAAGGTAGGCCAGCCAACGGTGGCAGTTAAGGCATTGGACCCCACATAGCCAACAGGACACTTTGAATCCTGGACTTGGTGGCTTGAAGAACACGCCAGGCACACGTGTGTATGCACCCAAAGTCCTGAGAGGAGAATGGAGGAGAAGGGATTGTGGTGTGGCCATCCCCACTACAGGGTGCTTTTTCTCTTTTCTCACTTTCTTTTTCCCCCTCTCTGGCAAATGCATACACCCCACAGCAAAGAAAGAAAGGAAGAAAGAAAAGATGCCAGGTGTTCCCGAGCGTACCGGGTGGCTGTGTCTGGGAGGACCCTCCATTTGTGAATTCTGTATTCTAAGGAATGGAGGTGTTTCTGGCCCGAGGGGGTCAGCACACTCAGATATTTGGAGAGTCCATTCCTCTTCTCAGTCTCTGGCTTTCCCCGCAGGGTGGTGTTCATAGCAGTTCCCCATGCCAACCTCCGTGTGACCCTGTGGAGAACATTGCCAATACTTACTTTGCTTTAGGATTGGGGCTTTAAGTGGAAGCCAGTGGGGTATGTGGGAGGCTGTGGCCCCTGAGTCAGGGTGCCAGCTTCTATCTGTTTCAATTAGGAGCCTCTGGTCTAGCTGGGGAGAGGAAAGGGTCAGATGTTGATTCGATGATGGCAGCTGCAACTTACTTGGCAGGGGCTTGTTCTTGATATCTTCCACGCGCAGCTTGGTGCTCCTCAAACCCTGCATGTGCATCAGACCACCTGGGGGTTTGGAAAACAGATCACTGGGCCCCCTCCCCAGAGGTTCTGATTCAGTAGGTTTCAGGTGGAAAAACGTGCATTTGATTTCTTGGGCAAGGCTGATGCTGCCTGTCCTGGGCCCGCACTTCGGGAATCTCTGCATTAGCTCAGTTAGTTTAGTCACCATGGCACCCACAGGAAAGTGTTATTATTGCCATTGTCTTTTAGTTGATGAGGAAATAAAGGCTTAGCGAATTCAGTCACTTGCCCAGGGGTACACAGCCATGTGGTAGAGGAGCTGGATTCAAATCCAGGTCTGTTACCCAGAGGCGTTGCCCTTCCACTCCGTGGGAAGCCGTGTGAGTTCCTAGCATGGAGCCTGGCTGGCAGGGCTGAGGAGCTTCCCAAGGGCCGGCTCTGGTCCCTTTGCCTGCTTAGACCCAAAGTGGGCTTTTATCCAAGGTTAGAGTTGACACCAAATGGTTTTTATTATTGTTTTGTAATAAACCAGAACCAAATAAGACTCAGAAAACTTGTTGAGAAAATCCAGGCTTGAAAGGATGGGTAACCGGAGAGGTGCTGATTCATCTGCCAGTCACAGACCTCCAAGGTTAGGAGGGACCGAGTCCTTGTGCAGCGTCCTTGGCGTCCTGTGGTTTCCACAGCAAGGGCTCGCCTGCATGTGCCAGGAGGCTCTGGGGTCGCGGGGTGAGGGGGCTCCCTCCTCCCTCTTACACTGGACAATGAGCAAAGACCATCTTTTGTTTTGCATTCCCAACAAGGAATGTTGTGATCCTCCTGCCTCAGCCTCTCCAGCAGCTGGGACTACAAGTATGCACCAAAGTGGCCGGTTTTAGGGTAGACTGGGAATTACACCCAGACGGCCCATATGGGCCCAGCCTGTTGAGTTACAGTGTCAACCAGTATGGACTATGGTTGTGTGTGTGTGGTTTTTTTTTTTGGCTAGAGAACACATTTGCTCACCAGAGAGTGAGAGACAGAGAGAGGGAGAGGAGAAAGCAATTCCTATCGGGATGATCACACTAGAATCCCATCTGCTCCATCTCTTCCCTCCTTTTGGGGTTTTGAACACACACATGCATGTACCTAGTGTGTTTCTCAAATTATGGGGTCTGGAACTCAAACCACATGCTTGGCCATAGGGGATCCTGCTGCTGTAACCACTAGGCCACGTAGCCGGCCCCAGAACCTTCTTTCTTTCTTTTTTTTTTTATA